>NC_089261.1:59907649-60251399 GCF_963930625.1 Muntiacus reevesi
TCCTCGATAAATATTACTCTATATTGCTTATATGTAATACATAATATGAGGACTTCCCAGGTGGTTCAGTGGTAAAGAATCACCTGCCAATACAAGAGATGCAGGTTTGATTGCTGGCTCAGGAACATCCCCTGGAGAAGGAAATGGCAACCCACTCCAGTGTTCTTGTCCAAAGAGCTCCATGGACAAAGAAGAGCCTGGCAGGCTATAGTCCGTGGGGTCTCAAAAGAGCTGGACATGACTTTGAAACTAAACAACAACAATATATAACATATTTGTAATAAATAAATAAATAAATGTTAGAAATATCAGTTCATATCAGTAGGCTTCCATAAGACAGTGTCTAGCTTTACAAACCACCTTTAGGGAAAAAACAAAAATAAAATCCTACTCTATCTAACAATTTGTAACTGTACACACACACACACACACACACACACACACACAAATCTCCTAAGATCAAAATAATCTGATTAAGAAACTATAGCTCCCCCCTTAAATTCAGCTCCCCTGAAATTTTTTATAAGGCCATTAGTGAGGATGACAAAGATACAGCTGTTGTAATATACCATGATAATTCTTTATTAGAGATTTTAAGGGTTAATTATAATTGGAAAAAAAACTAAACCACCACGCCTCATTTTGGTATTATATATTTTTGCATAAAATTTTAACTAGTCTTCAGTTGCAAATTTTGCTCTCACTCTGCTTGATTTCAACCTCTTTTCAGAAAATATATGTCATGTAGTTCTGGGCTCCCTGAGGATAACCAGTATGGTCAGTTCAGTGTTGCTGTAAACTTCAGATCTAGATATTGTCACCCATTTGCTCTTTCCAAAGACAGGGCACTTATTTCAGGACATCTGTCCTACTGTATTAGCTTTAAAAAAAATGCTGGTGACAGTGTAGCTGAAAATTCAAATGGAAAAGAATTGGAAAGGGTCAGCATCTTTCCTTCTGCTGATTTTTTAAAACTGATTCTTGAGAAGACTGTTTCCATGCAGCACGACCAGGCTATGGCACTGCTGATCCTGTCATTTGCATGCAAGTCCCTTCGTTATCAATAAAGATGGCCACACGGTTCATTCAACCTGTAGTGATGAGAATCAAGCGTGAAGATGGCTGAAATAATTGGGTCAAATCTGCAGCATGCCAATTCAGTGGTCACATAAAATTGAGGGCATATTCAAAAATTATAACAAATCACTCTCTGCAGGTAAAAAAGGAGTCATGCTAGTGAAGTATCAGCCCATTTCGGAAGGACACTAGCACGTAAAATGATGTAAATGATGCACTTATGTAGGAGTAGAATAAAAATAAACAACACTGTCTATTATCAAAGAAAGGTAGGCAGACTCATGTACCAACATCTGATTTCCAGTTCATTCCCTCTCATAAAAAATTAGTCAAGTAATGGAAGCGTTGGGGAGTCAGGATATTTTAAGCTATTATTTCACATACCTTCTGTGCTGCAGTCCCCAACATTTTTGGCACCAGTGACTGATTTCATGGAAGACAACTTTTCAGTGGACCAGGGAAGAGAGGCGATGGTTTCAGGATGATTCGAGGGTATTGCCCTTATTGTGCACTCTCTTTCTATTATTATTACATCAGCTCCACCTCAGATCATCAGTCTTTAGATCCCGGAAGTTGGAGACCCCAGATTATGTTACACTGGGTTGGCTGTGTCACTCCAAATCTATCCTCTAACCTTCTTTGCTGCATTCTGTGCCCTGGGAGGTTCATGTGCTTGGACTACATCAACAGGCTCCTTTGTCCTCTGGTTCTCAGTTGGGTTGGGTCAATAAGGGACATGAATGTGAGATCAAGGAAGGCAGGAGGGTGGGGTCCAGCACTAATGGTTTCTGCTCCCCTTGGAGGGACCATCCCTCCACAGACAGTCATAACTCTTTTTCTTTTTTTTAATTCTTAGCAAGATTCTGACATTTTTACTTGAATAAACACTCCTAGGATTGTTGCAAGCCTTTAATTAATATCCAGAATTCTGAAAAGGTAATTTTGGCAAGTGTTGGCCAGTGTGTTTATCACTTTTATGGAGGAGCAGGTTTGGGATAGCCATAACTCTTATCATTCAGATGTTAACCTCCTTCTGATGTTGTAGGAAAAAGAGTGAGATGCAAGAGGATGGTCAGATCCCAGGTAATGTCCAAGTCCCTGGGACAGCCCCCAAGTATGGGTTTTTGGCTTCGCACAGGGAAGAATTCAATAGCAAGCCATAGTAAAGAGAAAGAAGGTTAATTCAGGAAGGAAACACACTCCATAGACAGAGTGTGAGCCATCTTGGAAGGAAAGAGGCCCCAGGATATGCAGTTGTCGGATTTTATGGACATGGGTAATTACTTAGGCTAATGAGAGGGAAGAGTATTCTAGCTATTTGGGGGATGGGGTGGGGATTTTCAGGAACTGGGCCACCTACCATGGGATCACTTTATGATCCTTTGTGGTCATCGTCCGTATAGTCAAAGCTATGGTTTTTCCAGTAGTCATATACAGATGTGAGAGTTGGTCCATAAAGAAAGCTGAGCACCGAAGAATTGATGCTTTCAAATTGTAGTGCTACAGGAGACTCTTGAGAGTCCCTTAGACTGTAAGAAGACCAAACCAGTCAATCCTAAAGGAAATCAACCCTGAATACTCTTTAGAATGACTGATGCTGAAGCTCCAGTACTCTGGCTCCCTGATGTGAAGAGCTGACTCATCAGAAAAGACTCTGAGGCTGGGAAAGATTGAAGGCAAAAGGAGAAGGGGGTGGGAGAGGACGAGATGGTTAGACAGAATCACTGACTAAAGGACACAAATTTAAGCAAACTCCAGGAGATAGAAGAGGACAGAGGAGCCTGGCGTGAAGCAGTCCACAGGGTTGCCAAGAGTTCCATGTGACTTAGCAACTGAACAACAAGAACCATCATGGCACCTGGGGTGTGTTACAGTGAGTGTATACGGAGGCTCAAGGTCAAGCAGAAGTTGAGTTCACCATCTTGGACCTAATTGGTTCTAATCAGTTTATGTCTTGTCCTGGGGCTATGTCATTCTTTTAAAGGTTGTGCACTGCCCCCTTCCAGTCTCACTAGGACAGCATTTTTGAGATTCATTTAAGTTGGATTCGTAATTTGCTCTTTTTTTATTCTACCTAGTATTCCTAGTATATCACAATCATTTATCTATCTATCTGCCAACATATGTTTGTGTTTCTTTGTGAATGTCTTCTTTGTTCTTGGATAAAATCCTAATACTTGCTGGGTTATAGTTTTATAAGGAAGTAAAACACTGTAAGTAATGTTAGAAAGAACAACTAGCTTTTCAAAGTAATTGAATTATTTTACACTCCATAAGTGATATTATGAGAGCCACAGCTGATTCACATCATTACTGTCATATCTTTTTTGGTCAATCTTTTTTTTAAGTGATTTATAGTTGATTTACAATGTTGTGCCAGTTTCAGATGTACAGCAGAGTCGTTCAGTTAGATATACATATGTATCTTATACATATGCTACACATATATCATACACATCTCATAACTCTTTTTAGATGACCCATTCCTTCCGCACAGCCTCCCCACCTTTGTGTTCCCATAACTGGATCCTCCACTTTGCTATTACTGCACCATCTTAAGTGGTTTCTATGCTCCTTGAACAAATCTTTGTAAATAGTCCCTGGAGTGGGAATGGATAAAAAAGATGTGGAACATGTATACAGTGGAATAATACTCTGCTATAAAGAAGGGCTTCCCTGATAGCTCAGTTGGTAAAGAATCTGCCTGCAATGCAGGAGACCCTGGTTTGATTCCTGGGTCAGGAAGATCTGCTGGAGAAGGGATAGGCTAGCCACTCTAGTATTCTTGAGCTTCCCTGGCGTCTCAGCTGGTAAAGAATCCACCTCCAATATGGGAGACCTGGGTTCGATTCCTGGGTTGGAAAGATCCCCTGGAGAAGGGAATGGCAACTGACTCTAATATTCTGGCCTGGCTTCCCCAATGGCTCAAGTGGTAAAGAATCTGTCTGCAGCACAGGAGACACAGGAGATGCGAATTCGATCCCTGGGTCAGGAAGATCCCCTGGAGGAGGAAACGGCAACCCACTCCAGTATTCTTGCCTGGAAAATCCCATAGACAGAAGAGCTTGATGGGCTACAGTCCATGGGGCTGCAGAGTCAGACATGATTGAGCACACACTAGGGCTATAAAAAAGAATGAAATAATGCCACATGCAGCAACATGGACCTAGTGATTGTCACACTGAGTGAAGCAAGTGGGACAGAGAAAGACAAGTATCACATGATATCGCTTAGATGTGGAATCTAAAAAACAGGCTCGAATGACTTTACCTACAAAACAGAAATGGAGTAACAAAGGTAGAAAGCAAACTTCTGGTTACCAAAGTGTAAGAGAAGGGGAGGGATACAACGGGAGATTGGGACTGTCATATACACGTGCTACATATGTAACAGATAACTAATATGGACCCACTGTACAGCACAAGGAACTCAGTACTCTCTAATGACTTACATGGGAAGAGAATCTAAAAAAGAGTGAATATATAATATGTATAGCTGATTCACTTTGCCGTACTCCTGAAACTAACACAACATTGTAAATCAACAATAAAGTGAAAGTGAAGTCGCTCAGTCGTGTCCAGTTCTTTGCGCTCCCATGGACTGAAACCTAACACGCTCCTCCGTCCATGGGATTTTCCAAGCAAGAGTACTCAAGTGGGTTGCCATTTCCTTCTCAGAGGATCTTCCCAACCCAGGGATCGAACCCAGGTCTCCCACATTATAGGCAGACACTTTACCATCTGCGCCACCAGGGAAGTCCATAAAAATCAACTATACTCCAATAAAATTATTTTTTTAAAGTCCCTCCATTGAACACTCTTCAAATCACCTAGTTTGACCAACCATGACTGAATTGCACAACTGTAATCATTATTTAGAATTATTTGCCAACTGGTGTTAATTCAGAACAAGTGTTTAAAAATAATAAAAAGTGTAGCTGTTTCCCTCCACCATGTATATACTTCCACTGATAAATCTGAGATAAAATTCATGGAATGTATCTTCAATATTATCTCAGACCTTCCTCAGGGGTATATGGCCTTACTTTTATTAAAATGGTTCTAGGTCTAAAAAGTGCCTTGGAGAAGGAAAGCAAGTAATTCCATCAGGTCTACTCAAATCAGGCTTTCATTCACCAAATGTGTAATTTTGGTGATACGAATCACCTGGTCATCCAGTTTAATCTTTATTGGGGGACAATTCTCCATGGCATTTCTATATGCTTTTGTTCTGGAATATCTTTCCAAGGATATTCATATAGCAAACAGGATTGTACATTAGGAATACTTTGGACCTCCACCAGAGTTTCCTCTGGCTTATCCCTGTCCAAAGATATTTCACCATATTTCGGGTCCCAGTGAAATATATATATATATATACACATACATATATATATATGTATGTGTATATATATATATATACACACACACACTTTTTTTTTCTTCCCTGGTGGTTCAAATGGTAAAGAATCTATTTGCAATGCTGGAGACCCAGGTTTGGTCTCTGGGATGGGATGATCCCCTGGAGAAGGGAATGACAACCCACTCCAGTCTTCTTGCCTGGAGAATCTCATGGACAGAGGAGACTGGCGGGCTACAGTCTCCTGTAAGTCCATGGGGTTGCAAAGAGTCATACATGACTGAGCAATTAACACTTCTACTTTGAAAAACCTTGACAAGTAGAGATAGCATTCCCTTTTAGCGCAAAGAACACATTTGTTTCCCGACTAGGAGGATAAAGACAATGTCTTTCTCCAGGGCAAAGGTTGATACGTTTTGCTTTCAGGTCATTATAAGAGATGGGGGTTTACTAAGCTCCGAGTTCCTCAGCTGCAAACTCCTTCCAGTGCAGCATACCTCTGGGTGACTTGGGAGGCAAGAGGAACCATTGAAACCTAAAGCTCTTACTGCCTGCTGTGCTGTTCATAGAAGGTCCTTTGTCTCTGGTCCAGATGTCTCAGGTTTTTTCAGCATCTATGAAACTAGCAGGCAGACCTGTTCACTTGCTGGGGTACAAATCTCAGCCCCTTCACAGTTATTAACAATCCAAGGACTCCTAACCCGATGACCCAGCATCCTGAAGCCATGTGTTTCTACATCAGTCACTAATTTTGTGCTCATTTGTTATGGCAGCAACAGAAAATATGTCAGGCAAGGTATTTTTGTACTAAGTCTTCCTTCCTGGGGGCACTGACCACAGACCCGGGGTTCCTGAGAATAAGGAAAACTGAAAAGCTGAGTTCCGGGACACTTGCCTGATTCTTATATCCTGACTTAGCAAGGATCCTAGGAAGAGTGTCAAGGAAGAAGGGAGAAAACAGACACGGCTCCCCTGTTTTCCTCTCCTCTTCAAGTGAGAAAATTGAAAAGTGCATATCATAAGGTTTACACTCTAGGAATAAAAGAAAAAAAGTCTCGTTTGACATCCACAAAGTAAAGATGATACAAACATATCAATAGGAGAACCAATTACACAGGCCCTAGCCTGGTGAAGTCCACTCAGAGCTATGCATGCACAGAATAAGGGCTTCCCTGGTGGCTCAGATGGTAAAGAATTGGCCTGCAACGTGGGACACCCAGGTTCAATTCTGGGTCGGGAAGATCCTCTGGAGAAGGGAATGACTACCCATGCCTGGAGCACTCCAAGGACAGAGAAGTCTGGGGTCACAAAGAGTCAGACTTGACTGAGTAACTAATATATATGCACAGAGAATCACTCTACAGGGCAGGAGAGGAATCAGTTCTCACCCCATCCCTATATTCAACCCACATAAAATCATGTAGAACTTGTACTCATGAGTTTACACAGGGCAACCAATATAGTCTGAAATACATGAAAAAAGTAAGAGGTAAAACTAAAGCTCCACAGAGAGCTTGGCTCACCTGTGAAAAAGGAAACTTCTCCCACCCTAGGGCAAAATCCTCCCATGAATTCTTACCTCACGAAGAAAGTCTTCTTTCTGTGGCGATCACCACAGTCGAGCATCTAAAGTATAGTAAATGATACGGGGATTTTTGCTTAAATCCTAAAGGAATGTGCCTCCATAAAAAATGTTTGTTTTCTCAACAGATAATGCACAGAATCTTCTTCCTAACCAAACACACCTTTTCTCCTCCTAAATTATCTAGCTGTGAATCTCAAAATTATTAAAACTTTTTACATTGCTTTTAGCCTGTAACTTGATATTCAAATGTCACTTAAACCAGTCTGAAAATAAAAAATCAATTAAAAAAGAAAACTCCCCCATCAGATAGAGCTACTGGAAAGTTCATCTCATGAGTAATAATTTATAGACAAGGTAATATATTATTTACCAAGCAAGTTGCACCATTTACAGCGTCCTCTTCGCTTGAGTAACAAACAACAACATATACCACACTAAGGATTATCAGGTGGCTTAAGATACTTTATCACCTTTCTTGTGAGGTAATTGGAGATCCTGACAGTCACTAATCCAGTAATTCCAGTAACATGCTTTTGAAGAAGACAGCAAATGTGCTATTTAAATATTTCAGTAGTTTAAATAAAGAGCCTTTATAAAGAAAAGCCAATATAAAAGTTAATGTACTGATAGAATAAACCTAAATCAGGAATATGAAAATTAGGGACTTCCCTGGGAGTCTGGTGGTTAAGACTCCACACCTGCTAAGCAGGAGCACAGGTTTGAGCCCTGATCAGGGAATTTAGATCACAAATGCTGGGTGACCATAAAGCAAAACAAACAACAACAACAAATTTAAAAATAAAAAGTTGGGAGAGACATCTGGTCAGACACTATATGAATGTCTACAATTAGGTTGTTTGAACTTTAATTCCTTAATAAATGGAGCTATTAGAAATTTCACTGGCCTAAGAACACCATATGGAGAAGGCAATGGCACCCCACTCCAGTACTCTTGCCTGGAAAAGCCCATGGACGGAGGAGCCTGGTAGGCTGCAGTCCATGGGGTCGCTAAGAGTCGGACACAGCTGAGCGACTTCACTTTCACTTTTCCTTTCATGCCCTAGAAAATGAAATGGCAACCCACTCCAGTGTTCTTGCCTGGACAATCCCAGGGATGGGGAAGCCTGGTGGACTGCCGTCTATGGGGTTGCACAGAGTCGGACACGACTGAAGTGACTCAGCAGCAGCAGCAAGAACATCATGAAAAAATTACTAAGTTCTAAGGGAAGGAAAGTTATGACCAACCTAGACAGCATATTAAAAAGCAGAGACATTAGTTTGTCAACAAAGGTCTGTCTAGTCAAGGCTATGGTTTTTCCAGTGGTCATGTATGAATGTGAGAGTTGGACTGTGAAGAAAGCTGAGTGCCGAAGAATTGATGCTTTTGAACTGTGGTGTTGGAGAAGACTCTTGAGAGTCCCTTGGACTGCAAGGAGATACAACCAGTCCATCCTAAAAGAGATCAGTCCTGGGTGTTCATTGTAAGGACTGATGTTGAAGCTGAAACCCCAACACTTTGGCCACCTGATGTGAAGAACTGACTTATTTGAAAAGACCCTGATGCTGGGAAAGATTGAGGGCAGGAGGAGAAGGGGACAACAGAGGATGAGATGGTTGGATGGAATCACTGACTCAATGGACATGGGTTTGGGTGGACTCCGGGAGTTGGTGATGGACAGGGAGGCCTGGCATGTGGTGGTTCATGGGGTCGCAAAGAGTCGGACATGACTGAGCGACTGAACTGAATTGAACTGAAGGGTGCAATGAAACAAGAAGATTTAGGGACAAACTGAGGTTTAAAGGACATTGAGAGCCTGCTCAGAGTAGAATTACAGAAGTATCCAACATGCAGTCTCAGGCTTAGTGTCAGGGCTAGTTTCTACATAATTACACATGGTGGGGCCTTTTCTTTCACGTGGTCTGACTCTAAAGAAAAGGACCTTTGGGACTTCCTGGAAGTCCAGGGTTAGGATTTCCACTTTCACTGCAGGGGCCCAGATTCTATCCCTGGTTGGGGAACTCACAGCCACAACTACTTGTGAGATCTTGTGGCTTAAGATCTCACAAGCCACATAGTATGGAAAAAAAAAACAAAAACTGTGTCCTGGATTTACTTAAACACAAAAACAAATCCTAATAATAACAACAACAAAAAACACATGATTTTTCAATGTTGATTTGGGGACAGAACAACTATAGAGTTCCCTAAATATTAAGTGTGAGAAAGTCTGCTGAAATTTAAATACATTCCTCGTGAAGAATGTATTTCTTCACGGAACTTTATGTTGAGATTCATTCAGCAACTTCATAACAGCCCATTATAAACTTTTCGAAATTTATTCCAAATTAGGAGTTGGAAGACTAGTACTATAAAAGACCAGATAGTAAATATTTCTAAATATTTTCTTTTTTTTTTAACAACTTAAAAAATGTAAAAGTCAAAAAGAAGTGAGTATATTCACATCATCCAGCCAATCTCCAGATCGCTTTACATCTAGCAAAACTGAAATTCTGTCCCCATTGAACTAACAATCCCCCATTTCCCCTGTACACCAATGTATATCGCAGTATTGGGCACTGTTAGTGGATCGGAAGGAGGATTCTCTGATCAAGGTCAAAAGCGGCAGAGAAGGATCATATCCATACCTCCTTCTCCAGGTACACACACCAGTGTTCACAGCAGCATTATTCCAAATGGGCAAAAACTGGAGAGAACCCCATTGTCCATTGACAAACGAATGGATATACAAGATGCGGTTTATACCTACAGTGCAATACTGCCTGTGCCCAGCTGCTCAGCCATGTCCAACTCTTTGAGAACAAAACCAATATTCCATTGTATGTATTAACCACACTTTATCCATTCATCTGCTGACGGACAGCTGGGTTCTTTCCATTTTTTGCCGATTTTGAATAATGTCCCTGTGAATGTTGGCTTCCACTTTCTGCTTGTTGTGAATAATGCTTCTATGAACACTGGGGAATGGATTATCATTTAGCCTTAAAAAAGATGGAAATCCTGATAGGTGCTATAACACAGATAAACCCTGAGAACATTATGCTAACTGAAATAAATCAGACACCAAAGGACAAATATTCCATGCCTCCACTTCTATACAGTATCAATACCTAGAGGAGTCAAATTCAAAAAGAGGCAGAAAGTAGAAAAGTGGTCACTATTGGTAGAACAAGGTCTGGGGCAAAGCAGAATGGAGACTTAGTGTTTAATGAGCACAGAACTTCAGCTGCACGATGAAAAAGGCCCAGAGGTGGGCAGTGATGACAGTGGCACAGCAGTGTGAATGAACTTATCACCACTGAATTGTAACCTCTTAAAAAGAGGCAAAATGGTAAACTTTATGTTATGTGTATTTTACCACAATTTAAAAAAAAATGTAAAAACTGTTCTAGGTCAGAGTCATACAGAAGCAGACTAGTGACCACAACTGGGTTGCATTCTATAGATTGCTTTAAGTCATTGAATGAAATGAAACCACTAAATGAAATGAACAAAATGACATAAAATAATTTTTAAAATTATAATTCATTTTTATTTCAATGTGAACATATTACAATGTCATATTTAATATACTTATTGCACTTACCAAAATTTATAAACACAACTACAGTATTTATGGATCAAAAAATACTGGAGTCTCTTTAAGATGAGGTTGAATGTATGTAAAGACAGGATGTAAAGACAGGGTGATACACATAAGTATCCACAGCTTTACCTGTTGGAGAGGTAGGGAGATACAGGAGAGGTAGAGATGAATTAATCATGGTGTCTGCAACAAAGCATAAAACTTAGCCTGAAAGATGTGGTGGGTAAAGCTGAAACAAGGAGTGAAAATACCCAGTTTCAAAGTTCAGATTTCAAAGTCTGGTATTACAGCCTATACCACTTTTACCTTCTTCCCCACTCACCTGGTGCATAGTAAACCATTTTCCTTCCATCTGGCCGGGGCGGAGGTGGGGAGGGGACTGACACATTACAAAATTATGCATACTGCCAGAGATTTGCCCTGAGCTCCCCCCTGCATTCTTGCAACATTTAAACCTAAAACTCACCTAATTCTTTGATTGGTTGGCACAATCTCAGACTCTGAAAGCAACATATTCCTAAAGGAGAAAAACCTGAGGCAACTTCTCCAGTCTTCAAATCAGCTCAAAGCAAAAAAAAAAAAAAAAAAAAAAAAAAAAAATCAATAATCAGTTTCAGACTAGGTAGACAGTATATACATACATCGACAAAAGATACTGTTTCAGTTATCGATTCACTGGAACAAATCCAACAAAGAACCCTAAACTCAGTGAGGGAAAACCATTTCATTTTACTCATGGACTTTTTTTAACTTCATTTTTTTAAAGCAGTTTTAGGTTTACAATAAAATGGAAAGAAATGTACAGAGAGAATTCCCACATCCCCTCCACTCCCACACATGCATGGCCTCCCCCCATCATCAGCATGATTCACCTGAATGGTACATTTTTCATCAAGGATGAATCTAAACTGATCCATCATAATCACCCAAAGATCATAGTTAACCATCTAGAGTCCACAGTTTACCTTAGGGTTCACTCTTGGTTTTTGTACATTCTGGGTTAGGACAAAATTATAATGACATATATTCATCATTATCATATCATATAGAATATTTTCACTACCCTAAAAACCCGCTGGGTTCTGCCTATTCATCTGGCAATTACTGATCCCATCTGACAATTATTCATCTTTTTACTGTTTCCATAGTTTTGTCTTTTCCAGAATGTCATACACTTGGAATCATATAGTATGTAGGCTTTTCAGATTGGCTTCTTTCACTTGGTAATACTAATTTAAGATTCCTCCATGTCTTTTCATTGTTTGATAGCTCAGTTCTTTTTAGTGCTGAATAATACTCCATTGTCTGAATGCATCACTGTTTATTAACCTGTTTATCTACCAAAAGACATTTTGGTTGCTTCCAAGTTTGGACAATTATGAACAAAGGTGCTATAAACATCCATGTGCAGGTGATTTTTTTTTTTTTGTGGACATAAGGTTTCAACTATCTTTGGATAACCAATAAGGAGTGTAATTGGTGGATTGTATACTAAGAGTGTATTTCATTTTGTGAGAAACCACCAAACTGTCTTCCAAAGTAGCTGTACCATTTCTCACTCCCACTAGCAGTGCGTGAGAGTTCACACACTGGTGAAATCCTCACCAGCATTTGGTGTTGTCAGTTCCAGATTCTGGCCATTTTAATAGGGATGTGGTGGCATGTTGTTGTTTTAACTTGCATTTCTCAGATTACATATGATGTGGAGCATCTTTCCACTGTATCTGGTATCTTTGACATCTGATATTATTTGACATCTGGATATCTTCTTGGGTAAGTTCTGCAAAGAAGGTTGGCCCATGTTTTAATTAAGCTTTTGTTTCCTTACTACTGCATTTTAAGAGCTCTTTGTACATTTTTGGATCACAGTCCTTTAACAGATGTGCCTTTTCCAAATTTTTCTCCCAGCCTGTGCCTTTCTCCTAGTTCTCTTGAGCTCATGGATTCTTCAGGCCAGGAATCAGGGTAAGGCAGAGCTGGAATGGCTTCCTCTGGTCCACAAGTTTAGCACCTCAGCTTGAAAGACTCAAAATGCTGATGGGTGACTCCAGTTCTGGGAGCTAGAATCAGCTTCTCCTCTCACGTGGTAGGTACCTGGGCTGGCTACCTGGAGGGCTGGGCTCAGCTGTCACTGTCACTCAGCATATCTTCATAGGAGCTTCTGATATATATTTGGCTCTTCACAGCACATCAGCCTCTGGCAGACTTCTTACATGATGGCTGAGAGTTCAGAAAGCAAGTATTCCAACAGACAAGGTAGAGTGGCCTAGCCTCTGAAGTCACATGGTAACTATGATCACCTTTCACTATACTCTAGTGGTCCAATCAGCCATGCCCCACCTATATTTAAGGGAGGGGATACAGAGTCTCTATCTGTATGGGACACGTAAAGAAATTGAAGCCACATTTTAAAACCATCACAGACATATTTACATAGAGAAATGGGAGGATACAGGCCAAGGGCTTAACAATGTGCACCTCTCAGAATCCCTCAAAGCAAATTGTGCTAACCTATTATTTTAAGTCAGACTAATCCAAACATACCCTCCATGGATGGCAACCTTTCACCTACTTATTTTCAAAGGACACAGTAACATCAGCAGAAATTCATTTTCTCTATGTACATTGCATCAAAAATGACTAACAGCTTGCTTTTGACCCTAGAACCACCTGCTAGTCATAATCATTTATTTCTCAAACACGATCAAGTTCAGATCCACGCTCAAACTTAGGCTAAGTCATATCCAGAAAGAATACAGAGAATACCTATAGCAAGTCAGGAGAAGAAAATGCCAGCCCACTCCAGCATTCTTGCCTGGAAAATCCCTCTGACAGAGGAACCTGGCAGGCTACAGTACATGGGGTTGCAAAGAGTCGGACATGACTGAGCAACTAAACATAGCAAGTAAAGCAAGGAGATGAGGATAAGGCCAACACTATGGTTGCTGAAATCAGAGGCCGTTCCCTGTCTCAGTGATTACTAGGCTTTAGGATATCATGGACCAAGAATAATTTCAGAAGTAAACTAAATGGGAGCAAATAAAGTTACTTTCTTATTTTCCAAAGTAAAAATATTTAGAAAGCAACTATTCTATTATCCTCACATGAAAGGAAAATAGAACAATTTCAAAATAAAGCATAATCATTTAGAAAGATTAGATTAGATTAGACTAAATAAGAAACTACATAATTTTTTTTTCTCATTTCTCTGTTGACCTGCAGAAACTTCATTGTGGATGAAGTTCACATACTGGGGTGGGAAACCACCTGTATATTTGACATTCCAGTCCCTTCCCTTCCTTGCTTTATTCTCTTTTTTTTCCATTTATTTTTATTAGTTGGAGGCTAACTACTTTACAATATTGTAGTGGTTTTTGTCATACATTGACATGAATCAGTCATGGATTTACATGTGTTCCCCATCCCCATCACCCCTCCCGTCTCCCTCCCCATCCCATCCCTCTGGGTCTTCCCAGTGCACCAGCCCTGAACACTTGTCTCATGCATCCAACCTGGGCTGGTGATCTGTTTCACCCTAGATAGTATACTTGTTTCAATGCTGTTCTCTCAGAACATCCCACCCTCGCCTTCTCCCACAGAGTCTAAAAGTCTGTTCTGTACATGTGTCTCTATTTCTGTTTTGCATATAGGGTTATCATTACCATCTTTTTAAATTCCATACTTATGCATTAGTCTACTGTATCGGTCTTTATCTTTCTGGCTTACTTCACTCTGTATAATGGGCTCCAGTTTCATCCATCTCATTAGAACTGATTCAAATGAACTCTTTCTAATGGTTGAGTAATATTCCATAGTGTATATGTACCACAGCTTCCTTATCCATTCGTCTGCTGATGGGCATCTAGGTTGCTTCCATGTCCTAGCTATTATAAACAGTGCTGCGATGAACATTGGGGTGCACATGTCTCCTTCAGATCTGGTTTCCTCAGTGTGTATGCCCAGGAGTGGGATTGCTGGGTCATATGGCAGTTCTATTTCCAGTTTTTTAAGGAATCTCCACACTGTTCTCTATAGTGGCTGTACTAATTTGCATTCCCACCAGCAGTGTAAGAGGGTTCCCTTTTCTCCACACCCTCTCTAGCATTTACTGCTTGTAGACTTTTGGAAAGCAGCCATTCTGACTGGTGTGTAATGGTTCCTCGTTATGGTTTTGACTTGCATTTCTCTGATAATGAGTGATGTTGAGCATCTTTTCATGTGTTTGTTAGCCATCTATATGTCTTCTTTGGAGAAATGTCTGTTTAGTTCTTTGGCCCATTTTTTGATTGGGTCATTTATTTTTCTGGAATTGAGCTTCAGGAGTTGCTTGTATATTTTTGAGATTAATCCTTTGTCTGTTGCTTCATTTGCTATTATTTTCTCCCATTCTGAGGGCTGTCTTTTTCGCCTTGCTTATAGTTTCCTTTGTTGTGCAAAAGCTTTTAAGTTTCACTAGGTCCCATTTGTTTATTTTTGCTTTTATTTCCAATATTCTGGGAGGTGGGTCATAGAGGATCCTGCTGTGATTTATGTTGGAGAGTGTTTTGCCTATGTTCTCCTCTAGAAGTTTTATAGTTTCTGGTCTTACATTTAGATCTTTAATCCATTTTGAGTTTATTTTTGTGTATGGTGTTAAAAGGTGTTCTAGTTTCATTCTTTTACAAGCGGTTGACCAGTTTTCCCAGCACCACTTGTTAAAGAGGTTGTCTTTCTTCCATTGTATATCCGTGCCTCCTTTGTCAAAGATAAGGTGTCCATAGGTTTGTGGATTTATCTGTGGGCTTTCTGTTCTGTTCCATTCTTGCTTTATTCTAATAGTTCTAGAACTTCAGCTTGCTCCTAGAAGTTCAATCTAAAAGACAAATAAGGAAATGATTATAACACACAAGTGCTGTAAGCATATGGGGAGCAAGGGGGAATCAAGGAAATTTCCACAAATTATGTGAAAAAGATTTGTCCAAGAGAAGGAATGGGGAAGATTATTATGGATGCCAATGACTGTAGCTAAAAGGCACAGGGGCAATCTATGTATCCAAGGCAACCATACGGTGTACCAAAAAAGTAAGTAGTGATTATACTTGGTTGTAGAGTAAATGTTACTTTTCTTTATTTTTCTATTTTCCAAAATTTAACAATGGAGCATGTAGTAATTTAATGATCAGAAAATTTTAAAATAATGATATCAATTTTATAGGTTAGCTTAGGAAGAACAAACAAAAGGCCCATTTCCCCTTAAAAAAAGCAGTCTGTATTAAAAGAGGCCAGGTTGTAAAAAGGAGATGCTATCAAGCTGCAGGCTCTAGCTAGGACAGATGACACTAGGGAAGACGACATTCTGCCAGTGCCTCTGTCAGAATCCTAGGCTCGGTATATTCAATACTGTAGGCCTTCTTGTCCATAGATGGTCATTATCAGAAATTCTCAGGTGGTAGGTATGGACAGAGCCAATGCTCGAGTCAGACACCAGGTTAGAATCCTGGCTCTACCACTAACTAGTTCAACAAGTTCCTCAAACTTTATCCTTCAATACTTGAATCTGTTTTCTTATCTGTGACATGGAAAACAGTCTACCTTTTAGGAATTTTGTACAGATCAACTGATACAATGTAAGAAAAGCACTCAGAACAGTGCCTGACCCTCAGAATAACAGATACAAGACATATTTGTGTATCAATTAAGAAGTAGATAATTTGTTTGCTCACTCTAGTATTCTTGACTGGAGAATCTCATGGATGGAGGAGCCCGCAAAGAGTCGGACACGACTTAGCGACTTCATTTTCACTTCACTATTCGTTTAGAAAGGTTTTAAGATCCCACCATTGTTTGCCTCAAAGCTTTAAGCACGTAAAACTTGCCAGTAGTAATGTAAACATTTTAAAACTTAAATATATGCCAGTTATTACCAAGTTCCAAATGCGGAAAAGATATTCAGTACTGCTTCTAAAATTAAGCTAGCCCTAGAATGTTCTTTCAGAGGATCCCTAAATAGCTAAGTGGCTCCACCCCTAGATTTTAGCAACTGACACAAAACTAGGCGGACGTTTCCCACTCTCTTATTCCAGTGGACTCCTCTATCCACTCCCAGGGAGAATCGCAGATCTTTGGGTTAGAGAAAGGTTCAGCTCTAAGGTAATAGCTTCTTACACAGCCTTTCTTAAAGCTGGAACACAGTCAGCAGAACAGTGTAGTAGGAGTTGCTAAAATGTTCTCAAAAGACTTGTACAGCTTGCAGAATCTTCCTGGGCCACTGAGCCAGCCGGGAGCAACTCCACAACTTCCGCACATCTCAGCTTCTTCCACGCCGGTAGCTACGCGCCCAGAATCCCCGCCCCAAAAAACGACCAATCAGAGAGCGAGAAGTGAGCCGGATGGGGCGGGCCTATCTTGCGCAGTCCTCGAATCACCAACTTCAGACAGCGAGGGCGGAAACGGAAGCCCTGGTTTGGCCTTGGGTTCCGCCTTGGGGGAATGTCCCGTAAGAACAAGTGAAGAAATCCTGAGGCTGGTGGGTTGGCGTTCTCTTTTGTTATCTCTCCGCGGAGCCGTCAGTGACGCCTGCAGCCGCGGCAGGGAGGGAACGCCACCACCCAAGGAAAGAGCGAGCAGGCCTGCAGCCGCGGGGCAGAAACGAACTGAGTGCAGGGTCTTTACAGGCTGGTCCCGTTCGGCGCCGCTCCCCTCGAGGCCATGGTGCCGGCGGAGCTCTGGGCAATCCCCAGGTGAGGGCAGCGGCTCTGCCGGGGATTCCACCGCGGAAGAACTGAGTCGATGCTTTGTGGAGAAGAAAGAATGTTGCCCTCACTGCTCCCCGGTAGCCCCGAGAGCGGCCGCGTTTGTGGCAGCAGCAGCAGCAACAGTAAGCACGGCGTGGCCCAAGGAGTCGGTTCAGGCTGCTGGTAGAGTCGCTCGTCGGCTCTTTTTCCGTAATATGCGAGACGAGAAAACAGCCCAAAAACAGGGCTCCGCGTTACCATCTACTTCGAGCTTTTTTTCCTTCCTACGCGGAGCTGATTTATGCAGAAACATGCCTTGCACTTGTACCTGGAGGAACTGGAGACAGTGGATTCGACCTTTAGCGGTGGTTCTCTACCTGTTGTCCATAGTGGTTGCGGTTCCACTCTGCGTGTGGGAATTACAGAAACTGGAGGTAAGAGGGTCCCGCATCATCAGCCGCTACTCTCTCTTCTACCGTCCTGTCCATCTGAGGTAGCCTGTTTTTACCCGGATGCTTCAGGCTTTAATATCCTGAAAAACATGTCATGTAATGAACCCTAGCAGAACCGATGTCTGGCTTCTGGTTGTTCACGGTTTTCAGAGCATGCTACTGTTGGAGGTAGAACTGAGAAAATAGAATATATTACTATAGCAGCTTCGGAGACCACTGTTTTGCAGGCAGTCATCCATTTCCTGAAAGTAAGATAACTTTATTCCTGAAATCTGATCTGTTCAAATACTGAACTTAGATCTACCTTAAGGACCAGGTATAGAATATTATTAGCATTTAACTAGCTTCCTTAATTAAAGGGTTGAGTTGGTTCGACTTTGTTCTTTGTTTTTACTTTAAAATTGAACTCTTAGCCAACAAAGTTTTTAGGGAAAAATGCCTTGTATGTTTTTTGATGTCATATTCTTATTATGACATCAGTAAAGTACTATAAGCTGAAAGACACCAAGGTAAATACTTAACTAAGCACTTTGTAAAAAAAAAAGTTGAAATGAACTTTTAAGTTTGAAGTTAATAAAACCCAAGGGACTACTTTTACTTAGAAACAGCTGTTTCACAAGAGTTATGACAAGACCATGGCAAATTGGGGCCTTTTGTGTGGAAATATTTTTATATAATTAAACAAATTGCATTAATATATGTTTGTTTTCCATATGTTCACTCAATTTTTTTGTTCACTTTCCCATACTAGCATAGTCCATGTAGTTTTTTTTTAATGTTAGTAGACTATTACACTACATTAAGTATTTCTCATTCGTTAGAAATTTAGGTTGTTTCCATAATTTGTTTACCAAACTTCATGTATAGACATCTTAATACGAATAGAGATTTCTTACTTTTAGTATTTCTCTAGACTCTGAAATATAGGAACTATTTTAAAGATTAATCATATGTATCATAATCTAGTTTAAGATTTCTCTTAGTTGTTGGTGTCAGTGACAAATAGTAGTCAATCTAAGAAAGAAATGGAAAATTTTATTTAAGACAAACAGAATTATAGCCTGGGAGACAACCTCTCAGAGAGCTCTGAGCCCTGTTCTGAAGAGGTGCAGGGGAAGCCTGTATATATGTGATTCTGGCTAAGGAGGCAGATGCAATCAAGTACTAGGTAGAAGATCACTAGTCACAAGGAACAGGCTTGAATTTAGTGAGTTTCTAAGGTGGCTCAGACGGTAAAAGCCTCTGCCTACAATGCGGGAGACCCTGGTTCAATTCCTGGGTCGGGAAGATCCCCTGGAGAAGGAAATGACAACCCACTCCGGTACTCTTGCCTGGAAAATCCCATGGACAGAGGAGCCTGATAGGCTACAATCCATGGGGTTGCAGAGTCAGACACGACTGAGCAACTTCACTTTCACTAAGTATGGAAAGATGCAAGAATCCAGGTTCATAAAAAAATTTCTCCTGAAAATATCTGACTGTCTGTGAAGGCCAGTTTTGCCAATTTTCCCAGAGTCTGCACCCCCACCCCACACACCCTGGATTCCTTCCAGGGTGTATTGTAGGTCAGCACCCACAGTGGCTAGTGACTTGATTCTCAAAGAACTGGGTGGGCAGTATTTGTTATTTTACAGTTCTTTCACTTTCACTCTTAATTTAAACCAAAGTTTGGGAGGCATTTTGTGACCAGTTTGTCCTATGGGACTGGGAATGCTTGTTCTCAGGTCAAATAAGGATTCTCAAGTTATGCCATTTAATGTACTATTACTGAACTAAGCCCTGTCAGCAGTGACCAAAGGCTGGTGGGCCTCTGTCTTACGTTACTGTCCAGGAAATGGTTCCCTCTTGTTGCTTGTTCCCAGGAAGAAAAAGTTACACTGTTACAGTCGTGGATCTTATATAACTGTGTATTGGGTCAATCATTTCAAGTGGCCTAATCATTAGTTTTATTGGAAATTCAGACACACATTTGGTAGTGCCAGAACCAATAACCATAAACAGGCATGAATGCAAGTAATTTAGTTAGTAACATTACTAAGGTTATAAGTAAGTATTTTAAGTTTGAACTTCGTTACAGCCCAGCATCTCCCCAGGTCTGACCACTCTTCAGCTCCAGTCACCATCTTTAAGGAGAGTGATAACTTTGGCATTGCACATAAAGCTTAGCAGTGGACATGAACTTGGGCAAGCTTCAGGAGATGGTGAGGGACAGGGAGGCCTGGTGTGCTGCAGTCCATGGGGTCTCGAAGAGTCAGACGACTCGGCGACTGAACAACTAGAGAAAAGCTCACCAGAGATGACTGCACTTACAGGTCAAGTGGTGGGTCATCATGACCCCTCTCAGAATCAAGAGAGGAATGCTGTCTTCTAAGGAGAGAAAGTGATCTTTCTGTTTGAGCAAGTACTTCTGCCATTGGCGAGGTCTGGCTTACACAGTTGCAGATGCACAATGCACCCCAGAGGGGTGGGAGGACGCCAAAAGTCAGAGACAAAGTTCTGTGTGAAAATTTTCCTTGTTTTGCTTTAAAATGTAAATTTTTATTTCATCATTGGTGTCAGCTCTACTTTTTTTGTACCAGCTTTGAATGAATGTTTTAATATACCATCCCTTCTGCTAACACCCTGAGCCAAATTCTCATCATGTATTGCCTGGACTATTCTGAACACACCAGCCAAAGTATCCAGTGAAAACATAAGTCATGTTATGCGTGTCCTCATAAAGTTTTCCAGTCACTGCCAGTCCCGGATTAAAAGCCAGTATATCCCTGACTGTGGCATCAAGCCCCAGCATGATCTGAACCTACCCCTCCCTGTCTCACTCTGACTTTCTCTCCTTAGTTCCTGAACCTCCTGCACACTGGCTTTGCTCAAACATGTAGGGCACGCTCCCTCCTTGGGGCCTTTGCACGTCGCTATATGCTTTTCCCTAGATGGTATTTTCATTGTTTGTGTCCTTCAGGTTTTTCCTTCAGTGTCACCCAGCTCCCCTGTTTAAAAATTACAGGCTTTTCCTCAACTCTTCATATCCTCTTCCCTTCTTTATCTTTCTTAGGACTCACCAGCATCGAACACGATTTATATTTTACTTGTTTTCTCCTTTTGCCCAAATGTCTGATACTTAACAAATGATTGTTTGAGTCCCAGTGATATTGTATTCCATATGGTTAGAGAGAGAAACATGGCACCTGCTCTCATGGCACTCAGCGATACAGACAAGCACAACCAACGAAAACAGATCAGTAACTGATGTAAAATGCGGTGAGGAAATGAAACAAATCTAACAAGTGAAGAGCAGGGCAGCATTGGTACACATCTTCCAAAAACAACTCTACCAGCCTGTGGAAAATTAAGTGGAAGTGGAAAGAAGTTAGAAAGCTCTTCAAGGTGGTTCAGAGGTAGTGGGTGCACAGGCTATGACGACTTATGGCCCAAGTCAGGATAGCAGAAATAGAGATGGAAAAGTGAACTTTAAGCATCATGGAAATTGAAGAAACAGAGCTTGACAGGGGATATGATTGAGGAAGAGAGGCAGTGAGAGAAAGGGGGCCGTCTTGAACAACAAGGTAAGTGGTGATGCCAGGTCCCAAGGTGGAAACTCAATGGATTCAGGTTTGAGAACACTTGAGTTCTGCTTGGGACGCATAGTTCAAGGTCTGTGAGAGACATTCACACGGGCTCGCCAGATATGCGTGTGCTAAGTTGTTTCAGTCGTGTCTGACTCTCTGCAACCCCACGGGCTGCAGCCTGCCAGCCCCCTCTGTCCATGGGGCTGTTCCAGGCAAGAATACTGGAGTGGGTTGCCACTCCAGAGGATCTGCCCGACCGCTCCCATTGCAGGCAGATTCTTTACCGACTGAGCTATGAGGGAAACCCCAGAGGCATCCAGGCAAAAGCTAAAAGTAAATGTGGAGTGAAGAAGTGGTATCAGTATATGAAGACAGGTTTTTGTTCATTTTGTTTGTTTTGAGTATTTTTTTTTAACTCAGGAAAATGAATGGCACAGTAGATAGAAAGGAGTGTGGATTAAGTGAGGGCCTCCCGCCATTGTGTTTTGTTGTTAAGATGTTAGAGACACTACTACAGCATTTCCCTAAGATAAGGTGTAATTTTCTTTATGCTTTAAAGTCCTGAAACAGGAATTATCCGCATTTTACAGATGTGGAAACTGAGACTAGGAAGTGGCTAAAGTGACATTGTGCTAAGTACTTAGTAATCAATCATTCTCATTATTTACTGGGTGAGTTTATGTCTTTAAAATGCTTAGTGCTGTCCCCAGCACATAGTAGGTGCTCAGTAAGCCCCTAATTACCACTGTTTTGTTTTTAAAATAGCACTGTTGTTATTGCTATTTATTTGCTGTTGTTATTGTTATAGTGGGGCACCAGTGTGATAGCATTTTTGGATCACATTTTCACTGGGATTAGGTTCACAACTGTAATGTAAAGCAAAGTTATATGCATCTGATTAAGCACTGGAAAAAGTAGTTGACATGTTTAGAGCTGGTATTGTGTGAAAAAAAATACTTAATCTTTTAAACACCACAGTCACAATGCTCACGCTGTGAGAAGTCAGTGGGAACTGAGGAAGCAAACTGGAGGTTCGGCTAGCCCATTCCAGGCCCATGAGGAATATACTCGGGACTGGAGCGGCCAGGCGACCATCTGTGCCACCATCTGTCTCACTCTTACTGGGCTGAGCATGTGTTTACATGTATAGAGGTCACGTAAGTGACCTGCACCCCTGATGCCGCACTGCCCTGCTAGCCCTGTGTCCCAAGAGGCCGCTCTCTGAAAGTGCTTCCTGCTTTTGCCTCAGGAGAAGTGAGCTCAGAAAGCCCTCCTGCTTCTCTCTGCTCTCTGCTCTGAAGGCCGTTGGCTGAGGGATAGCTGACTCAGTTCTGGATGCTGGTCTGTAATGGTTTTTTCTTTCCTCTCTGCTTTCTTCAAATTACCTTAGGAAAAAAATCTACACTACTTGTCTCCTTTTTTCTGAGCCCAAAAGTGGCTGATAAGTTTAATATTAATCACATCCTTCTGTCAGTGTGTCTCAAGTGTGAGTAATTTATTTAGAAATGTAAATTAAAATAAATGTAATAATCATATTAATAATTTGTGCAGGTACCTAGAGTAAGATCTTATTTTATAATATTACTTTAGTAGAACATATATAATTTTATTATATTTTATTATAACGTTGCATACACATTTACACACATACGATAGGTTCAATTTCTTAGGCATACAGCTTTTCAAATAGCTCAAAAACCAAAACAGTTATAAGACCAGTGATTCAAATTAGTAGCATTAATGTGGACGGATGATGCTTTTCTAAACCGGAATCACCACTTGCAATGTAAAACTAGTACTAACTCTCCTATGCAAGATTTCTAAAATTTGGAATCACTATACTGAAATGAGTCCATTCTCCAGTCACTTGTTTTATGATCATTTGAAAAAGAACTTCGTTACAGCATACTAAGGATGCTTGACTTTCTTTAGTCATGAGCACAACCATTTTCTCTGAAGTCTGCCACCAAGTTCTACCTTTTAGCACTAAAGCAGTCATAAAAACAAATGTAGGCATTAAAAGTACTTGGCAATACTGTTCTTAATGATCACCTTATAATAAAGAAGATCTAGGGTATGTTACTATTATTGCCATCATTAAAATGAGGTGTTGTTTAATTGCTAAGTCATATCCAGCTCTTTTGTGACCCCATGGACTGCAGCTCTCCAGTCTCCTCTGTCCATGGGATTTCTCAGGCAAGAATACTGGAGTGAGTTGCCATTTCCTTCTCCAGGGTGTCTTCTTGACTCAGGGATCAAACATGAGTCTTCTGCATTGGCAGGTGGATTCTTTACCACTAAGCCACCAGGGAAGCCCAGTACTGAATTTTAAATAAAATTGAGTCAAGCAGAAATCTCTGGAAAATTATTGCTGAGACAGTCTTTTTAGAATCTTCACCTCTGCATGTTCATTTTATTTCCAGCATTCAGCAAGACTTTTTAATCTGGCTTTTGAAGTTTTCCATACAGTTGAATGTAGAAATTCATTGTTATAAAAATACATTCGTTCTCTATACTTTTGTTTTCTACTTCTGTAATCTTTGACTCTTGATGAAAAACAAATCTTGTTCAAAACAGCAAAAAGATAGAAGTTGTGGACTTCAGTTCTATTTCCACTAACTGCTCAAACTCCTCAAATACTAAAAATAAATTCCCAACTTTTTTGCTTTAAAAAGCTAACATTTGCTTTTTTTTAATTAAAAGGATTCACATTCAGGAGTACAAGGAATAAAATTTATTCCAGAGGGCTCCTCAGATAGAGGTTCAAATAATTTTTTTTTTTAAACCAGAAAATGAGTGGATTACTTTAGCTCTGCCTTAGGATGAAGCAGTTCAAATTATATTTTTAGAAACTGAGCTTTTAAAGGAAAAATATTGATCGGATATTGACCTTAAAAAGAAATTAGATCTTTTGAAAATGTCTTGTCCTGAGTTGATAATATTGTGTATAAGAGACATGCGTGTGTGCTCAGTCGTGTCCAACTCTGCGACCCCATGGACTGTAGCCTGCCAGGCTCCTCTGTCCCTGGAATTTTCCAAGCAAGAATACTGGAGTAGGTTGCCATTTCCTCCTCCCGGGGGTTCTCCCTATCCAGGCATCAAACCTGCATGTCATGCATCTCCTGTATTGGCAGGCAGATTCTTCACCACTGAGCCACCTGGAAAGCCCTGTGTACTCTGACAGGGCAGTCTGTATCAGCATGGGTCCTCTGGACAGGTCCCTTGAACACTGGTGGTGCATATTAGCCAATGGGAGGATGAAAAGACATGATGCATGTAAAGAACTTAGCAAAGTTATCAGGCAAACAGTACTCAGTAAGTGTTCTATTCATACTTTGTGTAACAGCAAAATTTGCAGAAAACTTTGGTAAATTTTATCCCAACATAAAAGCAGAGGAATAAACCAGAAGATTTTTAGATTTGACTTATAGAAAATTCTAAAATTGCTGTACATCCTTAATCACAAAAATCAAATATAAAAGGTCAATAACAATCTGAGGGAGATGACATGGGATTAATATTCCTAATGTATGCAGTGCTGTAACTAAAGACCATATGAGGAAAAATCCACCCCATCCTTCCATAAAAGCACAAATAGGCTGTTACTGAAGAAGAAATAAAAATAGCCACTAGTTATTTGGAAAATACTGAGCCTCAGTAATAAGTAAAATTTTTAAAAATACAAAAATCATATTTACCTGTTTAGTTTTACTATCAGAGGATTATACTGTTATGTTCTTTGCTTCTTAAGGTTGGAATACACACCAAGGCTTGGTTTATTGCTGGGATCTTTTTGCTGTTGACTATACCTATCTCGCTTTGGGTGATACTACAACATTTAGTGCATTATACACAGCCTGAACTACAGAAACCTATAATAAGGTAAGTCCTTATATGTTGATTCTACTAGTGTTGTGTTGGCTTATCTCATAAAATGTAAATGTTATGTAAAATGTAAAAAATTTTTTATCATGTAAAATGTTTTAAATTTATGTTTTTTGCTTTCTGAATAGGATTCTTTGGATGGTACCCATATATAGTTTGGATAGTGTAAGTATGCTTCATTTTAACTCATTAACTAGAAACTTGTTTTATGATACTAACTATAATTAATGTAATAAAAATAATGTTATTTGGCAGTAAGGAGTTGGGTTAATAAGTGTTTTTAATGTTAATAAAGAAGATAAAGCATAACCATAGAAAAGGCAGATGTTTTAAAATTTCAAATGAGTTGTTCTTAGTCCTCTAAAGATTGTAATACTTAAAATTACCTTATTATCCTTTTTATTTATTACAATATTTACTTGGACCAAAATAGAAATCTTCCCCAGTGGATCCGAGTATATGTAATTGTTACAAATAACTGCTTTAATTTGATTAAATATAAAGAAAATGTCTTTAACATCATTTTCTATGGTCATGTCAAGAAGTTTTGGATTATATTAATATTGAAGAACTCAAGTACATAAAGTATGTGACAAGACTGCTCAGTTTTTAAAATAGGCCTATTGCGAGTGCCATGAATTGCATGGTAATTTCTTTTATTGTAGTCACAACTGTTTTTAACATCTATGCTTCTTCATAGTGGATAGCTTTGAAATATCCCAGCATTGCAATATATGTGGACACCTGCAGAGAATGTTACGAAGCTTATGTCATTTACAACTTCATGGGATTCCTTACCAATTATCTAACTAACCGCTATCCAAATCTGGTATTAATCATTGAAGCCAAAGATCAGCAGAAACATTTCCCTCCTTTGTGTTGCTGTCCACCATGGACTATGGGAGAGTAAGTATGTTTGGTTTTAATTCTTTAAGTTTGGTTTTACTTAAACAGATATAAGTGTCATTTCTCTGCAGTATGTAAAGTTCTCTATGCAGGACAAAAAGTATAAGACAGAGTCCCTACCCTCATGTAGTTCATAGTCAAGTTTGAAGACTTAAAAAACACATTTTTATAATCCACACATACGAGTTAGTTTCTTTTACATTATTTACCCTAAATAGAAAACTGACAAAGTTGTGGGGGGAAGAAACCTTAGAAATCATTTAATCAACATTCTTTTACGATTGGAAATCAGAGCCTGCAGAGATTAACTTCCTCAAATCACACAGGAAGTTAATGGAAATATTGGGTCTAAGACTCAAGGAGAAGATAGTCTAGGTGGGGAAATGGCATTGGACATAAAATAAGAGCAACAAATAGCAGTGTTTATTCTAGTTATAAGTAAGTTAGTTGACCTTATTATTCATTCATGTAGGACAGAAAGGAAATAAAGCCTGCAAAGTTAAGTTGAACATAAGATTTCATTTACTGTATGAATGAACCACTGGATGTTTTTCAGCAGGAAACATTTGAAGACTAGCATTTTAGAAAGATTAATTTTAAAATACTATACAAGGCTCATTAGGAGGAGAGGAGTCCAGAGGGGGAAATAAATTATGTTATTAGAATAGTTCGTTTGTGAGATAAGCTGAAAAAGAGGGGTGTGGAATTGAAATAGAAAGGAAAGATAATAAGAGAATCCAACGGAGAATCAATAAGACTTGATTGCAGATAGATGGGTATGTAGGTGAAATTTGCAAGCCAAGGTGGGTGGGATGACTTGGAGTAATCAGTGTAGATATGTGCCCTAGGGTTAGCTACATTGCTTTCCATGCAATACAGAACCACTTCGACAGCATCAGCACCAAATGTAAGTGTCTCCTTAACACCCTTCCAATGACAGGGAGCCACCTGGCTATTTGAAATAATAAACTCCTAAGGTGTTTATTTGACAAATGTGTACTGAACACCTAGTATGTGCTAGTATATAGATATATCATAATACATATAACAGATGTAGAACTCATGGAACTTACAGCTTGGTTAGGAATTAAATGAAGACACAAATATATAGTTAGTCACTTCAGGAAGCACTGTGAGGGAAAAACAACAGGAGCCTATGAAGGAGGATAGTGAGAATAACGGTTGGGGGTGGAAGGATATTGTACTCAACTCCAAATATAATCAGAACAAACAGGGATTTATAGCCAAAGAGATTGGGGTGGTCACTGGATGGAAAATTACCAAACGGAGACGTCAGGGTAGGGGGATTCTCTCTAAACTGCCCTAAAAAGAATGTTACTTAAGGCAGACCAAGAAGACATCAAGAGTGAGGGATGAGGAGCTGGATTCAATATTAAGGGTAATCAGATATTGAGGGATAGGGTGAAATGATGGAGGGGCGGTAGTAATAGGTGTCTTAGCAGGATTTTTTGCTCAGACTGATTTCCCAGGCCAAGAACAGGGCCTAGCTGATGCCTAGTTGAAAAGAAGGCTAAGAGGAACCCTGTCTAAAGTTTGGTCCAGGAGAGAGATTATCAAGTGAGAAGCCATTATAGGATGTTAAGCAGAGGGCTGATATCCACGTTTCAGTTTCAGAGATTACTGTACTCTATGTGTACTGAAGTGGAAGTGGACATAAATGCAAGAGATTGCAGTGATCTAGTAAATATGATGGCGATGGTGGAGGTGGCAATGGCAGCCTGGCTTTGATCAGGACTCCTCTGTTAATACAGAACCTGAGATGTGGTCCTAGCTGCCTCTTCAGGCTGGCTCATCTCAGTTAGTAGATGGTCAGCTAAAACCCAGAACCTTTCTCAAGTGATGCTATAGACCAAAATTTCCCTTTTCAGTGCTTGTGCAATTTATTTGTTCCTAACTACACAACTATAAACCAGGTATTCTTTCCTTGAAGACTTTAAACATGACCAAAGCCATGCAGTTTGGGGATATGGTTTTAGTAATATAAAACTTCTCATTCTCTTGTATATAAATACAGTTTAGGTTACCAGTCTCCTTCTGTTGGATAACTGGTGTTATATGTCTGATCGTTAATCAGCCTGTTGCTGTTGAGAATAATTCAGTATGATGCTTTGGTTTTAAGCATCATACTGAATTTAAGATGCAAGTTTCCAGTCTTTAGATGTAAAACTGCATCTGCTTTTTAGACTATGATTTATGTGACATATGCAGTGAGCACAATGAGTTTTCTTCAATGAAGACCTAGAAGACCTCCTAGAACTCACACCAAAAATAGATGTTCTACTCATCGTTGGGGATTGGAATGCAAAAGTAGGAAGTCAAGAGATACCTGGAGTAACGGGCAAGTTTGGCCTTGGAGAGCAAAATGAAGCAGGGCAAAGGCTAACTGAATTCTGCCAAGAGAATGTCCTGGTTATAGCAAACACTCTTTTTCAACAACACAAGAGCTATTTACACAAAGACATCACCAAATGGTCAATACCGCAATCAAATTGATGACATTCTTTGTAGCCAGAGATGGAGAAACTGTATACAGTCAGCAAAAACAAGACCTGGAGCTGACTGTAGTTCAGATCATCAGCTTCTCATAGCAAAATTCAGACTTAAACTAAAGAAAGTGGGGAAAACCACTAGGCCAACCAGTTACGACTTAAATCCCCAAGACTATGTAGTACAGGTTATGAATAGATTCAAGAGATTAGATCTAGTAAACAGTGTGCCTGAAGAACTATGGTCGGAGGTCTGTAATATTGTACATAGGCAGCAAACAAAACCATCCCAAAGAAAAAGACAAGCAAGAAGGCAAAGTGCTTATTTGAGGATGCCTTACAAATTGCTAAAGAGAAAAGCGAACAGCACGGGAGAAAGGGAAAGGTACATCCAACTAAATGCAGAGTGCCAAAGAACAGTATAGAGAGACAAGAAGGCCTTCAATGAATAAGGCATAAAACTAGAAGAAGACAACAGAAGGAGAAGGACTAGAGATCTCGTCAGGAAAACTGGAGATGTCAAGGGAACATTTTGCCCAAAGTTGAGCACAATAAAGGGCAAAAATGGTAGAGAAGGCTTAGTAGGTACTGAAGAGACCAAGAAGAACTGGAAGGAATACACTTAAGAACTGTACAAAAAAATCTTAGTGTACTGGATTAATAAGATGGTGTGGTCAGTCACCCAGAGCCAGACATTCTGGAGAGTGAAATCAAGTGTGCTTTAGGAAGCACTGCTTTTAATAAAGCAAATGGATACTGTGGAATTCCAATAGAACTATTCAAACCCCTAAAGGATTATGCCATCAAGGTGTTGCATTCAATATGTCAGCAACTCTGGAAGACCCAGCAGTAGTCACAGGACTAGAAAAGGTCAATCCTCATCCCCAAATTCCTAGGAAGGGTAGTACTAAAGAGTGTTCTAAACATCAGACAGTTTAACTCATTTCCCATGGTAGTCAGGGCTTCCCTGGTGGCTCAGCAGTAAAGAATCTGCCTCCAGTGCAGGAGACCTGGGTTTGATCCTTGGGTAGGGAAGATCCCCTGGAGGAGGGCATGGCAACCCACTGTGGTACTCTTGCCTAGAGAATCCCATGGACAGAGGAGCCTGGCGGACTGTAGTCTCTAGGGTTGCACAGACTCAGACATGACTGAAGCGACTAAGCGGCAGCAGCCCATGTTAGTAAGGTTGTGCTTCAAATCTTGCCTGCTAGGCATTATGCAGACCAAGAACTTCCAGGTGTCCAAGCTGGGCTTAGAAAAGGAAGAGGGACCAGAGGTCAAATTGCCAGCCTTCACTGGATCATAGAGAAAGCTAAGGAATTTCAGAAAAACATCTACCTCTGTTTCATCAACTGCTAAACCCTTTGACTGTGTGGATCATAATAAACTGTGGAAAACCCTTAAAAGAGGTGGGAATAACAGAACATCTTACCTGTCTCCTGAGAAACCTGTATGTAGGTCAAGAAGCAACAGTTAGGACCCTGTATGGAGCAACTGATAGTTTCAAGATTGAGAAGGGAGTACGGGAGGGTTGTCTGCTGTCACCCTGTTTGTTTAACCTGTATGCGGAGCACATCATGAGAAATGCTGGGTTGGATGAGTTACAAACTGGCATCAAGATAGGCAGGAGCAAGATCAACAACCTCAGATACGTGGATGATACCATTCTAAAGGCTGAAAGCAAAAAGGAACTAAAGAGCCTCTTGATGAGGTTGAGGGAGGAGAGTGAAAGAGCCAGCTTAAAATTAAAATAACTAAGATCATGGCATCCGGTCCCATCACTTCATGGCAAATAGAAGGGGAAAAGGTCGAAGTAGTGACAGGTTTCCTCTTCTTGACTCTGAAATCACTGCAGGTGGTGACTGCAGCCATGAAATCAGAAGATGATTGCTTCTTGGCAGGAAAACGCTAACAGACCTAGACAGTGTGTTGAAAAGCAGAGACATTACTCTGCTGACCAAGGTCCTTATAGTCTTGGCTATGGTCTTCCCAGTGGTCATGTACAATTGTAAGAGCTAGACTGGAAAAAAGGCAGAATGCCAAAGAGTTCATGCCTTTGAACTGTGGTGCTGGAGAAGACTCCTGAAATTCCCTTGGACAACAAGATCAGTCAATCTTAAATCAACCCTGAATACTCGTTGGAAGGACTGATGCAGAAACTAAAGCTCCAGTATTTTGGTCATCTGATGCAAACAGCTGACTCATTGGAAAAGATCCTGATGCTGGGAAAGATTGAGGGCAGAAGGAGAAGAGGGAGTCAGAGGATGAGATGGCTGGATGGCATCACCAGTGTAATGGACATGAACTTAGGCACACTTCGGGAGTTGCTGAGGGACAGAGAGGCCGGGCGTGCTGCAGTCCATGGGGTCACAGAGAGTTGTACACGACTGGACGACTGAACAACATATACCATAAATGAAATGACAACCACAAGAAGTCTATTTAAAATCTTATTGCCCCATGAATTGGTTTTCATATTTAACATTTCTTTCATCCAGTAAGGTTTTTAAATTTCCATTTGGATTTCTTTACACAAGTTATCTTGAAGTATATTTTAAAACTTCCAAATATAAAGATTTTTAAATTTTTTTTCGTTTTATATATTTGCATTGTAGTCAGAGAATGTACTATGAGACAGTCTTCAAACGTGGTTAAGATTTATTTCATGCCCACTAGTACATGACCAGTTTTTGTGATGGGTCTCTGTATGCTTGAAGAGAGTGTATGTGCTGTACTAATGAGAGGCTCTGTTACATTTATGCACATGAGGTCAGTCTTGCATTATTCAGTTTGTCTGCATTTGTGTTGATTTTACCTACTTATTCTGTCAGTTAGTGAAAGAGATGTTGAAACTCTGTCACTGATAGTTTGTCAGTTTTTTTGTGTACATTTGTCAGCTTTTGCTTTATATTTAGATGCTGTTTCTGTTCAGGAGGGCTTGCACAGTGGCTCAGTGGTAAAGAATCCACCTGCAATGCAGGAGACACAGGAGATGTGGGTTCAGTCCCTGGGTTGGAAGGTCCCCTGGAGGAGGAAACGGCAACCAACTCCAGTGTTCTTGCCTGGAGAATCCCATGGACAGAGGAGCCTGACAGGCTCCAGTCCATGGGGCTGCAAAGAGTTGGACATGACTGATCATGCATGCAAGTTATCTGTTCTGAACCGTTTTTTTTTTTTTTGGTCTTAAAGTTATTTTGATATTAACAGATATCCTATCTTTCCTTTGTTTAGTATTTGCCTGGCCTAACTTTCTCTTCCTTTTATTTTCTGGAAAAGATAAAGTTAGTTGTACAAATTTGAGTGTTTTAGGTGTATTACTTTTTTTGGGGTGGTCCTAAACTACTCATAGTTTCATTGAGTTAGACAAGGCTGTGGTCCATGTTGGGCTTCCCTGGTGGCTCAGAGGGTAAAGCATCTGCCTGTGATGCGGGAGACCCAGGTTTGATCACTGGGTCGGGAAGATCCCCTGGAGAAGGAAATGGCAACCCACTCCAGTATTCTTGCCTGGAGAATCCCATGGACAGAGGAGCCTGGTGGGCTACAGTCCAGAGGGTCGCAAAAAGTCAGACACAACTGAGCAATCAGTCTGATTAGTTTCTGTGATTGTCCTTTTCATTGTATCTGCCCTCTGAAGGAAAGTATAAGAGGCTTATGGAAGCTTCCTGATGGTAGAGACTGACTGTGAGGGAAACTGGGTCTTGTTCTGATGGGTGGGGCCATGCTCAGTAAATCTTTAATCCAATTTTCTGTTGATGGGTGGGGCTGTGTTCCCTTCCCTCCCTGTTTGACCTGAGACCAAACTGTGGTGGAGGTAATTAAGATGATGGCACCTCCTTCAAAAGGTCCCATGCACCAACTGCCAAACTGCTGCATTTGGTGCCTGCAGCAGGCCACCACCAACCCACGCCCGCCAGAGACTCCTGGACACTCACAGGCAAGTCTGGGTCAGTCTTTTGTGGGGCCACTGCTCCTTTCTCCTGGGTTCTGCTGCACACAAGGTTCTGTTTGTGGCTCAGATCATGAACTCCTTATTGCAAAATTCAGACTTAAATTGAAGAAAGTAAGGAAAACCACTAGACCGTTCAGGTATGACCTAAATCAACTCCCTTACAATTATACAGTGGAAGTACAAATAGATTCAAGGGATTAGATCTGATAGAGTGCCTGAAGAACTATGGATGGAGGTTCGTGACTTTGTCCAGGAGGCAGTGATCAAGACCATCCCCAAGAAAAACAAATGCAAAAAGGCAAAATGGTTGTCTGACGAGGCCTTATAGCTGAGAAAAGAAGAGATGCAAAAGGCAAAGGAGAAAAGGATAGATATACACATTTGAATGCAGAGTTCCAAGGAGAGAACTTGGTCTCTGCCTTCCTTAGCGATCAATGCAAAGAAATAAAACAATAGAATGGAAAAGACGAGATCTTTTCAAGAAAACTAGAGATACTAAGGGAACATTTCATGCAAAGACGGGTACAATAAAGGAGAGAAATGGTATGGACCTAACGGAAGCAGAAGATATTATGAAGAGGTGGCAAGAATACACAGAAGAACTATACAAAAAAGATCTTCATGACCCAGATAACCATGATGGTGTGATCACTCACCTAGAGCCAGACATCCTGGAATGCGAAGTCAAGTGGGCCTTAGGAAGCATCATTATGAACAAAGCTAGTGGAGGTGATAGAATTCCAGTTGAGCTATTTAAGGCAGAGGAACCAGAGATCAAATTGCCAACATCTGTTGGATCATCAAAAAAGCAAGAGTTCCAGAAAAACATCTATTTCTGCTTTATTGACTAGGCCAGAGCCTTTGACTTGTGTGGATCACAACAAACTGTGGAAAATTCTTCAAGAGATGGGAATGTCAGACCACCTTATCTGCCTCCTGAGAAATCTCTATGCAGGTGAAGAAGCAGCAGTTAGACCTGGACATGGAACAACAGACTGGTTCCAAATAAGGAAAGAAGTGTGTCAAGGCTGTATATTGTCACCCTGCTTGTTTAACTTATATGCAGAGTACATCATGAGAAATGCTGGGCTGGAAGAAGCACAAGCTGGAATCAAGGTTGCCAGGAAAAATAGCAATAACCTCAGATATGCAGATGACACCACCCTTATGGCAGAAAGCGAAGAAGAACTAAACAGCCTCTCGTTGAAAGTGAAAGAGGAGAGTGAAAAAGTTGACTTAAAATTCAGCATTCAGAAAACTAAGATCATGGCATCTGGTCCCATCACTTCATGGCAAATATATGGGGAAACAATGGAAACAGTGACAGACTTTATTTTGGGGGGCTCTAAAATCACTGCAGATGGTGACCTCAGCCATGAAATTAAAAGACACTTGCTCCTTGGAATAAAAGCTATGATCAACCTAGACAGCATATTAAAAAGCAGAGACATAACTTTGCTGACAAAAGTCCATCTAGTCAAAGCTATGGTTTTTCCAGTAGTCATGTATGAATGTGAGAGTTGGACTATAAAGAAAGCTGAGTGCCGAAGAATTGAAGCTTTTGAACTGTGATGTTGGAGAAGACTCTTTAGAGTCCCTTGGACTGCAAGGAGATCCAACAGCCCATCCTAAAGGAAATCAGTCCTCGATGTTTATTGGAAGGACTGATGCTGAGCTGAAACTCCAGTACTTTGGCCACCTGATGCAAAGAACTGACTCATTGTTAAAGACCCTGATGCTGGGAAAGATTGAAAGCAGGAGGAGGAGAGGATGACAGATGATGAGATGGTTGTATGGCATTACCTACTCCATGGACATGAGTTTGAGCAAGCTCTGGGAGTTGGTGATGGACAGGGAGGCCTGGTGTGCTGCAGTCCATGGTGTTGCAAGGAGTCAGACATGACTGAAGGACTGAACTTTTTTTTTTTAATTTAGTGTTTTTTTTAATTCTAATCTGACAATCCATCTCTTGTACAAGATATACTATTTATATTTTTGTGATTATGTATTCATTTATAATTTTGCCATTTTTTATTTATCTCACTTTTTCTAATTTCCTTTTTTTAAATGATTACATTTTCAAAATAAACTTAATTTGGAATAATTTTAAATTTACAGTAAAGTTGCAAAGACAAAAGAGAGATTTTCTGTTACTCTTCATCCAGCTTCCCCTAATATTAACATCTTATGTAATCCTGGTACATTCATCAAAAGAAAGAAGTAACAATGGTATAATACTATTGCTGCTGCTGCTAAGTTGCTTCATTTGTGTCCAACCCTGTGCAACCCCATAGATGGCAGCCCACCAGGATCTCCCATCCCTGGGATTCTCCAAGCAAGAATACTGGAGTGGGTTGCCATTTCCTTCTCCCATGCATGAGAGTGAAAAGTGAAAGTGAAGTCGCTCAGTTGTGTCTGACTCTTAGCAACCCCATGGCCTGCAGCCTACCAGGCTCCTCCATCCATGGGATTTTCCAGGCAAGAGTACTGGAGTGGGTTGTCATTGCCTTCTCCATTAATATTATTAATTGCAAGCTATTCAGATCTCTTCATGTTTTTCCACTAATGTCCTTTTTCTGTTCCAGAATGCACCCCAGGAATCTGGGTTGCATTTAGCCTCTTTTTAAAAGTACAGATTTTCATTAAATACTTTGAAAATGTACCTTAGAAGTTTGAGACGATCCTTCTAATTATTTAATAAAGATTTTTACAAATTTTGAAGTTTTTCAAATGTGTGGGATAACTATGTTGTAAAATAAAGTCTATTTTATACCACCCACATTTAACAAAAATAAATATATTACAGATCCGTGATTCCTTATTTCCAGTTGTTTATATGTATATATGCATATGTGCGTGCATGCTAAGTCACTTCAGTCGTGTCCAGCTCTTTGTGACCCTGTGGACTGTGGCCCACCAGGCTCCTCTGTCCACGGGACTCTCCAGGCAAGAATCCTGGAGTGGGTTGCCATGCTCTCCTCCAGGGGACCTTCCGCACCCAGGGACTGAAACTCAACCTTTTGTCTCCTGCATTGACAGGTGGATTCTTTCCCACTAACACCACCTGGGACATTACATATATATATATATATCCTTAAAAACCAAAGCTTTTTCATAGCTTATCTAATGTTAAAACTTTATATTGAGTATTTGTAATTTGAACGTGACTGTCTTACCATTATGGAATACACATGTTTCACTGCAGCTCTATCAGCGCTGGGTTACAGGCACTGCTCCAAATGTGCCTGGTAGTTGTTTACCTGTGTTGTTGATGTTTTTCTTATTCCCCTCCCCCCCCTTTTTCCCCCTCATTACTAGTTTGGAAGTTATGCTTTCTGTTTCTAGTCTTTAATCTTAAAAAATAGATATCAATTTGTATGGAATGTTTTTGTAATGCTTTTATAGATTTAACTACAGTGTCACAGTTTGTTCATTACTCCTTCTTGCATCTCAGAGCTTCTGTCTGGATCATTTCCTTCTTTCTAATGTATGGTTCTTAAAATTTCTTACAGTGTCAGCATAGCAGTGGCAAATTTTCTCAGATACACTTATCCAAAAGTGTCTTTATTTTGCCTTCATTCTTGAAAGATTATTTTCCTGGATGTAATTCTCTGTTGACAAAAATTGTCTACAAACATTGTGGAGATTTTATTCCACCCTATCCTGGCATCAATTGTCACTGTTAAGCCTGTACTTTCAATCTAGCTGTAATTCAATTATATTAGTAGGTGACCTTCCATTATATTGATCGGTGCAGTCTTCAGCTGCATTTTTAAGACCCTGTCTTTGATGTTTCACTGTTTCACTACAAAGTATCTAGGTTTTTTTGGTTTTAGTCCTGTTTAATTTACAGTGCGCCTCAGTCTGTAGATTTGCGTGTTTGATCGGTTCAGAAAAGTTCTCAGCTATAATCTTTTCTGAGTTCGCTCTTCCTCTGCTCCTCCCTAATTTTGAATATATGTTAGACCCTCTGGTTCTGTTCTGTTCCTTGTGTCGGCATTGTGGCACTCTGGCCCATTTCTTCAGGTACACCTTCCAGTTCATTAATTTTCCCAGCTTTCAGAGGTATCAAATTGACTAATGTGTTTGCTTAGTCATCCTAGGGGTCTCAAGTTTGATTTGACAGTCAGTTCGCAGAGCACTGCAGGTTAACCCAACTCCTGCTTAGTTTAGCTTTGTAGGGAGCGCAGCATGTGTGGTCCAGACATTTTCATCAAGGGTTCTTGCTACACCCCCAGCTGCAGCTCCCTGACGCACCTCCACAGGGGCGCTCAGTTGTCAGTGGGCGCGGACTCCCTCGGCACAGAGAAGGCTCTCAGCACGTAGAACCCCATCAGTTTTTCCTTCAGTCCTGGTAACCCAGGGCCTCAAGATCTGTGTGTCAGACTCGTTCTTCTCAGTTCAGATGTAATTCTTAAACTAGGGGATTTGTAATACATAGAACTGATAAAAAGGAGTGTTAAATAAACATTTGCCCTCAGAGCGTCTTGGTCTCTTTAAGAAAGTTCCACAAGGCTCTCAGATAGAGGCCTTTTTTTTTTTTTTTTTTTTTTCTGGTAGTAGCTGTTTGGGGACTTTTTTGTTTTGTTTTGTTTTTGTTTGTGAATTTTCCCCTATGTTAAGTGAGCTCAGTGATTAAAAACTGTTTTATACAGGATCTTTGTTTTGTTCTTTCAGAGTATCTAGTCAGTGATACTGTCTGGAATGATGTATATACAAAGGCCAAGCTTGAAAGGAAACTGAATCCTAAATGTAAATATCATTTTCTCAGTACACTTTCATACATGCAAGCCTACATGTAATTTATTTGGTACTTGGTTTTTCACACAGGGACCCACTTCCATTCTTTTTGTTCCTGTTCTGTGCTGCACTACTCGGGAATTTGAAATTAGACATAGAAAGGAAAATCTTTCAGATGTCGTTGTTACATAATTTAAAAAACAGTATTTAAATAATGTGTTTGCTTCCACCCACATTCTTCCCCAGTAGCCGTTTAGAATGACTAAATTAAAAGAATTATTCTAAAAAGGAGTAAGATGTATGTATATGTATAACTGAATCACTTTGCTGTACAATTGAAACTTAACACAACATTGTAAATAAAAATAATTTTTAAAAATTAAATATGGCATCATTTGTCAAAGTGATTTTAGTTTGAGGGCTTTGGAGAAAACCTGATAGTATGAAATTAGTAATTCAAATGCTAAATTCTTTTTCTTTGACAGAGTATTGCTGTTTAGATGCAAACTGGGTGTATTACAATATACAGTCGTCAGGCCATTCACCACCATCATTGCTTTGTAAGTACACAGAACTTACATTATTTTGTTTTTTTTTTAATTCTCATGCTCGTGCCTAAGTGAAACACCTGAGTAGAAAGCATGTAAAACTTGTTACTTGTTTATAACACGTCTCGTCTTTTATAAAAACAGTATGTATAAACCCTACTATGTTAGAATAAATGAGGTGACCGTTTATAGGCAAGGAATCACATAGAATTCTTCTAAATAATATTCCCTCTAGAGATTTCTAAAAAGTGTTTTCAAAATAGTCTTTTTCAAGTGTTAATATTCACACAGCTTTACAGAAACATCTAGTACATGAAGTTGAAGTATGCCACTTGAGATTCATTACATGGCTTTATTTTCTAAATGAGTACTGTATTTTAAAGAAGAAAACATATTTTTCCTTTTTAAAAATTCTGTCAAGTCTTAGCATTTGAGGTAAAATGGGGCATCATTAAGCTGCCTGGTAAAACTATTCCCTAAAAATTTAAGAACATCAAATAGATTGTGGATAAGGAAGCTGTGGTACATATACACCATGGAATATTACTCAGCCGTTAAAAAGAATTCATTTGAATCAGTTCTAATGAGATGGATGAAACTGGAGCCCATTATACAGAGTGAAGTAAGCCAGAAAGATAAAGAACATTACAGCATACTAACACATATATATGGAATTTAGAAAGATGGTAACGATAACCCTATATGCAAAACAGAAAAAGAGACAAAGATGTACAGAACAGACTTTTGGACTCTGTGGGAGAAGGCGAGGGTGGGATGTTTCGAGAGAACAGCATGTATATTCTCTATGGTGAAACAGATCACCAGCCCAGGTGGGATGCATGAGACAAGTGCTTGGGCCTGGTGCACTGGGAGGGCCCAGAGGAATCGGGTGGAGAGGGAGGTGGGAGGGGGGATCGGGATGGGGAATACGTGTAACTCCATGGCTGATTCATGTCAATGTATGACAAAACCCACTGCAATGTTGTGAAGTAATTAGCCTCCAACTAATAAAAATAAGTGAAAAAAAAAAAAAAAAGAACATCAAATAGATTGTGTGTCTTATCTGCTTGTCATGCAAGCATGGTGTCTGTTCACAAGAATGGGAAGAAAGGTGAAAGAAGCATCCAGCTCTTTATTATGCTTTTTTGCTAGCAGTTCTTCAGCAGCATTTGCCTTGGAACTAAGATTAATTTACCTTTTTTTAAGGCTGCTTTATTTATACAAGTAAATACTTACATCTGGGTTATCATAAAAGTTGCCTGCAAGACAATTTGGGAGAAAAAAATGATAGTTTAGTTATAAACGTGCATTACATGTTTTTAAAATTAGGCATCATTTTTTTTTAAATAATTACCCTTTCTAATTCAATGTTTTTGTCTTCTGGATTTATTTCAAATTGGAGGGATAATCATATGGTAACATTTCTAGAAAAATGTTTTTAATTTTTGAATCACCTCTGTGGCCAAAAATAAGTGATTATCTACAGAAACTTTGAAATAATCTTACTTCTAAATTTAAGTTATGGGGCTTCCCTAAGCGGGCCAGTGGTTAAGACTGCACTCCTACTGCAAGGGGCATGGGTTCAATCCCTGGTCAGGAAACTAAGATCCCACATGCCATGTGGTACAGCTAGATTAATCAGTTAGTTAAATATTAATGTCAATGTTGTATTTTAAAATATATTTTTTACTTAATTATTCATAAAGTCTCATTTTTACCATTTTTTTTTTTAGAGTCTGTGAGCTACTTGGTATATATGATGAAGGGAACTTTAGCTTTTCAAATGCTTGGACTTACTTGGTTATCATAAACAATATGTCTCAGTTGGTAAGTAAATATTCATCTTAACTGCACTTAATTTAGATCTATAACTAAAATTTTTTAGGGAAGGTTTCTTCTGAAATAAGGCTTAATTGTAACTTTAATATTGAACTTGATTTGTAGGAAGAATTTGAAACTTTACTATAAATCTTTATACATATGTAAAGATATAATATCTTTGTTAATTATCTTGTGACTTATACATTGAATTGTTTATGTAATGTGGCTCAGGGGCACGGTGTTTTGTTTTTTTTTTTAACACCAAAAATATTTTGCATTGGGGTATAGTCAGTTAACACTCTTGTGATAGTTTCAGGTGAGCTCTGAAGGGACTCAGCCATACATATGCATGTATCCATTCTCCCCCAAACTCCACTGAACTGTTGATTGTATTTTTTCATTGGTTCTGGTATTCATTGCACAGTTACATGGATATGTCATTAATAAAAGCATAATGCCTCTCCTTAAAATAAAAATCCTAGGTATATTCAATAAAAAAATGTCTTACTGGTATATGACAGTATAGGGTTTTAATAAAAGTGGGAGAGTAAAATTCTCTCATATATTTGGAATTGAAAATGAGAATGCCAAGTTTTTTTAAAATGTTATAGAAACTGAAATGAAATGAATCCTTTTAACTTAATGTGCACTTTATTGAAAATCTTTTCATGTAAATATTGAGATTTTTTAAATTGGAGGTAATTGCTTTACAATGTTGTGTTGGTTTCTACCATACAACATGAATCAGCCATAAGTTTTATGTGTATATATACACATCTTCCCCCCCCAGAGCCTCCCTCCCCCTCCATCCCACCCCTCTGGGTCGTCACAGGACACCGCACTGTGCTGCTTGGGTTATGCGGCAGCTTCCCACTTGCTGATTATTTTACACATGATTATGTGTATATGTCAGTGCTGCTTTCTCAGTTCGTCCTACCCTCTCCTTCCCCCGCTGTGTCCACAACTCAGTTCTCTACATCTGAGTCTCCATCCCTTCCCTACAAATAGGTTCATCAGTACATTTTCTAGACTCCATATATATGCATTAACATACGATACTCGTTTTTCTCTATATACTCGTTTCACTCTGTATAACTGACTCTGAGTCCATTCAGCTCACTACAACTGACTTAAATTCTTTCCTCTTTATGGTTGAGTTATATTCCATTGTATATATGTACCACATCTTTATCCATTCATCTGTCAATGGACATCTAAGTCGCTTCCATGTCCTGGCTATTGTAAATAGTGCTGCAGTGAACATTGGGATACATGTGTCTTTTTGAATTGTGGTTTTCTCAGGGTATGCCCAGGAGTGGGATTTGCTGGGTCATATGGTAGTTTTATTCCTAGTTTGTTAAGCATTCTCTATACTGCTCTCCATAGTGGCTGTATCAATTTACATTCCCTCTAACAATGCAGTAGGATTCCCATTTCTCCACATCCTCTCCAGCATATATTGTTTGTAGTTTTTTTGATGATGGCCATTCTGATTGGTGTGAGGTGTGTTGAAAATCTTTAATGCTTTCTCCAAAATAATAGTTTAGGTACAGTGGCATGCATGCGAGTTTATTAGAGATTTATAATAAAAACTAAATGCTTGTGTATTCAGAGCTTTTCCACGTTTGTATTTTCTGGAACCAATAATTCCATTTTTGGGAATGCCTCCTCAAGAAATGGCCAGAAGTACTTTTGCTTTCAATATGTTTGTATAGAAAAGGCCTATTGCTTACAAAAGCCTGGAAATAGTCCAAAGGCAGTTATTTAATCAAATATATGGAAAGGGGTACTTTAAGTGGAAAAACCTAAGGCAACAAAATTTTATATTTATGATACCTGTTAAAAACCATCTTATGTGTAGAAAAGAATGGTTGGATGATTGGACTATGGACAACTTTATACTTTACTGCTTTCATATTCTAAAATATTTCAAATGAACATTTTATAGTGGGGAAAATAAACTTTTAGGAAAATGTTTATTGCCATGCAATGCTAATTACAACTAATTTATAAAATAATATCTTGAGCATTTACCTTTAAAAAGTAAATTCAGCAGGATTAACATACCGCCCTCAAGAAAAACGGTCTCCCTGATTCCTTACTTTCTGATTTCATGGGCATAGTTTTATTGAAATAGTACTTATTTAACGTGTTCACTTAGAAATAATATATGTACAGTTAGTAGTAAGCTGAGCCCTTATAAATTGAATGGTAACTTGTATGTAAAAGCTGTTAATAAGCAGACAGATGTTTTTATTTTGGTTGAATGATAGCCTTTTCTTCCATTCACGGTAGTCACTTGTTACTATGTTTTTTGTGGGCCCTGTAAATGAACAATTAAAATCATTTTCAGAGATGATGTTACACATCTCTTCTGAAAATTTTCATATTGTATATTTTCATCCATAGTAAACTATTTAAAAGCTTCTTGTTAATCTAAAAGGAGCATAATAAAGCCTAGAAAATTTTGCTTGAAAAATTACTCTGTACCAGGTCTGGTCTGTGATTTTGGTATTTCTAATACCATATTTATTTATTCTTATTGAATACGTTTAATTCTTTAATTGTTTCTAGTTTGCCATGTATTGTCTCCTGCTATTTTATAAAGTGCTGAAAGAAGAACTGAGTCCAATCCAGCCTGTAGGCAAATTTCTTTGTGTAAAGCTGGTGGTTTTTGTTTCTTTTTGGTAAGTGTTCCTTTCTCTTAAATGTTGCCATTTCCTAAAGGGGGCAATAAAGCTTAGGGAGAATTTGTTAAGTCTTAATTTGGAAAAGGAATTAAAATGTCTACTTACCTTTTAAAAAGTTCATTCTTTTAGCCATCCTTGGTTTTTCATAAATAATCAGATGGTCACATAACATTTATAAGAAGAAAATACTTTAAGACACTAAATGCCAACACTAAGAAAATCACTAAAATAAGTCATGGTTTTTTCATATAGTACAGTTTGGAAGATACACATGATATAGAATACTTAATAATTTGAGAAAATGTTCATTAGTAAAAATTTTAAAACAGACGACAAAACTATACATGGTCCCAGTTTAGTAAAGGGGGGTGTGTGATAGGGTCCTGGAAACAAATATACCAAATATAACAATATACAAATAATACGAAGAGGGGGAAAGAAAAATCTTTGCAATCCCACCACCCAAAATGAATGACACTGTGGCCCACATCATTTATAAAACCACAGAAAGAGCATCATACTATAAAAACCTGTAGAACTCAATGTTTAGTATACTGTAGTTATAGTTCTTTGTAAATACAGTGAGAATGTAATTTTGTTATTGGGTTTTTTGCTTTTGCCACACACAGTATTCTAATGTATGGATACAACTTTTTAATCAGTTTCTTATTGACATTTAGGTTGTTCCTAATTTATTTATTTATTTATTTTTTACCATTACAAGTAATATGGAAGTGAATATTCTTGCATATAGATATATGAAACCTTATCTCATTTTAGCTGTTTAACAAGACTGGTTCCAAAAAAAAAAAAGACTGGTTCCAAAATGTTCTTTAAAATAATCTAAATAAGCAATTAATATGTGCATAAATTAACATTTAAGTATCTGTCCTTTATTTCATTTTAAATTCCTGTCATGTAAGGTGTTAGGCATGGTCTGTGTATAGGACCAACTTAAAATGTAATGACTTGTGCACACTGTCAAAACAAAAAAAGACTATAAACCAAGTACCAAAGTTCTAAGAACATATAATCAAAATTCATATGATGAAACTGCACTAGACAAGTCAGTGTGTAAAGCAAACGTATCTAAGACAGTTATACAGTGTCTTTGGGAATACGCTGTAAAGGCAGGGTGGGCGTGGTCCACAGGTTGTGCTGGGGTTTCACTTTTTAAATGGCGTATTTTTTAAACAACTGCTGGTTTTATGCTTGATATAGATTTGGCGTTTACCTTTTCCTAACATTTAGGCAAGCAGTAGTTATTGCTTTGTTGGTAAAAGTTGGCGTTATTTCTGAAAAGCATACATGGGAATGGCAGACGGTAGAAGCTGTGGCCACAGGACTCCAGGTAAGCAGTGCTGACTCCCAGCACACTTTACTGTTTGTTAAGCATTGTTACGTATTATCTCCTGAAGCTGACAGCAGGCACATGTGCAGGCTATGGGGCTACTGTTACCCTCACTTTACGCGTGAGGGAACGGGGAACCCCACAAAAACTGGCCATGCTTCCTGGTTCTACAAATTAGTAACAAAACCTAGATTTCGTTATTCCTACTCAATTTGTCTGTTCTGCATTTCTGTAAGTCCTTGGCTAGTGGAAGAGAATACATTGTACTTGGCCAAGAAATACTTGATTGAAGTAGTACAAAATTGAGTTAAACTTCTGGCATTTTGTGTTTTTGTGAAGAGGTCAAAAATCATTATTTTGGAAAATGAAAATATGAGTAGTCTTGTGAGGGAAAAAACAGCTGTTGATACTCAAGTATTTTTGAAAAGAGATACAGTGCTTTTTGTCTGCAAAACTAGATTTAAAATCCAATATGGCTGATGATGATGTTGATGTTGTTGTTGTAGGACTTTATTATCTGTATTGAGATGTTCCTTGCTGCTATCGCTCATCACTACACTTTCTCATATAAACCGTATGTCCAAGAAGCGGAAGAGGGCTCATGCTTTGATTCCTTTCTTGCTATGTGGGACGTTTCAGATATTAGGGATGATATTTCTGAACAAGTAAGGCATGTTGGTAAGTACCAGCCATTTTATTCATTCTAATAGGCTATTGTGGTTCTCCTGCCCAGTCTGTAGAAGAGGTTTTTGAAAAGACTGTGTAAAACAGGACCACAATAAGGCTCTCCAAATTGGGAGGGGGGGGGAAGGAGCTTAACATTTAGCATGGCAACATTATAGTGGATTTAAAAATAACCTAACTTGTGGCTAACTCGGAAAATTTTATTTTACTTTAAAGGAAGGACAGTCATGGGACATCCTAGGAAAAAGTTTTTTCCCGAGGATCAAGATCAAAATGAGCATACAAGCTTGTTATCATCATCATCACAAGATGCAATTTCCGTTGCCTCTTCAGTGCCACCCTCACCCGTGGGTCACTATCAAGGGTTTGGACACACTGTGACCCCCCAGACTACACCGACTACAGCTAATGTATCTGATGACATAGGTATCGATACTGCAGGGGAGAGGAAAGAGCCGTCAGAGAAGTCCGCGGCCTCCTGAGCAGTGTGCAGAAGCAGACTGCGCTAGGTCCACCGTGTTACTTCATCACCTGGTGTCCCGCTGCTCAGGACTCTGTGCTTAGGACAAGCCATTAATGATGCAGGATTTCAACACAACGGCAAAAACCAGGTACAGCCACCTGATCTATACAACTACGTTTTGTATATCACAAATAATCAGTCTAAATATTCTAGACTTAGACTTGACTTCTTAACACTACAGAGTATCACATACTCAAATGGTAGACAATGACTACTAACCATTCCTGACATTACAGTACTCTGTCAAGAGGAGGACATTTTAAAAAATCAGTGCTTCCTACCACTGCTGCATGAATATAATGCTCTGGAACTAGCAGAAAGTATAATTCAGAACTGCGAATTAGTGGACCTCAATCATAATCATGTGCCATATATGCTTACCTAACAATTATTTCTCTATTTCTCAAATGAATGTCTTTCAATAAATGAGAATTTATCATTTATTTTCTGCAACCTTTTATGTCTCTTTTGATTAGAGGCACAGCAGAAAAACTTAAGCCCCCCAAATTAAAGGGTTGAAAATCACATACCTACAGTGAGAGATGCCTCTGTCTTACATTCCTACTAGGAGAAGCGTCTAGGACCTAATCTATTAATCTTAAAACAACTACTGTCTAAAATATCCTTATCTGCACCAAGGTGAACAGACTAATAGGTTATCTAGGACCTGGAGATGAAAAGAATGAACTGGACGAAAGAGTGGAAGAATAAGAAACTTGTGATAGAAAGAGTCTGCTCTTTAGGGCCACTAAGAGTGTCAGCAAACGTAAATCTGGGCTGAGTAGTCCTGTTTATCAGACCCCAGTCACAAGACTTGCAGATACTCTCTGGGAGAAATTTACTACTTAGGTTAGATAGAGTTCCTCTAATTCTTAATCACAACCCATTGCGCCTAACATTTTACACTGAAAATAAATATAGAAAGTGCCAGGTAGTATGTTGCAAATAGCAAGGGTAAGTATTTCTCAATCTGTGCTTTATATATTTAAGTGCACACACACACACAGGTACACAGTAATTAGGTACAAAGTTTTTATTGTCATTATAAATGAAACATTTCTACTGAAAGTAAAGTTGGGCAGTATACTACTAAAGGCAAGGAGAATAGGCAGTGTGGAGAGAAGGTACATCTTATTTTCTGCATGGCTTACCTACAGAGCACACAGTATATACAATGTATGATAATCTTTATTAATCTTCCTATTTCAGGTCTGTGAAATCTGGACTAATTATTTTTTTTTTCTTACTGTGTATTCACATCAGAACTTTGAAAAATACTGGTTTAGGTTTAACTCTTTCTGAATTTATCAGCTTTAAAATTTTTCTTTGCTTAAGGTAGACCAGGAAAAATGCTGCTTCCTAAGATTTTTTTTGCCCTTTTACTAAATTACATTTAGTCTGTAGCTTAAAAGTCTTACTCAGATTTGCATGCCCAAAACCCAAAACTGAGAAGGTGGTTCAGAAGTATTTCAACATTTACAAGAAGCAAGCTTAGAATTTACAGGTAGACATAAACATCCTCAATCTTCAGTGGAAACCAACTTTTTGAGGTAACCTCACCAAAAGTTCAGATTTAAGGAAAATAGCCAGCATGTCTAAAAAATGAATAGGAGACTCAAAATTCCTTATCTTTACAGCTTTAGAGTACAGACTAACAAGTTTGGCAAAATTTAGTTATAATAAGTAAAACCAAGCAATAAAAAGTCCCTAATTTGAAAAATTAATGACAGCCTTTGCCAGAAAGGAAGTCTGCAGCAAGATTTTTGTAATGCTACTCTTTAGTTAGGGCCTTTTAAATAGTTTATTAATGTCAATTTTTTAAAAATATTTGACCATTTCAAGGACTTAAATACACCTCCATTTTATGATTACAATCCCACTACTAATTCAGAATAGAAGAACTGGAAAGCCGCTGTTCTACTTCCACATTTTTTCATTAGAAAACTGCTCTTCATTGCTTTATGGTGATGCTGACGTTGCTTTTGTGGTGCTGGATGTTGAGTACAAGTTCGTCTCCCATTTCCACTTGGATGGGATTGTCTAAAACAACTGCAGCCTGTTTCCAGTGAGAGGCTTCACTCGAAGTATCTAACATAATCTCATCATCAAGGTACATATGATACCAAAATGGAATGGCAGTCACTTGTCCAGATTTACAAATGCGTACCTATGAACATTAAGAGATCGCAAGAATCCCATCAAATGGAGTAGACTTGGATAAGTCTTTGTCTTTTTAGTCAGTTTTACATCCAAATTTTATAAAGAAATACATTTAATAACCCAATTCAGATTAATTACCAACCTATTCTAGTCACTGATATTTACCCAAACTCAGGTCTGAATACTGTTTAGAAAGTAACATTTAAATTCAAAGAAAGTGGCTAAAGCTATTTTAAGTATGTAAAGTATTACATAATCTAAGATAGTTCTGAATATGACAAGAATGATCATTTTACCTTTACTTCTCTGTTAGAGGTGTTCAAATATGGCGTCATTAAGTCTAGTCTTAAGAGTTCCACTGGTTTGCTTAAAGGTATACAAGGCAATGAGGATAGGTCCAAAAATACACGAATAGGTACCTAAAGAAAGTATAAAAGTTTTGCTTTTAATTCAGTCCTTTTTGTGACCCAAGTTTCTTGCTTTGTACTTAGCTCAATGATACGGTGCTTTTTATATCAACTACCTCATTTAATTGCCACATCAACCTTAAAGCAAAAAAAGACTTCCACGACTCCAGTTTTACAGGAAGAATGAACAAACCAAGTTTTGTTAACAAGGTTTGTTAACAAACCAAGGTTTGTTAAATAATTTTCTATGATTTCAACTATCTGCAGATTCTTTGCTCGGATAAAAGCAGATTAAACAGCTCCCAAAATTGTTAAACAAGGATGTGTTTATGTGTGAAGATGAACTAATAAGCAAATAGCACAGCATTAATTATTGTACTATTTAAGAAAATATGCTAAATTCCACTGAACAATTAATAGATTTCATTTTGAAAACTGTTTATTATCTGGAAGACAGTGGTTCTCAACTTTGCAAATTATGATTAAAAAAAAAAAAAAAATCACTTCCTTAGTGGCTCAGACAGTAAAGAATCTGCCCATAATGCAGGAGACCCAGGTTCTATCCCTGAGTCAAGATCCCCTAGAGGAGGGAATGGCAACCCACTCCAGTATTCTTGCCTAGAAAATTGTGTGGACAGAGAAGTCTGGCAGGCTACAGTCCATGGGGTCACAAAGAGTCTGACATGACTGAGCAACTGACACAATGATGAAATCTGTTGCACCAATTTTAGTAACAATTGAGAAAGTGAAATTCGCTCAGTCGTGTATACAATCCATGGAATTCTCTAGGCCAGAATACTAAGTGGGTAGCCTTTCCCTTTTCCATGGGATCTTCCCAACCCAGGAATCGAACCAGGGCCTCCTGCATTGCAGGCGGATTCTTTACCAACTGAGCTATCAGAAAAGCCCTTAGTAACAATGAAACCTTCCCATTAACGTTTAGCCTTCTCATTTGAAATTGAGGAGAAGGCAATGGCAGCCCACTCCAGGACTCTTGCCTGGAAAATCCCATGGACAGAGGAGCCTGGTAGGCTGCAGTCCATGGGGTCGCTAAGAGTCGGACAAGACTGAGCGGCTTCACTTTCACACATTGGAGAAGAATATCCCTTCCTCCAACTCCATTATCTTCTAACCTCACTTCTCATTACCTATCATACTAATCTTTAATTTCATGATTATATTCCCCAAACCTAAAAGAGCACATGGAGAAGACATTTGTTGAATGAATAAATTTCTGCTGTTTTCTGTATAACGTTTTCTTTTTTTTACAACCTCTCATTTTGTTTCATTGGTTCACTCAGTTGTCATTGTAGTAGTTAGCTAATCATCACATTAGACTGGAGAAGGGCATGGCAACCCACTCCAGTTCTTGCCTGGAGAATTCCACGGACACAGGAGCTTGGCGGACTACTGTCCGGGGGATTGCAGAGTCAGACACGACTGAGTGACTAACACATTCATACAGTAAGTGGGGCCTTCCAGGTGGCTCAGTGGTGAAGAATCCACCTGCCAATGCAGGAGATGCGGATTCGATCCTTGGGTCGGGAAGATCCCCTGGTGGAGGAAATGGCACCCCACCCCAGAACTCTTGCCGGGAAAGTCCCATGGACAGAGGAGTCTGATGGGCTATAGTCCCTGGGGTCACAAAGAGTGGGAAAAGCCTGAGTGACCAAGCACACCACAGAGGAGGGGACGAGACAACAGCTCAGGAAATGAGCCAGCGGATTAGGACACGTAGAATCGCCCAGCGAGCTTATGGAGCCTCTTGGGATGACTGGTCATACGTTGAAGTAAGGCCACCGTCAACATATTCAGCTGCAGGGGTACCAGTGTAGAGAAGGCAGAAAGTTGGGTTTAACCGAGGTGGGACTGCCCCCAGGCCAGCAGAAAAATGGCAGCATGAACCTGTATCGACCATGGAATGTAAGCTGTTAACGAAAGGAGGATATGAGGTGGGAGGCAGGGTGAAAAGATGGCAGGATTAAAATATTGTAGATTCTGATGGAATCAAAGAACTGTTGATGGTCAGGATCAAAGAGAAGCTAGAAAGACAGTAGAAGGTGGTATTTTTGGACTACAAACTTAGGTCTTCTGGTAAGTACATTATCTTTATTAAACTCTCAAAAAAACTGAGATTAAATAAACTCCAAAACTTTAGCCTGCTCTGAAAAAATCATTTCCTCAAAAAATTTATATTTGTTGCGCAAATACTGTTCATGGAAGATCTAACAATGCATATTCAAGAGCCTACTACCACCTATAGGCTTTAGGTATCACTCCTTTAATTTAGTACTCAACACCCCACTTCCCAAAATGCTGTTCTGGCTTACTCAGCAGATTCCACCTCTTTCCCAGCCCAAACCTCTTCCCTAGACATTCCATCCATTCCACAATTACAACTGACCGATTCTACTTTGCTGCTGGTACTTTTGCCAGCACTGTATCCTTGTTTTCCAAACAGTAAGTAACCCCTTTTCCTTGAGCTCCTACACTCACTCCTGCTCCCTGCGGTCTGAACGCCCAGACGTGAGCTGCTCCCGCCTTCCCTGCCAGCCTCAAGTCTCCAGTGTGATTTAAGAGCTCATGTTGAGAACAGAGGTCTCCTGGTGGCTGCTTTTTTAGACAAGGATCATAATTTTTCATAAGACTAAACCCGGTACCCTATTTTTCATTTACAACAGCAGTTCAGAACAAGAGTCATAGACTTCTGTCAGGAACAACAGAATTCTTGGCTATACTAAACGTAAGGTTTGATTTTTACCACTAGTAAGTTCCCTGGCTCTAGAAAACTGAGTACCAGAGCAATCCAGCTAAACACAGTGACTACAAACCTACAGAGAGAGAGGGTAGACTGGGTGACGGCCACCCGGCTGAACTTCTTTCCTAAACACTTACCTGAAACTGGTTAATGAAGGGCGCTATAGTGAAGCCAAGAGTTCGCTCTGCCCCCTGGACAGCACTCTCCTCCATCAGCGTCTGAGACTCCACGAGCAACCCCAACATCAGCACGTGCTGGGGAAAGATCCTGCCTCCAGACTGGAGCAGGCACCTGGAGGAAGGACAGACGCTTTAAACAGCATCCTGAGTCCCTACATTTTATAAACATCAGTGACTAAATCACTGGGGATCTAAGACAGTGTACAGTGTAACCATCTCTAGACTGGTAGCTGGCTGGTAGTTCACCATGGCAGACTGGTAGACCCCCTGAGAAGTAACCAGTGAGCTGGATGAGTGCAAGTTTTCAGGTTCGGGAAAAGTCATCAGTGGCTATGAAAACTAGAGGCTGAAAGTTTAATTAGGACAAGGATATTTAAGAGTCTCAAAGTTTCACCCCCATAAATGACTTTATTACAAAGGGAAAAGAGCAAGTTGAGTGGAAAAACCTGATGGATACAACTTAAACCAACTCATCTAAATTCAGATCCACAGATCTAGGATAAAGCAACATATATGCCTCCTAATGTGACCAAACTTGTGTGGTATTCCTCTCTCAAATGAATACTCTGACTCTAGTAAGAAACATGGGGAACGTTCCACAAAATAAAAGGCCTCCACTTTTCGAAACTGTGAATGTCACGAAAGGCTGAGGAACTGTTGCAGAATAAAGGAGACTAAAACTAAATGCAATGTGTGGCCCTGGTTTGAATTCTGGACCTATGAAGGGCATTACTGCCACAAGTGGTGAAATATCCGAGTAAGACTTTGTTTCCCTTAGATATCAGTACTATGTCCACATAGATTTCCTCATTTTGATAAGTGTGTGATGATTATATAAAATGTCCTTTTTTTTACAAAATACACACTGCAGTATTTAGGGGTACAGGAATATGGTATCTGAAACTTTAAGTGTTCAGAGAGATAATAAAGCGTATGTGGGCAATACAGTAACAATCTGTGAACCTGGATGTAAGGTTCATGTGTGGTTTTTTGTACTATTCTCTAACTTCTCTGTAAGCTTGAAATTATTTCAGAATAAAAAGTTAAACACTGAAAGAAAAAAAAAGTGATTAAAAATCCAAATACTCTAAAGTGTATGAATAAAGAGCTAACAAAACACCTCTTCCTACAATTATCTTGGATTCACTTTCTATTTCCCTGGAAATTCTATAAAGGTGGAATGTCAGCTGAATTATCAACAACACTGCTTATGATTTTTTAAAAAAGTTTTTAAATGTTTCTTAATGGGTACATGCACCTGAACTAGGAAAACTATAAACTACAAATGCCCATTGGGAAGGTACACCACCTCTGGGCTTCCCGGAGTGTGGGGTAACTTGTAGCCACATGTTCCTATTGCTAGAGCTTGGAAGCGATGCCTGTGGGAGAAGTTCCCATCTGAAACATGAGGCGCTCAGGCCAAGGCAGCTCTCACGCCCACATATACAGTCTTGTCTCCACACCCCTGAGCTCTGGGAGGTGTGAGCAGTGTGGGGCGGAGGGCAGGGTCACTGCTGCCATCCAGTGAGAGAGGCGTGGAGGATACGTTAAGGTACTTTAATCATTTGCCACATTTGAAATCAAACGTTAAATCCCTCATCCTTACTGAACATTCCAAATCGGTTTCCACTTGAACTTCTAGACAGGCTGCTACTACAGACAGCTGGACTTCATACTATCATATATACCTTTCATAGTAAGCTTTTACTATTAAATATTTCTAGTCAGTAAGGATCTATTTATAAAAATACAGGACAAAGTTTTTGACCCATACATACATTTGTGCATACCTAAAAAATTAGTTCCTATACATTTCTAAAATTGTGTGCTATGCAATTTTCCTGAAAAGATCATTAAAATCTTGACAAACTATAAAACATCACATTCCTCAAAACCACTTTGGCACTTCGGCTCTTAGTTTCAAATTATTTTAACATTAATTCTGTTTTTACTAAACTGATTATCTCAACCATTTAAAATGATCTAAAACCAGAATATCAACTGAATAACAGGCACAAGACATGGCAACTAAATATAATACAGACCGCTTGATTACAACTCGGGAGGAAAAAAAGCAAAGAGTATTACTGGGATAAGCAGGGGAAATTTTAACACAGACTATCTGTTAAATAATAGTGTTTGATCACTGTTAAGCTTCCTGAGTGTGATCATCTTACTGCGACATGCAGGGGAAAGCCCCTGTTCTAAGGAGACACGTGCAGAGCTGTTAAAGTGAAGGGGGAAGGTCAGAAGGCCAACAACCATCATGGTTCAGCAGAGAAAACAGCCTTGTGTGTGCTGTTCCTTTTCTTGCTTTTTTCTTAAGTTTGACATTTTTCAAAGTAAAAAGCTGACAGGGAAGTTTACAAAAGTTAAACAGGCTGCTCTCGTTAACAGCTTGCCCTAAAGACTAGCTGACAGGGAGCCAAATCATAACCAGGTCATTTCATGAGCAAAGAAACAGCAAAGAAAGAGATGAATCCTGAGTGTCATGGCCTCAGACTGACTGAGACAAGTCTTCATCAGAAGTCAGGAAGATCTGTCTGCACCAAGTACATGATCATTTAAGTTGTGGTAAGTTCTTACATAAATTAGCCTAAAAGTGGACCCCAATGCTTTACTCATTTCCATTATTCCTGTCCTACCAACTCTTTTAGCATTTTGGCTAAAGTTTAGTAGAAACTGAATCTCCACACAATTAGTAAAGTCACATACCTCAACAAAATCACACAGCTCACAATCACACAGCTCTTAAAAAAATCCCAATCCATGCCTTTACCAAATCATATACAATTTTAACATCTCCCTAAAGAATTGAAAAAACTTACCCATTTCCCTCAAATGGATCAAGCTGAATCCTGACAACTCGAGGTACTAAATTTTCTGAACTGAAGTTATCTGCTAATTGTAATCCATTTAAATGAAACCAGATCTAATTTTTCTTAAGATCACAAAGTCTTACATGAGATACTAAGCCACAGCCCTGCATGATGCTTGACTAATTCCCTCCACCCCATACAGCCACAAGAGGGTACTGTTCTATGAAATCAAAAAAGCACGCAGGTTAGTAACAGCCAGCCTTCTAGTCATAAAATCTATAGGAGACAGAACAGGAGGGAGGGTAATACAGTTAAATCACTTAGGGAGTAACCAGAAAATCAGGCTAAACAAGTAAAAAGTACATCAGGGGATACCTAAAAAGTCAGAAAGGTTGGATCATGTACTAAAAGCCATGCCAGAGATAAACACGTCACGAAAGCAAGTATGCAGATTATTTTAAAAGACCAGTTCACACTATTTTAATCTAAAATCCTGTACAAATCCTCCTTAACCAAGTGTTACTAACGGGAATGTGTCTTACTTATGTGTAGATAAAACAGTAACTCCCTGAAGCCCTGCTTGGCTTTCCTGACACGGAATGTTTTGTTGTCACACCAAGGCAGCTGCCAGACTCCTCAGTGGAATCCTCTGCAAAGCCAATAATATTTCTGAACCATCTGTGCCTTCAAGGAAAAAAATAAAAATTGTTCCAACTCAAAAGTCTAACCATAAATGGCAAAAATTCTGAAGAAACTCTTCACTATTTCCTTGTGATCCAACACAAAAGTGTTTTAAAACAGGTTTAAATTAAAAAAACAAAAAAAGTCCACCAAGCTTTTAAACTGTCTCCTGTATTTTAATCTAATGGGACTGAAAACAAAATTAAGAATGAACATTTTAAAACAGTAACAACAAAGAAACTTAATAGTTTGTGAAATGGGTTGTTTTTAATTTGACCTTTCTTTGGGAGGGCTGGTATTCAGTGATGTGACAGATGCCTTTTATCCTTATCCTAAAAACAATCTCGCCTCCCAACCCTGAACTTCATCCTCTTTGACTGGTCCTGAGGCCTCTCTGCTGTCAGTAACTAAAGATGATAATGAAAGGCCTGGGTGAGAGTCTGCACACCACTGGCCCCAGGACCAAGGGAAGCCGTGTCCACCCCCAGAGGAGCTGGCAAGGAGCCCGTGCACAAGCTTATGAAGGGACGGAGCACTGGTTCTCTCCTGTTACTCAGGAGGCGTCCCGAGGGGAGAGGGGGAACCCTGGCTAACAGGCTGGTCAAAGGGTTACAAGCATTTTTTTTTTTAATTAATGTATTTATTCCTGGCTGTGCTGGGTCTTCAGCACAGGCTTCTCTCCAGTTGCAGAGCGCGGGGGGCTGCTCTCCAGTTGCAGCAAACGGGCTTCTCACTGCAGCAGCGTCTCTTGTTGCTGAGGACGAGCTCGCGGGCTCCGGAGCACAGGCTAGGCAGGTGTGGTGCACAGGCCCAGATGCCCTGCGGCATGTGGGATCGTCCCCGACCAGGGACTAGACCCATGTCTCCGTCACTGGCAGGCGGGTTCCTGGCCACTGAACCACCAGGGAAGCCTGCTACTAGCGTTCCGTCGCCAGAGGTGCCACACATCCTGCAACACACTGTCCCTGTCCCACCTCTCCCAAAACACCGTCCCACCCAAGGCACTGGTAGGACCCCTCCCTCTACTGAGAGACACACCAAAAAGGAACTGTAGGCAGCACATAAGTTGTTTCCCACTAAAATAATTCATCAGTCCATCAATGAGTGGATAAGCAAAATGTGACAACATAATACATACAAAGGAACATTATTCCACCTTAACAAGAAAGGAAATTCTTACATGTACTACAACATGGATGAACCTGGAGAACATGATGCTAAGTGACATACGACAGTCTCACACACACACGCAAAGCCGCGTGATTCCAGTCATATGATGCAGAGTAGTCGAACTCAGAAGCAGAGTAGAATGGTGGTTGTAAGCAGCTGCGGGGAGGGTGGGATGAAGAATTACTGTTTAATGGCTATAAAGTTTCAGTTATACAAGATGAAAAGAGTTATGAGAATGGTTGGAAGTAATGACTGCACAATATTAATAAAATATTTATAATAATACCATTGAACTTAGAGATGGCTAAGATGAAAAATTTCATGTTATGTTCATTTTACCACAATAAAAAAAAATCAGAAAAAGAATTAAAACTAAAAATAAACCATTAGGTAAACAGTACATCTTTCCACAGTGATTCTGCCAAATAAGTCAAACCTCATTTGTCTGACAAATTCAGAGAGCTGAAATGCCTTCAAAGGCATCTAGTCCAGGACCCCTCATTTCATAACTGAAGACAACAAGTATTAAATGGCTTACAGAAAATGTTACTCTTTAGGAATTCAGGGACAAATTTGAGACTAGATTCACACCCTTTCAGCTCCTTGATCTACAATCCATCTAAAGTACACTTGTTTAAAATTTTAAGAGAGAGAGAGTATGACTATATATTTCTATGTATGTATGTATGTCAGACCTCTATATCCCTATAATCTAGGGTATGTACAAGTTTGTTTTAAACAATACAAAATGATAGTGATTTTTACTGGTTACCTCACATGAAAAGGTTAATGCGGTTAACAAAAGAAAATGCATATGAAACCTAAAATATAGTTAACTATATAAGCAAATGCTTTTTTCCTGACAATCTGCCTTCTGCTGCCACAATTTGGTAGGCATTCTCACCAGTGCTCCTATACTGTGTGTACACCACAAAAGTTAAAACATATAAATTCAGGGGGGATTCCTTTAGGGGGAAAAAAAAACAACAACAATAACAACATGCACAGAAAAAGAAAGACACGAAGTCACAGGTCCTGAAAAGCAAAGCTTAAGGAACACACAATGATCATGACTCATTCGTGCAGTTATGCTATTAAGGAAATAAAAGACTTTACATGAAGTCTGAGCTCAAATAATCCAAAGGTTGTATTTTTGTGTTTTACCTGGATATTGCAGCCTTTTCCATTATTTCCTGCTGAATGAGTCCAGATGGCTCAATGACATCCAATATAATTATACTCCACAATTTGTCTGATTTTGGCCTTTGCAACACAGCAGACTCATCTTCCACGTGTCTCAACCAAAACTCAAGTGTGTCTTTAGGAAAGTGATTGGCTTCACATATGAGGTCCAGAGTGACACGATGCTGGTCTTTCTCCACAGAACTGTAAGGTTTAACCTGCCCGAGGGTGCCAGCAATCACAGGCAGAACAGAGAAGCCCTCAGACACATCTAACACATACAAAGGCTCAGGGATGCTCCGGTCAGCATCACTCGGCCCACTTTCACAGCTCATCTCCTTATTCTGACACTGAGTATCCATGGCCTGACCCAGTTTCTCCGGAGTCAATGAAGACAACACTTTCTTCATTGCCATTTTAAAGCCTTCGTGGTATGGGATGTTATTAAGCAAAGCAATTTCTGTAGATTCCAATACACACGTCTGCTCCACAACATCTGGCTTACTGGTCTGAAGGTTGGCCAGAGCACTACAGAGTTCAGCCTCATTTCCGAAAGACAGCAAGTCTTTATTCCTGGTAAAACTTTTCCCGACCTCCATCTCATGTTCTGAGTGGAAGACATTGATACTCTGGATTCTTAAGTAACAATCTTGACAAGACACTTCCATCATCACCTGGTCCCCAGGCTTTATCCAGTAGTCTTTATAAAACAGGAAAAAAGGGAAAAAAAATATGTAATCGATGAATGTGAGTGTTTATAAGCCCAAGGATCACACAAACACCTCGGTCCTCCCCCCATGTTTTAAACAACTACAGGAAAGACTACATTTATGGACTTAATTACAATTAAGTGAATTAATCTGTCTTTAAAAAAAACTAGGGAAATGCCTTCAGCTTTACATAAGGAAAAATTGATGTCTGAAGAGCCAATTAACTTACAGCATAGTAGATTCAACAGCTCATTATACGACCCTAACTAACAGCATTATAGTGCTTTTACTGTAATCACTACGCATCATCAATGACCCCATAATAGAGGGTGGGGGAAGGACTATAGGAGACTTCCAATCTTCTTTGTTAACGAAGCCAGCAATAACAAAGATAGAGGAAATTCAGAAATCAATACCAAACCTCACTTTTGCTTAAAGGGACATTCTTTTCTCTAAGAGAAATTTCTGAAAAAACAAGGCAGCATTCAATAGCACCTTATCAGTAATATTTCTTAACTCTAAGTGTTTAGATATTCTTAAATGTTTAGAAATCTGAAAAGGTAAGGAAGGACTAACTCCTACAATACAAACTATATCGTGGACTTCCCCGGTGGTACAGCGGTTAGGAATCTGCCCTCCCATGCAGGGGACACAGGTCCGATCCCTGAACCGGGAAGATTCCACACGCCGCCGGCTCTAAAGTCCACCACTACTGAAGCCCGTGTGTCTAGAGCCTGCACTCCACCACAAAAGCAGCCACTCAAAGAGAAGCCTGCACATTGCAGAAAAAGAGGAGCCCCTCTCATCACAACCAGCAATGAGAACCCAGTGCAACCAAAAATAAATAAATAAAAGTAACAATAATAAAAAGACTGTATTGTCCATGAGCTTTCACACGTGGTAAAACTTTATAAAGTGTAAACATAATTGCACTTTCTTAGCCATCAAGCCCGTTGAAAATACAAGTTGCTATTCTTGTGTTTACACATTTAAAATATCCTTTCCCTAAGGATTTTTTAAAAAATACTAAGTTACTGAGAATTAGAACAAACAAACAAAATTTTAAAATGTTACTTATTCAGTGCTAGTCACTATGGTAGGCATTTTACATTCAGTATGTCTAATAACTCCTACAACAATCCTGCAAAGTAGACAGCATTGTCACCGCCTCACTTTTCTTTTTCTTTCTTAGCACAACCGCAACACAGCTCACAGGATCCTAGTTCCCTGGCCAGGGATTGAAACCGGTGCCCCCACGACAGAAGCTGGGAGTCCTAACCCCTGGACCACCAGGGAATTCCCAGCACCTTTCCATTTTTATAAATCACATAACAAAAGCTCTAAGAAATAACCAGCAAGACCAGCAAAGGAGTGTTAGCAAAGATCCGATTTCAAATTTATCTGACTGAGTCTAGAACCATACTCTGCCACAATACTATGCTGATTCCATGACTTAACGGCCTTGCCAAATTAGATCCTTGATGGACAGACTATACAGAAGTAAACATTACCTTCCAGTTATAAAGCAGTAGAATTTTTCTATGTAATACAACTGCTGTAAACTATATTGAACCACATCAAATTACTAGTAAAAACTTTCTTTATAAAAGTTATCTTTGGGACTTTCCCTGGTGGTCCAGTGGCTAAGACTCCACGCTCCCAATGCAGGGGGCCAAGGTTCGATCCCTGTTCAGCGAACTAGATCCCAAATGCCACAACTAAGAGACCCCACGTGATAAAAAAATAAATATATTTTTACAAAGTAGGTAAATAAAAAGTATCTTTAATATAGGACTTCCCTAGGTAAGTTCATGGATTCATGAACTCTAAACTGCAAGATTTTGTACTTATATGAGTGTGCATATTTTTAAGGCCTGCGGCTCCACAGATGCCATCAGATTCTGTGAGCAATAAAAATATTTGCTCTGTAAGTAATATTTCTCCACTGTGTTCCCAAAAAATGGACTAGCATTTCAATCATCTACTCATAACAAGAGTAATCAGAGCCGAAGAAGTGATTTAATGATACATATTTTTGAATGGTATGCAGCAGATTTGTGTTTTAACCTTGTTTTTTTTTAATATTGGAGTACAGTTGATTAACAATGTTGTGTTAGTTCCAGGTGTAGAGCAGTTGTACATATACACGTATCTATTCTTTTTCAAATTCTTTTCCCATTTAGGTTATTACAGAGTGTTCGGCAGCGTTCCCTGTGCACTACAGCGGACCCTTGCTGGTTATCTAGTTTAAATGCAGCAGTGTGTACACGTTGATTTAAGTCTCTCTTAACCATACATATCACTTAAAACTACTTTTAAAAAACAAAGGAAGAGCAAATTTTGAAAGATTTAACCAGTCTCCCTTGACTGGAAACTTCGCATTCAATTTTCTGACTCTGACTCAAATGCTTAGAGGATTACGACAACATTTTTTTTTTTTAAAGAAAAACAACAAAAAGTTAGACAAGGTATACCTGCAAGATCATGAACAGGGTAGACAGCCTGTTCCCAGCACGTTTCCTCACTAGGACTTGTGGATAAACTGTGCTCGTCATCAAGCTGGAGTACAAACCAAACCACGACGGCATCAAGTGTGCCTTCCTTAGTGACGGGGATACCAATCTTATCAAGCTTTTTAGTTGCAAGGCTTTTTAATTCCTGATAAAAAGGTAAAAGGAATAAGAGGATTTTAGACATTTAATACATGCATGCCCCAGTATCACATCACTTCCCATTTCTATAAGTTCTCAGCCCTGCCCAGAACCCTTAGGGCATCAAAATCACAGCACACCTATAACCATCTAAGCATACTGAATGGGAAGATGTGATACACAGTATATGGTAGGGAATACCATGAGTTATTACAATGAGGCAGATACATATGACTGATGTAGAAAAAGTCCATGACATACTGTTGAATGAAGGTAGCAAGTGGTGAAACAAGAGGGATTATTCTATTCTAAAAAATGTGTGTGCGCACTCGTGTGTGTGTGTGTGTGTGTGTGCAGATTAGAAAAGCAAGTCTGAAAAGACATATTTCAAGCTGGTGACCTGGGGAAAGAAGGACCTAGATATTAAAAAGGAAGGTATATACTTTTTCTTCTTCCTTTTTAATGTACTACTAGAAAATGTTAAACAGGCAGATATTACTTTCAAATTTAAGGTCTTAATAAGGTGTTTTTTGGGGGGTTGTTGTGGAGAAGAAACATTAAAATATTGGAACAATGTTGGTGAACGCGTGGAGATTCGGGGAGCAGGGTGCTCTTGGAGACAGCACAGGAGCCCTGCTCGCCTTCGCTCACCCCTGTCCCTATGCACCTCTTCCATGTGACTGTCCCCAAGTTACATCCCTGTCTAATAAGCCTAATAAGTAAAAAGGGTAATAAGTAATGCTTACGAGCCTAATAAGTAACATGCTTCCCTGATTCTGTGAGCCACTCTAGTAAGTCAGTAGAACTCAGATCATTGGAACTTAACAATTCATGGATTATCACTTAGTAAAGAATCCACCTGCAATGCAAGAGATGCCGGTTGGGGAGAGGTCAATTCCTCGGTCAGGAAGATCCACCGGAGAAGGGACAGGTTACCCACTCCAGTATTCTTGGGCTTCCCTGTGGCTCAACTGGTAAAGAATCCACCTGCAATGCGGGAGACCTGGGTTCGATCCCTGGGTTGGGAAGATCCCCTGGAAAAGGGGACGGTTACCCACTCCAATGGAGAATTCCATGGACTGTATAGTCCATGGGGTTGCAAAGAGTCAGACATGACTGAGTGACTTTCACTCACTTTGAAGCACAGATGTTAACCTGGGTTTGTGTCTGGAGACTGAGGAGGAGAGGGGGAAGGGGTAGGAAGGGATGTGTGTAGTCATGCAGGGATGAGGACTTAAAAGAACAACAAAAAAAAATTGTGACACTGCTGTATCAGAAAACAAATGCTGGCAAAGCTCAGCCTCAGCAATGCCAAAGTATTAATTTAGTTCCAGATCACCTCAAAACAAAACAAAAAACCTATTAACAATTAATAGGGGAAAGCTTTTATTAAATTATAAAGATCTTAGGTGAAAATGACACTCACAAAGTCTTCTGTCCCCTGGCAAGTTTCATCTGAAAATCTTAACGTACTTAAGGTCAATATACTTAAACATTTAGCCTTACTTAGAGATCACCAGAGAAGGACTCGATGTAACTTTCTCAAACTCCTTGAGCTCTTTCTCTGCTCAGTGCAGGCCCGCACACACACAGAGATACATTAGGATGATGCCAGCTTCCTGGTTTGCCCAAGACTGTTTCTCAGGAACCTCTCAGTCCTGCGCAAGCCAAGACGGCTGGTCACCCTAACACCAAGACAACTTAAAGATCTGAGTTATGTTTCATGTCAAGGAAAATTGTTAATCTGAAATGAAAGACACAGAGAAAAGCTGGAAGATCTAGGTTATAATTCCTGCCCTTGCATTCATATCGGGGGTTGGGGAGGAATTAACGTAACAGCACAAGGATAATTATAACTGTATTGCAATGCTGTTTTAACAGCAACCTCAGGACTTCCTTGATGTTACAGTGGATAAGAATCCGCCTGCCAATGCAGGGGAAACGGGTTTGATCCCTGGTCTGGGAAGATCCCACATGCCGCGGGACAGCTAAGCTCTCACGCGGCAACTGCTGAAGCCCGCAAGTCCTAGGGCCTGTGCTCTGCAACAAGAGAGGACACTGCGATGAGCAGCCCATGCTCTGCAACAAAGAGGAGCCTTCACTCGCCACAACTAGAAAAAGTCCAGGCGCAGCAACGAAGACCCAGTACAACCAAAAATAAATAAATAAGCGAGCCACCTAAGAACACATGTGAAAGCACCAGGTACGTTGCACAGTCCCAAAACCTTTGGGATTTTTTCCTCTGTATTTAAAAGTAAAGTAACTAGCCTCCAACTAATAAAAATAAATGAAAAATAAATAAATAAATGTTTTAAAACAAAAAGTTTATAAAACTTAAAAAAAAAATAAAAGTAAAGCAAATAATCATTTTCCTTATACACAGTAAGTGGAATCCCATGCATACTCATAAGACTGTCCTATGTATTAACTATTTTAAACAATGCATGAAATTTAACGCTTAAAACCAGTAACTAAATTTTTATTTTTACCTGAAGATTGTTGAAATCTACTGTCATAATTTCAAAGCACTCTGTCAAAGCCAAATATCCTCCAGGAACTCGACTCATCTTCTCGGTTGTATAAGGTTCAATTGTTTCTTCTCCATCTACAGAAGAATAAGCCGGGCTCTGAAATTTCACATTAGTTGGCAAACAGATTCCAGCAACGTCCTTAACACCCACCCTGGTGAGAAGGGGAATGAGAGAGGAAAGGGAAAAACATGGGTTGGTTGGTTTTTTTTTTCTTTTTCTTTTGTAAAGAATCAAGTAACACTGTCTAATATTGAATCCAGCAAAATTAAGCACAAAAATGCAATAAAACATCATAGACAAAGATTTCTTATACACATTAACATACACAATCACTAACTATAAACGAAAACAAATAATAGGTGTACGCTAAAATTAAGAACTCCCCTCATCAAAACATATCCAGGAAGAATGTTAAAGGCAAGCCACTGAGTAAAAGACATTTGTAATACATCTACTCAACAAAGGACAAATATCCAAAATATATTTTTAAAGCCCACAATAAAAGAAATCCAAAAATGGGCAAAAGACTCGGACACTTCACAAAAGAAAAAATAGCCAATATGAAAAGTCAGTCGTGAGGGAAATGAAGTTAAAGTCATGCTACACAACCAACAGAGTGGGAAAAATAAACAGTCCATATTAAGTATTGAAAAGTATACAGGCTTGTATACTACTGGTAGGAATATAAAATTAAAAAGACCACTTTGAAAGAGTTTCATAGCTCCTATTCAGGCTGAACATGACTATTCTAGATTCACTCTTAATATGGGAACCTCAAGGTGTCTGACATTTGCACTTCCAGAAACATGGCCAAGGGAAATTCATACACACAACCACCAAAAGAATGTTTAAGAATGCTTATAGCTGTGCTATAAACACAATACTCCCCAAACTGGATATGACCTAAACATCCATCAACAGCAAAATGGAGGAATGCATTGTGGTGTATTCATAAGACAGGCATACTCTGCAGCAATGAGAATCAACAAACCACACACAAGAACACAGACGTGTTGAAATAAGGAAGGCAAGAATGAGACTTCATACTGTATGATACCATTTGTGTGAAATTCAAAACAGGCAAAATAATCTATGGTGTCAGAAGTCAAGACAGTAGACACTCTTGGGAGTGTGGGGCGCTGGTAACTGGAAGGGGTTTCTTCCTAAGGGCCTGGTGGGGTGGGGTGGGGTTCTGGACCATGATCTGAGCACTGGTACACAGTGTATCGACTTCTTGAATCCATCATAAATGCATGGTTTATGTGCTTGCTATAACAATGTTTGATGTCAATAAAAATTTACACTGGGAAAACCACTTGATGAGCATTTTAGAAACACCATCTTGTAACAGGAAACACTTCAACCTCCTCTCATACACACTCATTTATTAGCCTCTCTGTCTTTACAGGGCTTTATGCAGTCTACTTTTAGAAATTATTTTGTTATAGTCTAAAAAGATGGACTATCAAATGGAAGTATTAATGAGTTTAACCATAACTAAATTAGAAATCACAAGTTACAGAAACAAAAGAATGTGACAAGTTCCCTTTCAATTTCTTACCTAGTACATGAACATAAACTTACTGTCAAAACTTCAAACAATGTAGTAAAAAGTGAAAGTCCACCATCACAGCATCCATTTCCTCCCTGTGAGAAGTTTGATGTGTATCCCCTCCCACCTTTTTCTTTCCCTGTATAATCATATGTATGTATGTTGCTCAGACCCACTATACTTATTTTCCTCTGCTCTTAACTCTTTATTGTGAAAATGATTTCAAATTTATAGAAAGGCTCCCAGTGTAGTCTAAAGAACTCTCACATCCTTTAACCACATTCATCAAGTTTTTAATAGTCTACCACATTATTTGTACCATATTCTCTCTCTCTCCACATATACTCTTTCTTCTGAACCATTTGAGAGAAAATTGCATTCATCATACCCATTTATCCTTTCATAGACATACTTCAGTGTATCTTTATTATAAACAAAAGGATATTTTCTTAGTCATAACACATCAAATGCAGTATTATTTCATCTTCATATTAGAATATAGTTCATATTCTGTATTTAGTTAACTGAATCAATAAATCAAAACTGTCTTGTATAATTTCCCCCCTGCTCTCAATACAGGATCATGGTTTCAATTTAGCTGTCCTATCCTTTAAATCTCTTCAATTTTTGTTTCTCATGATGCGGACAATTTTATTTTGTTTTGGTCATACCATGTTGCTTGCAGGATCTTAGTTCCATTTATTAATCTATTTGTTATAAGTAGGGATTTATGGATTCTTACTTTATTCAATGGAACTGCCTTTATATATCTTGGTACTTAAAATGTCCAAGATTTGGCCAGCGGGAGACACTTCCAAACATGCTCCTGTGACCTTTAATCACCCACATCATTTTCTTCAGCAGTTCCTTAAATTTCTGACCCAAGGTATTTCACAGTCATCTTCAGTCTCTTCTGCCCCAGTCTGGGAAGCAGCCATTTCTTCAAGGAGTTACAGTTCCCCGTGATGAGGAATGGTATTCAAAAGCCAAGATTTGAGGGCCATGTATGCTCACTGCTCCTAGAATTATGGCTTCTTTTTCACTAATCGTCATTAACTTCTTTCCCTCTCTACATATGCACCTTAACTGTTTCCTTTAAAGTACTGCACTGGGTGAATGCTTCACAGGAATGCAAGAAGTATGCAGATAGTTTTTTGTTTTAGTTTTTCCAATTACAGTGTAAGCATCCCTGTACACGTTTATTAGGACAAAGTATCAGAAGTAGAAACATTACGTAACAGACTAAACACACCTTTAGTTTTGTTAGATAACGCCAAATTGAGCTACTAAAATGTTGCACCAAAAGGGTATACATTTTCCCCATATCTATGAGAAAATAGGTTTCCCTAGTGGCTCGGTGGTAAAGAATCCATCTGCCAATGCAGGAGACCCAGGTTCAATGCCTGGGCCAGGAAGATCCCCTGGAGAAGGGAATGTTAACCCACTCCAGTATTCTTGCCTGGGAAATCCCATGAACAAGGAATCTGGTGGGCTACAGTTCATGGAGTCTCAAAAAAGTCAGACACAACTTAGTGACTAAACAACAACATGACAAAGTAGGATATTATCTCTTTCGTTGGCCCCACTGTGTGGCTTGCAAGATCTCACTTTCTCGACCAGGGATCAAACCTGGGGCCTCGGCAGTGAAAATGTGGCGTCCCAAACACTGGGCCACCAGGGAATTCCCCTTATCAATCATTCTTAATGTTTCAGAATGTAAACAGTTACAAATGTTATCCTATTGATTTAATTTCCATTTCTCTCATTAATAGACAATTGCAAATATGTTTCAGTTCAGTTCAGTCGCTCAGTCCTGTCCGACTCTTTGCAACCCCATGGACTGCAGCACGCCAGGCCTCCCTGTCCATCACGAACTCCCAGAGTTCACTCAAACCCATGTCCATCGAGTTGGTGATGCCATCCAACCATCTCATCCTCTGTCGTCCCCTTCTCCTCCCGCCTTCAATCTTTCCCAGCATCAGGGTCTTTACAAATGAGTCGGCTCTTCACATCAGGTGGCCAAAGTCTTGGAGTTTCAGCTTCAACATCAGTCCTTCCAATGAACACTCAGGACTGATCTCCTTTAGGATGCACTGGCTGATCTCCTTGCAGTCCAAGGGACTCTCAAGAGTCTTCTCCAACTTTATTCTAAAAGTTGGAAATTTTACCTCAGCTTGTCATCTGCCTTTTAACTTTATACTATCTTTCACCAGACATTCAACTCTCTTTTAATGTGTTAAATTCGTCCATCTTTTATGGCTTCTAGATCCTCCCTCTGTTTTGCTTTGGAAAGCCTTCACCACTTAATGGATTTTTTTACACTTAAGATACTTAATTCATTTTGGAATCAAAAGTAAAGATCTAACTTTAACCATTTGAAGGACAGGGAGGCTGGTGTACTGCAGTCCAAGGAGTTGCAGAGTCAGACATGACTGAGCACCTGAAGAACAACAACTTTACCCAAGTGAAGCACTTCATCTCCATTTACTGAACAGTTTATCCTTCCTCCACTCATATGAAATACCTCATCTCTATCACACACTAAATCTCTATAAATTCAAAGGTGTATCTAGAGTCTTTATTGTGTTACACTGATCTATTTTTTCTATTTCTGCATGAAAAAATTACTGTTTTTTATTTCTAGTTTTTATATCTAATAAACCAAGTTTCTTAAAACCTAAAACCTCTAAACTCTGGGAACTGCAACACTAGGAAACAACTCTTAAGAAATCATGAAGCAAATCTATTAACATGAAGAGGCTCACTAGAGCTAATATATTTACTGATATTTTAACAGATTTACTGATACTGATCATTTTTACTGAAGCAAAATGAAATTTATACACACACACATTTACTTACACAGAGCTGACCACCAACTAGCCCACTCTAATCCAGCCAACCTGCTGGCAAAGGCCACTTTCTGGTGAGTGCCTGTGCCTGACCAATCGCTAACTACCTTACTTATCACCCTGTAACATACACTGAGGAGGTAAGGAGGAATATACTATGAAGATGAGCAGTAGTTATCTACCAGTGAGGCGCTCAGGATGATTTTTATTTTCTTCCTTGAATCACCAGTATTTCCTAAAACATTTATGTGTTACATTTACTACTACTGAGTTATCAGATGGAGGACCTCCTTAAAAAGTCCTGAAACATTATGGATCAACACTTTAGCAAAATAAAAAAATTCATTAATTTTCAAAAAAAAGTACCAAGAAGTTTTTATAACTAAAAAAAATTTTCACCTGTATCACACTGCATAAATCTCAGAATCTCGAGGGTACAAAGATCCTAAAATTTCATCCCATGTACCAATAAAGCATTATAATATCAACAATTATTAAGAACAGAAAACTGGGAGAAATAAAATTATTTTCACATGGATATTTTTATTTCACTCTAAAATTAGTTTGAACTTAGTATTTTTCTCATGAATCTATCACACATCAAAAGGATACTATGTTGTATCAAAATTAAAATTTTCCACTGGAAAACTGAAAGCTGATTGTTAATCCAAGAGTCGGGTTTCTTAACCACTAGTGCCACCTGTGAAGCCCACAGGCGCAGTAGAGGATACTAAAGTTGTTTTCTGTTATCACGGAAGCTATAGTCAAGATAGGAAGATAAGGAATATTCTTGAAAATATCTTTTTCTTGTAACTACAGAAATGAATGATACTGGCAGTGAGTACTAAAGAAGTTCGATGAAGGGAGAAACTTTTTTTTGGTGTTTTTGGATGAGATTTTCTAGAAAGAATAGAGAGAGACCAGAACTCTGCGGGTTAGGCTTTGGTGAAAACTCCAGGTGTGGTAAAGCACGGGAGGCGACAGGAGGGGGACAGTCAACATATGAGAGATAAACATGGGTAATGGAAGTGGGGGAAGGGTTTGGAGGGGAGGCTCTCTCCTGCACTCCATGTTGTCTGTAGGGGAGTCACTGATGGTAGGAAGTATTTGTATAGAACATTGGGGATGGATGTCCTGATTGTTAATCCAAGAGTCGGGTTTCTTATCTTTGAAGAAAGTTTTAAAGACGCAAAAAAAAAAAAAAGGGCAAAAATAAAATTAAGACTGGAACAAATATCAAGAATGTAAAGGTCAGAAGATGATACATTCTCATCCGAAAGTGCACTAAATAACGTTTTAAGTACAGGCAACTCCTCAAAATTACTGAAATATTTTTTTTAATATTTACTGTTTAAATAATCACTTACCTATGATGTCTTCTTATCTCTGCACATTCTACTGCCATCCCAAATATAACAGCACTTGCTGGTATAACTTTCCCATATTTTTCACAATTACCATTTTCACCTTTGGTCTAAAAATATAACAGTAAAAATTATATTCTGTTACATTGATGTCAAAATATTTTTGTCAAAATATGTGTGTATGATGGCAAGCTATGAAAATTTATAAAAAGCTTAGAAAAACAATAGTTAATGATAAACAGATTAAGTTTTTTTCCTTTAAAAAGTTTATTTCCATTTATATATATATATGAATATATATGTGTAAGTATACATATATCATATATACGCGTGTGTGTGTATACGTATAAATTTTTTTTTTAAGTACTAGTAAGATGGAAGGGAGGGAGGGAGGCAGGAGCTAGAAGCCTCTAATTTGCACACGAGAAAAGATCTCCGGGTATGACTTTAATGAAGAGGCCAAAATCACCATTACCTACTTGAAAAACAAACTGCTCTTCTTTCAACCTTTCATTAGCTATTTTAAATGCAAGTAATTTTCTGTAAGTAGTCAATTCTTATTACATGTTAAAATCCTTTCTTTCATAATACATATATCAATATATACATGAAAGCTACAGTTTATGGGCCACATTAGAGGATTTCAATGTAAAATACAACTTGGCAATTATAAGAGCCAATTCTGTCCAGCCTAGGTCCAAGTGGTACCTTAAAATCGTACCACACCAGTTACCCACTACATTCCCCTTTGGTAAATTTGCCAAATATACAATATGAGCAGTGAAGCTGTAAAGCTCAAAATACTTCCATTTCTCAACCTCACTCAAGAATTCCAGAGTCAATCCCTTCATCACACAACGTCAATTCCTAAGAACTCCTGCCTGTATACCCTATTTGGGCACACAAGAATACACTGCACTATGTTATTAAACGTATTTTGTGCACATGGATTTCCTGCCAGCTACATAGTTTGTACCTCAATAGTGAGATGCATTTCCTATTGCTTTGCAACTACGCTAGGGGCTCAATGAACCATCTACTGAATAATGAATTCTTAATCAAATTTAAGTGTTTTTATGCTGCTTACCTTTGGCTGCAAAAGTAAATGCTCCCATGCATGAATCAAACTCTCCACAATTCCTTCTCCAAATAAACCTGCATCGACAGTTTCTGTTACAACTAGGGACACTCTATAGAATGATTTTTTAAAGATATATGTAAGTAAAATATCATGCTATTTATGTAAAAGATGTCAAAGCTGAGAGAAGGAAGAATATATTATAGACACAGCACAAATATAAAATTTTCTCGTACATTTCATGTTTAACATCCACCCTTGAATCCTAAGGAACTCTAATGTTGCTCCAAGGCTCCTCTGTTCTCCACTGGCAGCTTCGTGGCGGGGACAGTAGGGGTCACAGACAACCTTCACTTGACCTGCTGCCTCCTGGGTTATTCTTTCATTGCCTAGACCCTAAGGATTGGTTCATATCCGTTACTTTTACCAGTCCCGCTCCTTAACCCTGAGTAACTGGACATCCATCCCCAATGTTCTATACAAATACTTCCTACCATCAGTGACTCCCCTACAGACAACATGGAGTGCAGGAGAGAACCTCCCCTCCAAACCCTTCCCCCACTTCCATTACCCATGTTTATCTCTCATATGTTGACTGTCCCCCTCCTGTCGCCTCCCGTGCTTTACCACACCTGGAGTTTTCACCAAAGCCTAACCCGCAGAGTTCTGGTCTCTCTCTATTCTTTCTAGAAAATCTCATCCAAAAACACCAAAAAAAAGTTTCTCCCTTCATCGAACTTCTTTAGTACTCACTGCCAGTATCATTCATTTCTGTAGTTACAAGAAAAAGATATTTTCAAGAATATTCCTTATCTTCCTATCTTGACTATAGCTTCCGTGATAACAGAAAACAACTTTAGTATCCTCTACTGCGCCTGTGGGCTTCACAGGTGGCACTAGTGGTTAAGAACCCGCCTGCCAATGCAGGTTAGACGTAAGACATACGTGTTCAATCCCTGGGTCAGGAAGATCCCCTGGAGAAGGGAATGGCAACCCCCTTCAGTATTTTTGCCTGGAGAATCCCATGGACAGAGGAGTCTGGCAGGCTACAGTCCATGGGGTCACGACTTCAGTTGGACACGACTGAAGCACAGTATGGCACTGTGCCTGAAACCAGTATTTTCTATACATACACAAAATTTTCCGTATTCATGATTGCATATATTTAGAATGCAAAAGGCATCTCAAATCATATGACATCTTCCAAGTCTCTAGATTTGCTCAAGGTAAAAATAAATCATTATTAATTATTATTATTGGGATTCACTGCTGTCTCAAGCAGTAAAGAATCTGCCTGCAATGCAGGAGGCATGAGTTGGATCACTGAGTCAGCAGAGCCTCTGGAGAAGGAAATGGCAACCCACTCCAGTATTCTTGCCTAAGAAATCCCAAGGAGAGGGGGCCTTGGCAGGCTACAGTCCACAGGGTCGCAAAGAGTTGGACACGACTTAGTGACTAGACAACAACAGATTATTATTATTATAAACCATATCTCTTCATTCAAAGTCAATACATCCTTTCTATAGAACTATGTGTGAGAAAAAAGTGGATTAAGGTAATGTAACTTTGACTCACACTATGTACTGAATTGGGTACCAACCAAAAGTCACACTGAAGCGCTAACTCCCAGTGTGACTGTATTTGGAGATAGATCTTTACGACGTTAATTCAGGTTCAATGAGGTCATAAGAGTGAAGTCCTAATCTGATGGGACCTGTGCCCTAATAAAAGTGGAGGTGATCAAAAGCACTGATCTCTCTCTCCTCGCGGACACAGAGGAAACGCCATGTAAGGACACAATAGGACGACTATCTGTAAAGCTAGCAATAGAGCTCCAGCCGGAATCCAAATTTGCCAGCACCCATGATCATGGACTTCCAGCCTCCAGAGCTGTGAGAAGATAAACGTCTGTAATTCCAGCCACTCTAGTCTGTGGGATTTTGTCAATGGCAGCCTGATCAGACTAAGACAGTTGAGGACACTATTTCTATAAAATGTATTTAATATCTGCCTCAACAACCTAACAGGACTTCTTTCATGAAAACAAACCTAGAGACAACTGAAAAGCATAACTATCACGTAAATTTAAATATTCTCATACATATATGGAGGAAGACTTTTCAAAATCATAGTCCCATGGATGACAGAGTACAAAAAAGCCCTGTTTCAATGTGAACTGAATTTAAGTAAGACGAAAAGAGAGACTGCCCAGGGGAGGTAGTAACACAAGTGCTACAGAGAAAACTGCATCTAAAAATGATAGTTTGTTGGACCAGACGATTTTTAAATCCCCTCTAGCTCTAAAATTCCATCCCCTTGTGATATGGACCAAAATGAAATAACACTAAAAAGTTGAGACTTATGACATAATAGTCAAAGCATCTGAAGAGGGGAAGTCAAAATACATTGACAGCTGATGCTTCCAAAGCTTTCATTTTAGCCAAGAATATTAACACTGAATGTGATTAAGTCCAGCAAGCTTAATCTACTCATGCATTACGTTTACAATTTTTAAATAGCTATGTACCACATAGGAGGTATGACCCATTTTCACAACCAGAATACTAGAATGAACAAAGATAAAGTAACTTGCTAAAGCTGAAGTTTATTGATTAAATCCCTTGCTGCATATTTTTCTCAAGATGTTCAAATCTTCTTTGTCAAGAATATGACATTATGAAAATTTATCTTATGCTGAACTATCCTATATCTGTACCTTCACAATATAAAGGTTTCAGCATTTCTATTTGGACTAGAAGCTAGAAATGTGAGTATCTTAATTTTTAAGAAGTAAAATAGTGGACTATAAACAGTAAAATTAGTTCATGGCGTAATACCTTTCAGGAATGTGTTTTGGAATTTTTATGTCAAGCGACTTCATGTGTAAGAGTTTGATCCCTTCTTCCATCTTGTTTGCTGCCACTACGTCACAGGCAAGTTCATACATGGTCTTGGATAACTCACAGGCATACACAGAAGGTGCTCCAGCTTTCCTAGCAAACATGCTACAGGGGGGAAAAGTGTTCCGTCAAAAAAATAATCTACTGTTTTCTTTCCAAATTTCAGTGAAATTATGAAACACGGGGTTTTCCTTTTATTCTTTACCACAACCATTATTTACTCTGCATTTGAAAAAATGAACTAATATTCTCGCCAAGAAACAAATCAGACAATAAATCGTAACATCCACCTTACTAAGACAACTGTCATGCAGAAGGCTAATAGACTTTTAAAAACTAGACTCAACCAGAATGTTAATGTAAAATCTACTCAAAAAAGCATTATGCAAAATTTCAGTGTTAATTCCAAATGTTTCTTGATGGCTATGTCAAGTTCTTAATAAAGAAAAAGTTATAGTGAAAATGACAATAATAATAGCTGCATGAATAATCTTAACAAGATTATGAGAAATAAATTAATCTCTATTTTTAAATTTCACTGTCAAAATTTTCGACATTTGATAAAATCTTTAATTTACATTAGTATACATGTATATGTAATTAAAACACAATTCCAACAAACCTAAGTATTCCAGTTCCTGCTCCAATATCCAAAACACTTTTGGAGCCCGAACACACCGCCTTTTGGATTGCTGCGTTATAAATTGTGTTCCTTTTGGTGTCATTAAGCATGATAAAGTGCCAGCGTTCCACCAACCAGTTTGCAACACGATAAAAATTCTCCTTTGCATCATTGAAATCAGGGTTTAGCTTCACTGCTTTATGAAAATACCCAGCTGCTTCATCTCTAAAGCCCATTCTACAATGAAAAATGACAAAAGAAACATTCAACTATAAACTGTTAATGCCTTGGTTCATGTCACTCATGAAGCCTGAGAACCCCCCTCCAGCACCCTAAATCCTACCCAACACAAGTGCCGTCTCCGTGGGAAGCCCTCAGTGAGGACTGCGAGTCTCATTTACTTCTTTCCTTTCTAAATCCCTATTATATTTATGCATTCCAGGACACTAACAAGGACCTGACTATGAAATAACTACTTTACTAATGTATAGTAGAAGCTCTCCTAGTCATCTTCCATTTAAACAACTTTCTAGAACACCAGGTTTCTAAAAACCACTTCCCTGTAAAAGATACTAATGCCTATGGCTAGCAGGTGTCTCTCTGCTGTGCCTTCAACCGAGCAGAATGGTCATCAAGAGTTAGCATATTTGCAGCCAGACCAATTTACACTTGTTACTAAAATTATATATTTTTCAGTTCTAATGAGATGGATGAAACTGGAGCCCATTATACAGAGTGAAGTAAGCCAGAAAGATAAAGAACATTACAGTATACTAACACATATATACGGAATTTAGAAAGATGGTAACGATGGCCCTATATGCAGGGCAGAAGAAGAGACGCAGATGTACAGAACAGACTTTTGAACTCTGTGGGAGAAGGTGAGGGTGGGATGTTTCGAAAGAACAGCATGTATATTATCTGTGGTGAAACAGACCACCAGCCCAGGTGGGATGCATGAGTCAAGTGCTCGGGCCTGGTGGGCTGGGAAGACCCAGAGGAATCGGGTGGAGAGGGAGGTGGGATGGGGGACCGGGATGGGGAACACGTGTATCTTTATGGCTGATTCATACCAATGTATGACAAAACCCACTGAAAAATAAAAAATAAAAAATAAAATTTAAAAAAAAAAAATGAAAAAAAAAAAAATTATATATTTTGTTGTACTTGTTACTAAAATTATATATTTTAATTAAAAATAACAGAAACCAAGTGAATATGACTGCAAAAAGAGAGTCATTGTGTCCGAAGAAAAAAAAATCAAAGGTGAGTCACCCAAAAATTACTACTGAATTATATATGAGCAAATCAATAACAAAAGACGGAAGGAAAAAAACTTCTCAAACCACCTTGCTTCTTAAACCATCTAAAAACTCCCTCTCTTTGTAAAATAGCTACCCACCTGTAGGCCAACACACTTGTACTGCACAGGGTTAGCTGCTGTGAAGCTCCCACATGAGATTTCAGAGCCATCAGAGTGGCCCATGCTCTCCTCAACAAGTGAGTTACCTGACCACGTGCTTGGATTTACGCAAACTGCTATTCAGGTTTCTAAATGTTCACTCACAATCTCTATTCCTATACCTCTCTGTTACTGACGGGTGATTTATGCACCACACCAGCGTATGGTCCACATGATGAAGAGAACTGAGCCGGCAGAACCCTTCCATATTCATACCCCTTTGCAAGCAGCTCTAAGCATCCCACGAATTTTAAAGAAACAGAATCAGACTATTTCTTTTGGGTATGGTATAAGCAAAAAAAAAAAATACATTGTAGAACCCAAAGAGTGAATGGCACTCTTAGGAAAGGAAATGCCAAGCTTCCAGGAAGTTCTGGAGAACGGTTTACAAGAAGGTTCCCCAGCAAGGGACCTCAGTGACTTCTCTGCCACCCTGGCACTCAGGCTATGACCTCTCCAACAAGGTCTGTATATCTCAGTCCAGGGAAAGGAACTCTTTCATGGATACCTGATCTCAGCCTCAAGGGCAGCAGCTATTACACAGTATATGATGTAAAATTATTATATTGCATCTACTACTCCTACATGCTTTTGATTTCTCTTTACTTCTCACTAGCCAACTCTCTAGTCTGATCCCTTTAAAGTTAATAATTCTTTGTAGTAAACTTTTCCTGCTCAAATTACTGTACTACACATTTATCCAATTCAGACAGATCCAGAATAATTCTGAACTTATAATACTGAAACCAACGCACACCTGAAGAGATGCTCCCCCATACTGTTGCAAATCACTTCATCATCAGGAAACAGTTCCAAGGCTTGCTCATAGCAGCCAAGTAGGTCTTGTGTTCTACTGAGAGCATCGAGTTCTTCAGCCCATCTGAAGAGCGTATACTGAAAAGTTTCCTTCACAAAAGAGAACAGTAAATTAGTCAATAACATAAATGGTGAAAGAATACTCAACACGACTTGAAGAGTCCACAGAAAATAAAACTTAGTGACAATTGAAAATTACCTTAAGTCTTATTGGGCTTTAATAGGCCTGTTTACTGAATAAACAAATGCATAAGTGAGTAAATTTTATCACCTACATGGTAGTAAAAGGCAAAATTAAGACAGTTTGACCGCTCTCCAAACTCTCTCCATACGTGGCCTCCTCACCACATTCTCCACTGACCCCCTTTTCCTGCAGATTCCTATGTTCAGGAGTAAGGCCTTGACCCTCTTTTCTTCTCATTCATCCCCAAGGCATCACCTATATTGAAGGATGCCACATCTACATCTCAAATCAAGACCCTCTCTTCTGAACCTCAGGCCCATAGATACCGCTCCCTAGCAGTCATCTCAAGCAGGGACTGCACCCTTACCCAATCCCAAACTCAGCTCAACCCAAACATTTCCTGACCAGTGAGCAGAGAAGAGCACTGAACAACAATCCTGTTCCTATCATGACAGAGGCCTCACAGAGAGAAATTCAACATGTAATTTTGAAAAAAATTCAAAATGTTCTAAATTGAACCCATAACAGTCTTCTCACAAAGGTTAAGGTACCACCCAACCTCAGACTGTGAAGTCACCTTATAATGCTACCTTAACTCCAAAACAATTAATTTCAAACCCAGCCAATTCTCTCTCATTATTGTTAAATCTGTCACCTCCTCTCTCCGAGTTGTGGGGGCCTTTTACTCATACTTTATGCCTCTTTGCCCCCAATACAATGTGGGCCTTGTGACCACTTGCTGCTGCTGCTGCTGCTGCTGCTAAGTCGCTTCAGTTGTGTCCGACTCTGTGCGACCCCATAGATAGCAGCCCACCAGGCTCCTCCGTCCCTGGGATTCTCCAGGCAAGAACACTGCAGTGGGTTGCCATCGCCTTCTCCAATGCATGAAAGTGAAAAGTGAAAGGGAAGTCGCTCAGTCGTGTCTGACTCTTAGCAACCCCATGGACTGCAGCCCACCAGGCACCTCCGTCCATGGGATTTTCCAGGCAAGAGTACTGGAGTGGGGTGCCATTGCCTTCTCCAGTGACCACTTGCCAGACAACAGCAACCGCCTTCCCACAGTCATCCTCACTCCCATCGCATCTCCCTCCCAACATTCTCCACACTGCAACCCAGTGTAGACAGAGCAGCCTGCAGTCATTCCAGCTTTATCACGGACAACATTTATATCATCTTCCCATATTTTCTACAGGAGAGTTAAACCTGAAACAGAATTTTAATGGAATTCACTAGAGAGACGAGGATAGGATGAAGATTCTAGGGTGTGGGAGGGAAAAAAACACAGATTACATTAAATGGATTGGGGAATTTATAGGTAAGGAGCTTGGTGTGGCTGAAGTGTGAGGATGGGAAGTAGAAGGAAATAAGACTAAAGAAATAGGTCTTTCACAGAGGCCCATGAAAAGAAATATGGGAGTTTGTTTTGCAGGAAATAGAGCTAGTTACTTAACCCTACTGAACATCAGGAATTGAAATACAAACTTTATATTTATTTTAATACACACCGCCCCTGTTTTACAAGAGGAAACTAAGGAGCAAAGAACTGAGGGAAAAGCACTTGGACAGATCCATTATTCTATGTCTGCCTACCTAGAAGAGCAAACTCAATCTCAAGCACTTTCTCCTCCTTCAGGCTAGCTGGTCCTGGAATTTACACTAAGTTTTTGTGAACTATAAATGTCTATACAAAATTGACATCTATCGGGAAGAAGTCGGGGATTCTGGGATCCTATCCAAAATATCAACAGTCTTGGGGTTGAGAAACCTTCCATGAAATAAAGCAAAGTAGCTTCAGGTTGAAAACTGAATGCAAAATTAAGCTAAATCATTTTTTTGAAATTCTTCTAAAGTAACCTGAAAAAAAAAAATTACAGAACTTCAACAGAGTAACTCTCACAAATAATCTAATAACTGAAACTTAAAGAATGCATCGCCAAATGATTACTTCAGGCTAATTCCAAATTTAATTCAGCACTGTTTCCACAACAGTAGAGAGGAGAGCCAAGTGCAAATGCCCTGGGGCAGGAACTTGCCAGAATTAGATACAGGACGTGACAGAAGATCACTGAAGGCCTCATGTGCAATATAACCTTTGGAATTTGAATGAAGTGCAAGTTTTGAAATGGACGAATGACACCATTCGGCTTTTGTTATGAAAAGCTCACGTTGGCTGTGTTGCAGAAGACAGTCTAGTTTCTCGAGCCAAAGCGAACTGCAAAAGTCAACAGGGGATGATTAAGGCTTGAATCAGGCTAGTAAAAAAGAAGGTGGTGAAAAGGAATACGATTCTGGATGTACATTTCGAGGGTCAGCAAACAATATTTTCTAACAGGCTGGTTGCGGTTGCGAATAAAACAGTCAACGGTGAACAGTAAACATTAATAACAACCACTAGGCACTTATAGTCCACACTCACTCCTCCAACTACCTAAGTATTAATTTACTTATACAAGAACAGAGGCTCGACCTGCGGGAGAAGGGCCCTCCTCACCTTCACATCGTCTTTCAGCTCCGGCGCCAGGCTGAGCACGAGGAGGTAGTGGGCATAGGCGGTGCCGAAGTCCTGGGAACCCAGGCAATGCTCTGCGCTCTGCAAGGACCGCGACACCAGCTCGTCCCGCCCAGCTGCCCCGGCGCCACTCCTGGCGCCCCGGCGGGGCCTGGGCCGCGAGTTCGGCATGACAGAGTCACCGGCAGAAATCTGCGCCAGTATCACCAACGGGAAGATGCTCTGGCAAACGGAAGGAGCAAACAGTCTCGGTGACACCACTTCCACGAAACTAACCGGAGCGCCAGAACCTGCACAGGTAACCTATTCCCTGGCCACCACAAGTTCGCCCACCTTCGCCAGGCAGAAGCCCCGCCCCTTCCCGGTGGGGCGGGTTCCATTGGCTGGCGGCGCCCGCTGCGCGAACGTCGGCACGCCCGACGTGAGCACGTCGCCGCCCCCACCCCCCCCCGCCCCCCATTTAGGCGATAAGGCGTCCACCGCGCGTGCGCTTAGGAGACCTTCCTTAATGATTTCTTTCTTGTTTGGGCGTTTGACAAGAAACAATAATCGCTTTCTCCCTCTTTCCTGACTTCAGGAATCTGTGACCTCAGCTGGGACACCTAAACTCGGCCGCCCCAACCAAGCCGAAGCTGCACCCGCCCGCGAGGGAGGTGACATGTATGAGGAGAGATGGTCAGGCATTTGTGGTGATGTGTAAGCCCTTTGGGTCGTGATCACTAGATCTCCAAGTGGCGAAAGTGGAAAGAACTCGGGGATAGCAGAAGCACACCAAATGGGGTCGAGGAAATGCTTTCACCGACGTTTTAAAAATCATCCTCACAGATCATGCTCATCTTACAGACTGAGAGGGATATCCTGACATGGTATTTGCCCAGGAAAATCACATACAGGCACGGTTCAAATTCGAGTCCCTGACTTCCTGTTCCGTTTTCTCGAAGACGAACTTAGGATTTATCTCAACTCTTCGAGGTTATAACTACTGTATACTGGTTACGTTATTACATTTAAAAAATTTTCTGCATTCAAGTGTGGACCATAAGGGGTAAATTCAGAGCTTTTAAACCCGAGGGGGTCAGTTCACTTCAGTTCCGTCGCTCAGGCGTGTCCGACTCTTTGCGACCCCATGGACTGCAGCACGCCAGGCCTCCCTGTCCGTCACCAAGGCCCGAAGCCTACTCAAACTCATCTCTATCATGTAGGTGATGCCATCCGACCTTCTCATCCTCTGTCGTCCCCTTCTCCCTCCGCCTTCAATCTTTCCCAGCATCAGGGTCTTCAGTGAGTCAGTTCTCTGCGTCAGGTGGCCAAAGTATTGGAGTTTAAGCTTCAGCATCAGTCCTTTCAATGAATATTCAGAACTGACCTGTTTAGGATTGACTGGTTTGCTCTCCTTGTAGTCCAAGGGTCTCTCAAGAGTCTTCTCCAACACCACAGTTCAAAAGCGTCAATTCTTCCATGCTCAGCTTTCTTTATAGTCCAACTTCCATATCCTTCCTAAACGGAGGGGGTGATGCATAGGAATTACAGCTGAAAAAAAGCCATTCTTTTCCCTAGTTTCATACACCCAGATAGTGAATGTTTACTTAAGGAACAAAAAAGGGGAGCATTTTGCATGTCAAACTGAGAGACTTTGGGGACTCCAGTGCTCAGAAATGCATCATTTACATGCCTTCTCTTTTGACCTGGTTATCTGAACCACCCTTCCTTACAGCATTCAGGTAAATTCTAATCAGTTCTTCAAAATCCAGATCACTAGATTGTGGCCTGCTGCGGTAGCCAGGAAATTCCTCAAGGACAGGATTATTTTTAATAATTTTTTAACTCTGCACCTGGCAGAGTCTGGCTCAAAGTAAGCAATTAGATTTTTAAAAATTTTAGTGGAAACTACAATCACCCCACTCGGTTTTGCAGCTTAAGCCTTTACCAACTATATAAGGTCCTTATTTCTCTCTCAATCTCAATTGCTGCTCTCTGTAGTAAATTTAAGATTGAACTCTATTTATTTCAGTATATGGGGAGAATCATCAGTAACTGATCTATAGTGAGAATAGAAGAGATTTTCTTTGGAACCAAACTGAGAATTAACTGCCTGGCAAACAGGCTGTTGGATAGCTCTGAGGAACTGTTTCATGGAAACATGGTTTCAGCACAGTTTTATATATTGTCAGAACAAAGAGTATCAAACATGACAGAGCTACATTCTTTCAAGTTTCAAAGAGACAGAGCAGCACATACACAGTGAGTAAGTATGGCCTTCTGCTCGGGGAAGGGAGCCTTATCATCATAGGCTACAGACCTGACCATTGACGCTCCAGGAAGAGAGAGGCACTTCTGTCTTTAAAATGGACACTTTTCTTCTGAGCAGTGGTTTTCTTGAATGGTTAAAGCGAATGTACAATGTATGTTTAAATAGGCTACAAAGCAGGCTGTTCTGCTTAGCACAAAGTTTAAGTTAAATCGTGTATAAGCAAGAATGACTTCCTCATACCTTAGTGTGTGAACATTTCTTCCTGCATCACCTCACGCAGCTGAAATGCTAAGGGCTCTTTTGTCCAGCAGGATGTAGTAGAACATGAAAAGACTACTTAACTGAAAAAAAAAGGTGCATTCTAGTCCAAGCTTGATCCTTCCTGGCCCATTCAAGAACCTTTCCTCAAGAGTATTTGAAAAAAGACCTAACAAAGCTGCTTCTCCTACTTTGGACACAAGATGGACCAGACCATCAAATGAGATGCTATATGTATCAGCATTTTGTATATAATATACATTTAATGCTATGCATTATTACTGTTATATAGACTCATTTAAAACATAGCTGGATTGTTAAAAATTAGATCACTGACACCTTTAAGCATTTGATCAGAAGTCTATACAGCTCATATCTTTTAAGAGACCATTGGAATAGACCGCTGAGACCATGCTCTAAAGCCCTTGCTCCGCAACAAGAGAAGCCACCACGATGAGAAGCCTTTGCACCACCACTAGAGAGTAACCCCCACTCACCACAACTAGAGAAAGCCCAGTTGCAGCGACAAAGACCCAGCGCAGCCAAAACATTAATTTTAAAAAAGAGGCCTTGGAGCTTAAATATGATTGCTAAAACTAAGGAAAGTGTCACAGAAAAAAAAAAAAAAAAGTCAAATGTAATTGGCTGGACTTTCTCCCCAGAAAGCAGAAGGAGGCTTCCTAATCGTTCTCTCCAGAGATTTTGGTTGGGGGAATCACTTCAGACTTCATCATTCTGTCACCTTCGTGAGTCCCTGCTTCTGCGGAATTCTGCAGTACTTCATTTTACAGATGATCTCGTATGCCAGGGTATGCGTTCCCGTGCCACAGGGCAAGGTTTTTTTTCTCTTGTTTTGCCTTGTTTTGTTTTTTTCAATCTGTTTGGTTTGTTAAGATAACCAAACTACTTAAAACATTTAGACTGCATGAAACTCAAAGTGGACATATTCTTACCAAGTCAATATAGGCTGAGATGGAGAGAAAACTTGACAGGAAGTAGAGAAAGGGCAGAAAAGAAAAGAAGCCAACTTCAGTTGTTTTGTCATCTCCTATAGCATCAACCTGTGGGCAGTGACTACTGCTAAAAAAAAAAAAAAAATGCTCAGGATGCTCCCTGCCCCTTCTGAAAAACTTCAGATAACTTTGTGAGATACTAAGTCTCACTAACTTACACTGAATATTCTAGATACAGAAATCACAGGTTATTTGCATTTCTTTGTGGTTTATCTTTAACACTCTCTTAGACACTAGGGAAAGTCACTTGAAAAAAAATGGAACTGACACAAATAGCATGGGACATTTGCTCACCGCAAGAAACTGAGATAGAAAACATATCTTAAGTATTATTTTTTCTTCCTTTATTACCTCATTCATGAGACATAGAATTCCTCAAGACTATATATGTTTATTGAAGGCTAACTATATTTATTGAAATTACTTTTCAGTTCTTTTGAAAGAACTGAAAGAACTATGTTTCATAGTTCTTTCATAGCTTGAAAGAACTATGTTTGATCACAAAGAACCCTGAAGTATGATGCGAAGCAAATGCACAATGTACATTTTACTTCTTGGTCCTTAGTCAAAGGTTTCTTTGAAAATATTGAAAGCATCATTCCTCCTTTCCAGTCAAAACTGTAATCTTTAACGACTCTTAAGAGTCTGATTCCTTCATTTATATGCTTTTTTTTTTTCACCCTCTTTTACAGTTCTAAGAAAAACCTCACTGATGGGGAAAACCACTGCTGACTCAGAAGCAGGTTTAGTTGTGGTTATCTTTCACTGTGTTCTAGGCAGCTTGTCAACAAACCACATACGCCAAACAAGGAAGCAAAACCAACTGAAGGGCTCTCAGCTTCCCAGTGTGCAAAAGTTGAAGGTTAAGAGGAGGAAGAAAGCTCACAGGAAGTTCATTAACAAGGGATTAAACAGCTTACTGGACACAAGGTATCTTGGGTTTATATCTTCTGAGGAGATCCCTATGTTTTTCGCGCGATCTTGTATGTTCTATGGTTTGGAGTCTTGTTCTCAGCTCTGCGCATTTTAGGGTCATTTTGGCAGCTTTTAAACAATATCCACACCTGGGCCTCATTTCCAAGGATGCTGATTTAATTGGCCTGCGGTGGAGTCTGGGAATGAGTCTTCTAAAAGAGCTCCCTGGAGAGGCTAACGTGCATACCAGGAATGCAGGGTAAGGGGCAGGTTGGTTTGTTTTTGTTTTTGTTTTTGTTTTGTTTTGTTTTGTTTTTTAATTGGAGTATAATGGCTTTACAGCGTTGTGTTCGTTTCTGCTATACACCGAAGGGAATCAGCTATATATATACACATATGTCCGCTCCCTCTTGAACCTCCAACCACCCCCATCCCACACCTCTGAGACAGGGCACCGAACTGAGCTTGTGCTGTGCGCCAACTTCCCGCAAGCTCTCTGTTTTACACAGAGCAGTGTATAGATGTCAGTCTTACTCTTCCAGTTCATCTCACTCTCCTCTTCCTTGGGGAAGGCTTCTGTAGGGTTGCTGGTGTATTTGAAGTACATAGAGTAGGCAGTATAGGCATTAAGGCAGTTTGGGGAGTGGGAATATAATTTGTTTATGGCTTAACAAGAATTGTGAAGAGCCAACTAAATTCTTTGAAGTGATTGTTGTATGATGAAAAATAAAATGTTCATCATATTGAATTATTTGTTGGAGAGAAAATTTTACAATTGAATCAACAAAACACTACAACCATAGTACAACTGCTTGGCTATTAATATTTGCATTAATGGATTCTCACTAAATATTCCCAGTTTCTTCCGTTTTTAAAAAAGCTTTTACTGTAATTAGGATTCTTGTTGCTGTTGTTTTACGCAACCCTTTCTAATTGTTCCTTGTACATTTCAAAATCTAGAACTCAAAGTTAGGTGTAAAACTAATAACAGCAAAACCAATGCTGAGTTGAAAATCTGAGTGTACTGGGGCTTATACTAGTGTGACAACAGAGTTCAGAGGCAATGAAAGAGAAATCCATGTATCAACCATGCTTGGCTCTGGAGAACCTGCCAGAGTCTCCTGCTGGAAATACCAACCAAAATGTTGGTGCCAGAGATGGATTCCAAGGAATCTGAATAGAGCATGTCCTGACAAAGCATTCAGAAAAATGCTAAAAATCCAATTAGAGGAAAAAATCTAAACCTGGGAGTCACTTCAACTCTTTGCGCTCCTCTCCCTATTCCCCATCAATCATGACTAGTCCAGGTCCCAGCAGGAAAAAACTCAGAGGGCTAATCAGTTAAAGAGAGTTTAATCAAAGGACTGTTGACAGAGGTCAGGGAGGTTCAGGGAATCAGCAAAGCTCACGAGGTGTCCAGAGACCAGCAACACCTGGAAGCTATTACCATCCTTTGTCCTGAAGAAGCAGAAGGAGAGGCCTACTTTACCAGAACCCGGAAAGAGTTGTAGGTATGGAAGTAAGGCCACCTAACTGGAAGTATGGCCGTCCGCAGAGGAGAGAATTCCCTGACCTTTTTCTCCCCCTACCTACCAATCTCTTAGTGATGCCTCCTACTAGCAGAACCCAATCCAAAGCCAGCCAGCATAGAATCTTAGATGACACAATCCAGAGAGTCAGTCACCCTCCAGGGCACAGAGCAGGACAAAGAAAGGTAGAAAATGCTTCTGTAGCACAAATGGAGAATAATCAGTGAAATTACCAAGTGTTACCTCTTGATTTCCAAAATTAAAAAAAAACCCTTCCCCCTCCTCTGATTACTTGCTGCCACTGCCTGCATTCATCTTTAAATCTTTCCCCTTGTCTAGTATAATGACCTCTCATCCCCTAGGCTTCAGTCATGCACCTCTTAAATTCATCTTTCATCTTCATTGCTGCAGCTGACATGATCTAAAAAGCAAATTTCGCAAATTCATTGGCTCCCCAGCACCTAGAGCTGTGTGTTATAAACTTTTTAAACAAATAAGTTGTGTGGAGAATAATTCTAAATCCTAATCAAAGGTTTCCCTCAGGACAGGAAAGGCAAGAGTCATGTTGAATGTGTAACTTTCCACACTGAGATTGTTCTAGATTGTACCAAGTGTGAATTGTACAGTCCACACTTAGAATGTGCTATTTGAGAATGCACTAAAGATCTGGGGTTCCTTAGTAGCTAAAAGCTCCAAGAATGTCTACTTATAGTGTCCTCCCTGGGCAAAATAAAATAGTTGACCCAATTAGAGTTCAGACCTATGGAAGTTAATGAGTTGATAAGAGCAGTTTCGACTTCTTTTTCTAGCACCCTTGGAGAAGGAAATGGCAACACACTCCAGTATTCTTGCCTGGAGAATCCCATGGACCGAAGCGCCTGGGAGGCTACAGTCCATGGGGTCGCAAAGAGTTGACACGACTGAGCGACTTCTCTTCACTTCTAGAGTCCAGGAGCTGCAACTAGTGTCTGAACGAGAGAAGGCACCACAATGAAAAGCCCGTGCACTGCAACTAGAGAGTAGCCTCCACTCACTGCAGGTAGAGAAAAGCTCATGCCGCAAGAAGGCCCAGAGCAACCCCCCCAAAAAAAGGCCAACTCCAGGTCCCAGGCTAGGCTTTCTGGGACCCTTTACACCCTTTACATCAAAGGGCTCTCTGTAAGGAGATGTTTTAGCTCAGTGATTGTCAGAGGCTACTGTCTGAATCTGAACCCCCTGCCATTTACCACTGAGGCATCTTTAACAAGTTAAGTTACTTAACTTCTATACCTGAATTTCCTTGTACATAAAATGAGGATCACACGGTACCTATCTCTTAGCTTTGTTGTAACGATTAAATAAGTTAATAGTAGTAATAATAGTGTCAGTCTCTAAGTCAGGCCTGACTCTTTGTGACCCCACAGACTGTAGCCCACCAGGCTCCTCTGTCTATGGAATTCTCCAGGCAAGAATACTGGAGTGGATAGCCATTTCATTGTCCAGGGGAATCTTCCCGACTCAGGGGTCGAGCCCGAGTCTCCCCATCGCAGGCAGATTCTTTCCTCTCTGAGCCACCAGGGAAGCCCATGGTTATGGTACCCAGGTCATGTTAAGCCCTCAGTAAGAATTATTTGTTCTTATTCCAGCTTCCCTGGAGGGGAACTCATGGTTCTCAGAGGATCCAGGCTTCCGCCCAAGAGGGGCTGTATCGCCTGTCAGTTACCTGAGTCTTACTTGGACCTGGAGACCTAGAACGGGGGTGGGGGAGAGGGGAGAGGGGAAAGGAGACAAGAAGTTTTTCCTCCTCTTCCTACTGCCTCCCAAATAAACTGACATCTGTCTTGAGAGCTGTAAGTGCTTAATTCAGGTTTCTCCCACAATTGAGTTAAGGAAAAGAAGCAAATACAGTGTTTTTCTTGGTGCAATATAAAGGATAGATCTTAAACTGTGGTGACAAACCCACAGGTTTTTTGGCCTTGGTGGAAAGTAATGCTCACGGAAGCTTCCTGTGACCTAGTCCTTGTGCAAGGTGCTCACTGGATGTGAACCAGATTATTACAGGCCCTGTGGAAATAGTAACTCATCTTGTGATCTGTCTTCAGAGCAGTCGGCTTAAACTATTCAGGACTCATGCTTTCCAAGTGAAAGATACCCTCTCCAACCCCCTTACGTGTAAGATTTTGATCAACACCCAACACCTTTAGGTCAGGGAACTATTTTGCATATGATGGGATAATGGTTAGGAGGCATCCCATATGGTGCTAATGGTAAAGACTCTGCCTGCCAATGCAGAAGACTCAAGAGTTCCAGCCCTGGGTCGGGAAGATTCCCTGGAGAAGGGAATGGCCATTCGCTCCAGTATTCTTGCCTGGAGAGTCCCATGGACAGAGAGCCTGGACAGAGGAGGCGTAGAGTCGGACACGACTGAGCGACTGAGCGGAGCAGCAGAGGGATAAAGCTTAACTGAGCTGGTCCCACTGAAGCAGATGTCAGAACCAGAGCTCTGACGCCCAGACGGGCTTCCACGCCCTCTCCCACTCTGAAGCCTGAGGTGCTTTGTTGAGCCCAGTGTGAAGCCACTCCCCTATGAGGTTAAGTCTAAGCTCCTCAAGTAAGCCCAGGCTACATGATTTGGTTCCCACTTAACCCCTCTAGCCTCAGTCTCCAACATTTCCTGCTTCACTGTCTTCATTCACATTTTGGCTACGGTTGTTCTCCCTCCCTTTACATAATGTGTTCTATCTAGTATGCTCTGCTCACTCCATATCGTCTTTACTTAGTTCAAAATTCTCCACTTCTCCAAATTGCTAATTTAGGCAAAGTATTCTTTCTCTGATTTCTCATAGTCACCTACCCATAACTCCATTTTAGCACGTTTGGTTTTGGTTTTAGTCGCGAAGTCGTGTCCAATTCTTCGGCAACCCCATGGACTGTAGCCTGTCAGGCTCCTCTGTCCATGGGATTTTCCAGGCAAGAATACTGGAGTGGGTTGTCATTCCCTTCTCCAAGGGCTCTTCCCAATCTCCTGCGTCTCCTGCATTGGCAGCCGAATTCTTTACCACTGAGCCACCAGGGAAGCCCCAATTGTATAAATGAAGTGATGTGTTTATCCTCTTGACTAGAAAGTGAGTTCCTGGGACTCAGGAAGTATGCCTTATTCATTCTTTTTCTGCAGCATTCTGAGTAACAGCTAGAATTAATGAAGTCATTAAATGTCTGATGGGGGCTATCCTTGTGGCCCAGTGGCTAAGACTGCACTTCCAATAAGTTACCAGGACCAGAGACGCACCTAAATCCAATCAGGGTAGCAGCATACAGAATAAATAAAATCTGAGGAATATGAATAAATTAAGTTTTCTCAGTATATTGTAATTCAGTTTTGTAATGAGAAATTTTTGTGACTCACTGAAAGTGGGAGTTGGAAAGTTAGAATTTTTTTTCCTGGCCACACTGGGTCTTTATTGCTATGTGGACTTTATCTAGTTTCAGTGAATGTGAGCTACTCTCCCTTGCGGTGTAAGGGCTTCTCATTGTGATGGCTTCTCTTGTTGCAGAGCACAGGTTCTAGAGCTTGAGCTCAGGAGTCATGGCGCATGGGCTTCTGACCATGGTGTGTGGGATCTTCCCAGACCAGGGATTGAACCCATGTCCCCTGCATTAGCAAGTGGATTCTTAACCACTGGACCACCAGGGAAGTTCATAAAGTTAGGATTTATTGATGTTTCCCAGGGGAGTCTGTATTGAATGCATTCTGTATTGTAGGGACAGTTTTAAATAATTTAATGTTTCACCAGTCAGCATCTTCCCTCTCTTTTTCTGGGACCTGTGTTATCTTTTACCAGGTTATTGGGTTTCCCAGGTGGCTCTGTGGTAAAGAATCCACCTGCCAATCCTGGAGATGCAAGAGACTCAGGTTCAGTTCCTCAGTATAGAAGATCCCCTGGAGGAGGGCATGGCAACCCATTCCAGTATTCTTGCCTGGAGAATCCCATGGACAGAGGAGCCTGGTGGGCTGTGGTCCATGGGTTTTCAAAAGACTTGGACACAACTTAGTGACTAAACGGCAACAATACAATTTACTACACTTCTCTTCTATTGTCTTGCTTCACTGGTAGCTCAGCTGGTAAAGAATCCGCCTGCAATGCAGGAGACCTGGGTTGGGCAGATCCTCTGGAGAAGGGAAAGGCTACCCATTCCAGTATTGTGGCCTGGAGAATTCGTGTCGCAAAGAGTCGGACACAACTGAGCGACTTTCACTTTCACTTTCTCCTATTGTCTTAAGCCCTGTAGATCCTGTGGGAAAATTGCATGTTCTTTCAAGTTCCCAATCCTTTGGCCACAGTTGATTTCTTCAGGCTTGAGGGTATAACCCAAATATTTTCTAACAGGAAGTAAGAATGAAATGGGAAAAAAGTAGACTCTCTGGTAGCCAACTTCTAAGTTGTAAAACCTGGCAGTTATCAGTGACCATGTTCCTCATCATATGGAGGAAACTAGGCTAAGTTGCAGGGGACAGAGCTAACAGAGTAAAGCTGAACAGGGACAAAGAGGAAGGTATTATGGGTTAGTCATTCAGTCATTCCTTGGATTCTGTGAATCATGAAGTTTTCCTTTGTGTCTAAGCTAAAGTTGAATTTGTCTCTGTCACTTAAAATGAAATCATGATTCATGCACATGTGTAATTCCACTTAATCCTCACACCAATACTTTTAAGCAGTGACCGCAATTGACATTTTATAAATGAGTCCCAGAGTTAGAGATGGACATTTTCCCTGGTACCCTATCTAGAAGAAATATTTTACAATAACACCCAGCTACATTATTCTCAGACCATCAGCTCCTTATTGTAAAATTCATGCTTAAGTTGAAGAAAGTAGGGGAAACCACTAGGCTATTCTTCAACAACAACGTGCACACTCAATCATGTCCAACTCTTTGTGACCCCATGGACTATAACCTGTCAGTCTCCTCGGTCCATGGGATTTTTCCAGCAAGGATATTGGAATGGGCTGCCATTCAGGTATGACCTAAATCAAATCCTACATGATTATACAGTAGAGGTGACAAATAGATTCAAGGGATTAGATTTGGTAGACAGAGTGCCTCAAGAACTATTAACGGAGATTCATAACAGTGTACAGGAAGCAGTGACCAAAACCATCCCAAACCAAAAATAATGCAAGAAGGTAAAGTGGTTGTCTGAGGAGCCTTTATAAATAGCTGAGAAAATAAGAGAAGCGAAAGACAAAGGAGAAAGGGAAAGATGTACCCAACTGAATAAAGTTCCAGAGAATAGCAAGGAGAGATAAGAAGGGCTTCTTAATAAAATGATGAAAGGAATAGAGGACAACAATAGAATAGGAATAACTAGAGATCTCTTCAAGAAAATTGAAGATATCAAGGGAATATTTCATGCAAGGATGGGCACAATAAAGGACAGAAATGGTAAGGACCTAACAGAAGAAGAGAACAAGAATAAGAACAGGTGGCAAGAATACACAGAAGAACTGTACAAAAGAGGTCTTATTGACCTGAATAACCGCGATGGTGTGGTCACTCACCTAGAGCCAGACATTCTGGAGTGTGAAGTCAAATGGGCCTCAGGAAGCATTACTATGAATAAAGTTAGGGGAGGTGATGGAATTCCAGCTGAGCTATTTAAAATCCTAAAAGACAATCCTGTTAAAGTGCTTCATTCAATATGTCAACAAATTTGGACAACTCAGCAGTGGCCACAGGACTGGCAAAGGTCAGTTTTCATTCCAGTTCCAAAGAGGGGCAATGCCAAAGATTGTTCAGACTTCCATGCAGTTGCACTTACTTCACATGATAGTAAGATTATGCTCAAAATCCTTCAAGCTAGGCTTCAGTAGTGCATGAACCAACAACTTCCAGACATGCAAGCTGGGTTTAGAAAAAGGCAGAGGAACAAGAGATTAAGTGGCCAACATTTGCTGGATCATGGAGAAAGCAAGGAAATTCCAGGAAAATATCTACTTCTGTTTCATTGGCTATGCTAAAGACTTTTGACTGTGTGGGTCATAGCAAACTGTGGAAAATTCCTAAAGAGATCGGAATACCAGAACACCTTACCTGTCTCCTGGGAAATCTGTATGCAAGTCAAGAAGCAATAATTAGAACCTGATGTGGAAATACTGACTAGTTCCAAAATAGGAAAGGAGTATGACAAGGGTGTATATTGTCACCCAACTTATTTAACTTCTATGCAAAGCACATCATGTGAATTGCTGGATGAATGACAAGCTGGAATCAAGATTGCTGGGAGAAATATCAACAACCCCAGATATGCAGATGATATCACTCTAATGCCAGAAAGTGAAGAGGAACTAAAGAGACTTTTGATGAGGGTAAAAGAGGAGAGTGAAAATGCTGGTTTGAAACTCAACATTCAATAAACTAAGATCATGGCATGCAGTCCCATAACTTTAAGCAATTAGAAGAGGAAAAAGTAGAAGCAGTCACAGATATTTTTCTTGGGCTCCAAAATCACTGTGGGCAGTGACTATAGCCATGAAATTAAAAGACACTTGCTCCTTAAAGGAAAGCTATGACAAACCTAGATAGCATATTATAAATAAAAAGCAGAAACATCACTTGGCTGACAAACGTGCATATAGTCAAAGCTATGATTTTTCCAGTAGTCATGTATGGATGTGAGAGTTGGACCATAAAGAAGGCTGAAAAAAAGGGAAAGTGTAGTCACTCAGTTGTGTCCAACTCTTTGCAGCCCCCTGGACTGTAGCCCGCAGGCTCCTCTGTCCATAGAATTCTCTAGGCAAGAATAACGGGACTAGACTGCCATTCCCTTCTCCAAGGGATCTTCCTGACACAGGGATCAACCCCGGGTCTCCCACATTGCAGGCAGATTCTCTACCATCTGAGCCACCAGGGAAGGCTGAGTGCCAAAGAATTGATGCTTTCGAACTGTGGTGCTGGAGAAGATGCTTGAGAGCCCCTTGGACTGCAGAGAAATGAAACCAATCAATCCTAAAGGGAATCAGTCCTGAATGTCCATTGGAAGGACTAATGCTGAAACTGAAGCTGCAGTTCCAATACTTTGCTTACCTGATGTGGAGCCAACACTTTGGGAAAGACCCTGTGCTCGGGAAAGAATGAAGGCAAAAGGAGAAGGGGCAGTAGAGAATGAGACAGTTGGATACCATCACCAACTCAATGGATGAGAATTTGAGCAAACTCCAGGAGATGGCGAAGGACAGGGAAGCCTGGCGTGCCTCAGTCCATGGGGTTGAAAAGAGTCAGACACAACTTAGCAACTAAACAACAACAACAACATTACTCTATCTACCCTGCTTGCCAAACATTTTTTCAGCTTGCTCTCTTCCAAAGGTACAAACACACTGGGAAACAGTGACTCCAAAATGATCAGATGTTGATTATTTTGCCAGAAACAGTTCACATTATGAAATAATGTATTGATATTATTATTTATAAATTGTTTATGATGAGTTTGGTTAGTGTGAATCATTTCTGAGAATTGGACGTAATGCTTTCCAGTTTAAGAATCTGAAAAGTTGAGGGTCATATTAGACTAAACCTTCTTAAGGACTGGCTTTGCCTAGAACACTTATACAAACTCTTTCTGGCACAGCTTAGAAAGAGAATCTTAGCTGCACAGCTGCCATAAGCTAAGATTCCTCAAGATGTCAAAGATAGAGGTTCCATCAACAATTGACTCCTGGTCACAAAATTGAACTCTCTAGTCTGTCCTATCGCAACAAAGTTTTTTTTTTAAATTATTAGTTTCCTACAGTGCTTTTTCTCTCTAGATTAGCTATTATCAAGGTTTAAAATGGGCTGAGGTGACATCAGTTAAAATAGTGAAGTGATGAACTCCAAATTCCAGCCCTCCATAAAAGCAACGAAAACTAGGAAAAGACTATCAGAATCAACTTTCTTTGAACTCTGGAAATTAGCCAAAGGCCTGCAACAACCTGGCAAAAATGTTTTTTCAAGGAAAATAGCTGGTTCTTAGTACGTACTAATGGGATTCCAGTACCATCTCCCACTCCTTATATCAGCGGTAGTTGGAAAAATAACAGCCTGCATTTCTGGTACCGGAATGAGTAAAGAATTGTTATTAGTTATTTGTTCTGATCTGCCTGGTGGCTCCCTAGAGTGGTGACTCAAAGGGATATATCTATTTTGCCTGACTCAAATTTCCCTGGTGGCTCAGTGGTGAAGAATCCACCTGCCAATGCAGTAGACACAGGTTCGATCCCTGGGTCAGAAAGATCCCTTGGAAAAGAAAATGGCAACCCACACTAGTATTCTTGCCTGGGAAATCCCGCAGACAGAGGAGCCTGGTGGGGTACAGTCCATGGGGTTGCAAATGAGTAAGACACACCTTAGTTACTGAACGAGAACAGCAACTAGCCTAGTACTAAAGCTCCTTCCCAGCGGCATTTGTTGAAAATCCTTATAGTCTACTGTCTTAGGTTACTGCTGCCAAGGTGATCATTCGTAACTGGGGCAAACAGTAAACCAAACAAAAAGCTTGTGAGGAAAATGAGTGTCCTGTAAGGACTTGCAAAGCTTGACAAAGTCTTGAGAAGGTCAAAGGCCAAATGCATGCATAAGGTTGTATGAATGCTCAGGAAGACCCCCAATAAAACTCTGAAACTCTCACCTCCTACTGACTTTACAGCTCTAAGGCTAGTGTTAAAAGTAGGCCACAATAAACACATATGGGTCCTCTGCAAAGACTGGAAGATTTTCTGGTTGCAGGTACAGGTATACCTTATTATGTTCACTTTATTACACTTTGCAGACATTGCATTCTTTACAAATCAAAGGTTTATGGCAAGCCTCCATCAAGCAAGTCTACCAGCACCATTTTTCCAATAGCATTTGCTCATTTCATGTCTCTGTGTGTCGGGAAGATCCCCTGGAGAAGGGAATGGCAACCCACTCCAGTATTCTTGTCTGAGAAATCCCATGGACAGAGGAGCCTGACAGGTAACAGTACATGGGATCACAAAGAGTCGGGCATGACTGAGCACAAGGCACCCTGATGTCACATTTTAGTAGTCTCACCATTTTTCAAAATGTCTCATTACTATTATGCTTCTTATAGTCAGCTGTGACCAGTGATCTTTGATGTTACTATTTTAATTGTTTTGGGGCTCCACGAACCATGCCCATATAAGACAGAGAACATAATCAATAAATGCTATGTGTGTTTTTACTGTTCCATCAGCCAGCTGTTCCCTATCTTTCTCCCTTTCCTAGGGCCTCCCTGTTCCCTGAAACACAAAAGTTTTTAAATTAGGACAGTTAATAACCCTACATTGCATCTAAGTTTTCAAGTGAAAGGAAGCTTTGTCACTAAGTCATGTCCGACTCTTTGCAACCCCATGGACTATAGCCCACCAGGCTTCTCTGACCATGGGATTTCCCAGGCAAGAATATGGGAGTGGGTTGCCATTCCCTTCCTCAAGGGATCTTCCCAACCCAGGAACTGAATCCGTGTCTTCTGCAGCTCCTGCATTGGGAGGTAGATTCTTTACCACTGCACCACCTAGGAAGCCTCACATCTCTCTCAATTTAAATAAAACATTAGAAATGATTAAGTTTAGTGAGGAAATCATGCCAGGCTGAAAGCTAGGCCTCTTGAACCAGTTGTCCAAGTTGTGAATACAAAGGAAAAGTTCTTATAAGAAATTAAAAGTGCTACTCCAGTGAATACATGAATGATAAGAAAGCAAAACAGCCTTATTGCTGATATGGAGAAAGTTTTAGTGAATCAAACCATCCACAGCATCCCCTTAAGCCAAAGCCTAATGCAGAGCAAAGCCCTACCTCTTCAGCTCTATGAAGGTTGAGAGAGGCACGGAAGCTGCAGAAGAAAAATTTGAAGCTAGCCGAGGTTGGTTCATAAGATTTAAAAAAAGAAGCCATCTCTATGACATAAAAGTGCAAGGTGAAGTAGCAAGGACTGTTCTAGAAGCTATAGCAAGTCATCAAGATCTAAGATAATTAATGAAGGTGGTTACAGTAAACAACAGGTTTTCAATGTAGATGAAACAACCTTATATTAGAGGAAGATGCCATTGAGGACTATCATATCTAGAGAGAAGTCAATGTCTGCCTTCAAAACTTCAAAGGACAGGCTGACTCTTTTGCTGGGGCCAGTGCAACTGGTGACTTTAAGTTGAAGCCAATGATCACTTACTATTCTGAAACTCCTAGGACCTTTAAGAATCATGTTAAATCTACTCTGCCTGTACTCTGTAAGTGGAACAACAAAGCTGGGATGACAGCCTATCTGTTTACAACATGGTTTACTGAATATTTTAAGCCCAATGTTAAGAGCTACTGCTCAGAAAAGAGTTTCCTTTGAAAATACTCCATTCGTTGACAGTGAACCTGGTCATCCAAGAGTCTCTGGTATGGATTTACAATGCTACTGCTAAGTCGCTTCAGTTGTGTCTGACTCTGTGCGACCCCATAGACAGCAGCCCACCAGGCTTCCCCGTCCCTGGGATTCTCCAGGCAAGAACACTGGAGTGGGTTGCCATTTCCTTCTCCAATGCATGAAAGTGAAAAGTGAAAGTGAAGTCGCTCAGTCCGACTCTTCGTGACCCCATGGACTGCAGCCTACCAGGCTCCTCCATCCATGGGATTTTCTAGGCAAGAGTACTGGAGTGGGTTGTCATTGCCTTCTCCATGGATTTACAATGAAATTAATGTTAGTTTCTTTCTTTTTCAACAAATTCTTTAAATTATTTATATATTCTTATAATTTATTTAAATTTATTCTTATTATTTTTTTTATGAGCTTCCTAGGTGGTGCAGTGGTAAAGAATCTGCAGGAGATGCAAGAGACTCACATAGATCCCTGGGTAGGGAAAGTCCCCTAGAGAAGGAAATGGCAACCCACCCCAACATACTTGCCTGGGAAATCCCATGGACAGAAGAGCTTTCGGACTACAGTCCATGGGGTCGCAAAGAGTTGGACATGACTGAGCACCACCACCCATTATTTATTTGGCTGTGATGGTTCTTAGTTGTGGCACTTAGAATCTTTAGTTGTGCCATGTGGGATCTAGTTCCCTGACCAGGGATCAAACCCAGGCTCCCTGCATTAGGAGAAAAAAGTCTTAGCCACTGGACCACCAGGGAAGATTAATGTTGATTTCAAAAATGTTGTGCTTACTGACACATTTATTCTGCTGTCCATGAATCAAGGAGTAATTTTTACTTTTAAGTCTTATTTTAGAAATACATTTTGTAAGGCTATAGCTGTCCTAGATGCTGATTCCTTGATTGATCTGGGCAAAATAAATTGAAAAACTTTTGGAAGGATTCACAGTTCTAGATGCCATTAAGAACATTTGTGATTCATGGGAAGAGGTCTTAATGCCAACTTTAACAGTAAGATAAAAGAAGTTGATTCCAATCCTCATGGGTAACTCTGAGGGATTCGAGACTTCAGTGGAGGAAGTAACTGCAGATGTGGTAGAAATATCAAGAGAACTAGAATTAGAAGTGGAGCCTGAAGATGTGACTAAATGCTGCAAACTCACAATAAAACTTTAATGAATGAGGAGTTGCTTCCTAAGGATGTACAAAGAAAGTGTTTTCTAGAGATGGAATCTACTTCAAGTGAAAATGTTGTTTGAACAACAAACTATGAAGTGTGTTGAACAATAGGCTTTAGAATATTATATAAACTTTGTTGATAAGGCAATAGCAGGGTTTGAGAAGTTCAATTCATTTTTTAAGTTCTGCTGTGGGTAAAGTCCTATCAAACAGCATTACATGCTGCAGAGAAATTGTTCATGAAAGGAAGAGTCAGTCAATGTGGCAAACTTCACTGTTGTCCTATTTTAAGACTGCCACAGCCACCTCAACCTTCAGCAACCACCTCTCTGAAAGGTTAGCAGCCACCAACATTGAGGTAAGGCCCTCCACCAGCAAAAATATTACAACTTGCTGAAGGCTCAGATGATGGTTAGCATTTTTTAGCAATAAAGGTTTTTAATTAAGGTATGTACATTTTTGTTTTTTTAGACATAATGCTATTCCATAATTACTAGACTACAGGGTAGTGTAAACATGACTTTTCTATGTACTGGAAATAAAATCATCTGTGACTAGTTCTTTTGAGATATCTGCTTTATTGCAGTGATCTGGAACCAAAGCTGCAATATCTCTAAGGTGTGTATATATTCAAGGAAGCTCTGCCCAATCATTAGCTGACCACTAAGATAATATAATGGAGACTCCAGGGGCCATATAAAGCAAAGAACAGACTATAGAATTAGTCTGTTTAGAAAAGTCACTAACCAATAGCAACTACAATAAGTAGCAACAGCAACAAATCCTAGGGAATGGAGAATTAATACAATTATTATCATCCAAAATCTATAATTTACAGTAAGATTCATTCCTGGTGCTGCACATTCTATGAGTTTTGACTAATGTATAATGGCATGTATCTAACATTACGGTATTGTACATAATGGCCCTAAAATTCCTCTGCACTCTGCCTATCCAACCTTTCCTCCCTCTAACCTCAGGCAATCACTCATCTCTTTACTGTCTCCATAGTTTTGCCTTTTCTAGAAGGCCATATAGTTGAAATCATATAAGATATAGCCATTCCAGGTTAGCTTTTCTCACTTAGTAATATGTGATAAAATTTCCTCTCTGTCTTATCCTGGTTTGATAACTCTTTTCAGTGCTAAATAATATTCCATTTTCTAGATGTACCAGTTTATTTATTTGTTCACCAACTAAAGGGCATATTGGATGCTCCCAAGTTTTGGCAATTATGAATAAAGTTGATATAAACATCCATGTGCAGGTTTGGTGTTAACATGAGTTTTTAACTCCTTTGGCTAAATATCGAAAGCTTGATTGCTAGATTTTGTGGTAAAATTATGTTTAGTTTTTAAGAAGCCACCAAATGTTTCTAGAGTGGCTGTACTATTTTTCATTCATGCAAGTACTGTGTGGTACTTTCTAGGTGGCACTAGTGATAAAGAACCCATCTGCCAATGCTGGAGACATAAGAGACGTGGGTTCAACCTCTGAGTCAGGAATATCCCCTGGAGGAGGAAATGGCGGCCCACTCCAATATTCTTGTCAGGATAATCCTATGGATAGAGGATCCTGATGGGTTTCATGGGGTTGCAAAGAGTTGGACGCGATTGAAGTGACTTAGCACACATGCAAGCAATATATGAGAGTTCTTGTTGCTCCGTATCCTCAACAAGGTTTGTGGTTCTCAGTATTTTGAATTTTAACTATTCTAATAGATGTATAGTGATATCTTATTTTAATTTTCAAGTTCCCAATGAAATATTACGTTAAGCATCTTTTCATATGATTGTTTGGTAGCTGTATATCTTCTTTAGTAAGGTATCTATTCATATCTTTGGCCCATTTATAATCAAGTTTTATTTTTGGGTTGTAAGAGTTCTTCATGTATTTTGGATCAAAGACCTTTAACAGAGTTGCCTTTTACAAATATTTTTTTCCACTCTGTGGCTTGTCTCCTTCTCTTTACAGTGTCTTTTGCAGAGGAGAAGCTTTTAATTTTAATGAAGGCCAGTTTATCATGGATTTTGCCTTTGGTGTTATATCTCAAAAGTCCCTACCATACCTAAGGTAACATAGATTTTTTTTCTAGTGTTATCTTCTAGGAGTTTTGCAGTTTTGTGTTTTACTGTTAGGTCTGTGATATGTATACTTTAGTTAATCTCCATAAAATGTATAATATCTGTGTCTAGATTCATTTTTTTATATATCAATGTCCAGTTGTTTCAACACCATCTGTGGAAAAGTTAATCTTTACTCCATTATGCTCTTTGCTTCTTTTTCAAAGATCAGTTGATTATATTTATACAGATATAATTCTGAGCTCTGTCGGCTCTTCCATCAGTCTACACGTCTGTCCTTTTGCCAGCACCACGCTATCTTCATTACTGTAGTTTATAGTAAGTTTTAAGTTTAGGTGGTGTCAGCCCTCTGATTTTTTTTCTTTTCCTTCAATATTGTGTTGACTATTCTGGATCTTTTATCTGGGTACATTTATTTACTTATTTAAATTTTTAAAATTTTATTTCATTTATTTATTTTGGCTGCACTGGGTCTTCGTTGCTGCAGGCAGGCTTGCTCCAGTTTTGGGGAGCAGGGGCTGCTCTGCAGCGGTGGTGCACGGCTTCTCATTGCGGTGGCTTCTCTTGTTGCAGAGCACAGGCTCTGGGCACACAGGCGGAGTGCTGCCCACAGGTCTTAGCAGCCCTGCAGCACGTAGAATCTTCCTGCAGCAGAGATCCCCTGCACTGGCAGGAGGAGTCTCATCCACCGGGCCACCATGGATGGCCTCTGTGTGCATTTATAATCAATTGTTGATGCCCACAAAGTAACTTACTGAGATCTGATGAGGATTGCATTGACTCTATAGATCAATGTTGAGTCTTCCTGTCCATGTATACAGAATATCTCTCCATGTATTTAGGTCTTTGAGTTCTTTCATCAAAGATTTGTAGCTTTTTTAACTAGATGTTGCACATATTTTGTTAGATTTATACCTAAGTATTTCATTTTAGAGGGATGCTAATGTATGTGCTATTTTTATAAATGTTAAATTCCACTTGTTCATTATTGGTACATATACACTTCTGTCTGTTAACCTTATGTCCTGCGGCTTTACTACAATTGCTTATTAGTCCCAGAAAGATGTTTTTTGCAATTATTTCAGATCTTCTGTATAAACAATCATGTCATCAGTGAACAAAAAAAGTTCTATTTCTTCTTTAAACCCTGTATCTCCCAGTTCCACTCTCCCCTCAGCTGCTGGCAACCACTGTTCTCTCTCTGCTTCTGAGTTTGACTGCTCTAAGTACCTCATGGAGGTAGAATCATACAGTATTTGTATTTGTGTGTGTGTGTCTTTAGCATAATGTCATCCAGATTCATCCATGTTGTAAGATATGTCAGAATTTTCTTCCCTGTTAGGGCTGAATAATATTCTATTGTATGTATATTTCACATAGAATGTATTCATCCATTACTGGACACTTGGGTTTCTTTCATGTTTTAGCTGTTTTGAATAATGCTGCTATGAAAATGGATACAAAACATCTCTTTGAGACCCTACTTGCAATTCTTCTGTGTACATAGCCAGAAATGGAATTGCTGGATCATATGGTAATCCTATTTTTAATTTTGGGGGGAACTACCATACCGTTTTCCACAGCAGCTGTACCACTTTACTTTGTCACCAACAGCACCCAAGAGTTCCAATCTCTCCAAATCCTTCCCAACACTTTTTATTTTCTAGTTTTTTGATAGTAACTGTTCTATTGGGTGGGAAATGGTATCTCATTTTAGTTTTAATTTGCATTTCCCTAATGATTAATGTTGTTGATCTTTTTAAAATGTGCTTATTGGTCATTTATTTATCTTCTTTGAAGAAATATCTATTCAAGTCCTTTGCTGATTATTGTATCAGATTGTTTGGGGGGATTTTTTGATGAGTTTTAGGAGTTCTTTATATATTATGAGTATTAATCCCTTACCTGATATATGGCTTGCACAATATTTCTTTTGCAAACATTGATCTATAAAGACTCAACATTAATCTATAAAGTCAATGCAATCCTAATAAGATCTTAGTAAATTACTTTGTGGATATTTGCAAACCACTGTGTGGTTGCCTCTTTACTCTGTTGACATTGTAACTGTTATTATTACTTGCAGTAACGTCAGTCACCTGTGAAGTACACAGTGTAACGGAAAGAGCAGGGGACTTGATTTCTAGTCCTGTTCACATTTATTACCTCTGAGGGTACAGAAGTCCTAGGCTTGAATTCCAGGTCTACCACGTATTAGTAATCTGAACTCAAGCAGAATTTTGAAACTTGGTTTCCAGATTCCCTGGAGAAGGGAATGGCAACCCACTCCAGTATTCTTGCCCGGAGATTTTCATGGACAGAGGAGCCTGGTGGGCTGTAGTCTGCGGGGTCTCAAAGAGTCAGACATGACCAAGCAACTAACACTTTCCTCATCTGACAAATGGATGATATAATAAATCCTGCCTTGTGTGTTCCTGTGAGGTTAACAATGCTATATATAAAGCAGCTTGTACATAGAAAGTGATCATTTTTTTATGTTATTTTAGTGTTTTTTTTCCCTTTTGAGTTGTTTTAGTTGTATGATTTAGTGGTGTAGGGTGAGCTCATTCTAGAGTGGTTTTTATCCCAGTGAAAAATAATGAGAGCACTTAAGTGCTATCCCAAGGAATAGAGAGAAAGACCAGGGGATGGGATACAACTTCATGGGATAGTTTATCTAGCTTTTTGGTAAAAGAAGAAGAGAAGAAAAAGACAGAGCAATCAATTAGGTCTAAATCTGGTTTCAAAAGTTTCCTTCTTAGTCCAAAATGTTTGGTTTCAAGCCATATGTTTGATGACACTGACAGCATGGAGGAGTAGAGACTCCAAACTGTTCTTTCCAGCAAGTGGAAATATAGTAAGGAGAACCATATATTAGCCAGTGTTTGTCTTTCTCTATGGCATATTTGTTTTTTGTTGTTTAGTCCCTGAGTCGTGTCCAACTCTTTTGTGACCCCATGGACTGCTGCCCTCCAGGCTCCTCTGTCCATGAATTTCCCAGGCAAGAACACTAGAGTGGGTTGGCATTTCCTTCTCCAATGGCATATAATAAATATATTAGTATATATGAATCTGAAATTTTTATTGGATGTTCAAATGTATGAACTATCAATTTACCTTTGAGTATGAATATGGTATACAAATAATAATTTAGAAAAACATTAAAAACAATATAAATATATATAAACAGAGCTATAACAATTGTCCCTCTGATAGAGATGGTTAAAAAAACAACCTATGGGGTGGGGTGAGGTGGAAAGTGGGAGGGAGGTTCAAGAGGAGGGGACAGACATATACCAATGGCTGTTTCACACTGGTATGTGGCAGAAACCAACACAGTACTGTAAAGCAATTATCCGCCAATTAAAAAAATAATTTTTTAAAAAGTAAAAATAAAAAAGAAAGTATACAGCTTTGTTTGATAACCCATCATGTCCATTTTGCTTCTAAAAAATAGTAAATATTTTCAAGTGTAAAGAGTAGTATTTATATTCCATAATAAAATTTTTAGTAAAGTGGTTGAAACCAAAGAAATCAGATTATATATACATATATATATATACACATATATATATATGTATACAGGATTGAATGCTGTTACTTATTAATGCATTTAAGATAACAATGGTAAATTCATTAAATATCACCATATATAACATACTTTTATGAAAAATAATTGTATTTTTTTAAAAAATTGCAAAAAGTGGCATTGTGTTACTTTTTTTTTCTAACTTTTGGCTTCTGTGAAGCATGCAGGATCTCAGTTCCCCCACCAAGGATCAAACCCACACCCCCTACGGTAGAAGGGCAGAGTTTAACCACTGGACTGCCAAGGAAGCCCCTGTTTCACATTTTCAAGTCTCATTAACATCTAACTTAATCAAACGTTCTCATATCTTCCTATTTTATGAATGCAATATGTTGCTTTAGTAGAGCTTTATAAAGAAAACCCAGTCTGACATAAATATGTTGCTATAAAAGTGAAAAGTAATAACATTTTTGTATATTTGAAGATATTTTTCTTTGAAACAGTATTCAACAAGGAATAGTTCCTTAAAGACTAGTTACAGCATGAAGTTTGAAAGTAGATCAATGAACTTAAAAAAAAAAATCATCTGGCTAGAACCATTATCACTTTAGAAATAAGCATCCTATGTAATTTGAGGTAACTAGAAATAGTTATATCTGGATTACTATAATAAATATCTGTCAGAAACAACAGTCATCATCTCAATAATCATACACATTTATTTTATTCATCAAGAACTTACACAAATAATTCTTCTGTATCAAAAAACTTACAAATGTCACAAGAGAGTTAAGTAAGGTCTATGCAGGAGGAAAGGAAAATTCTGCCAAGCAAAGCTCTAAAGAAATTTTCTTCCCCATAACATTTTTTATTGGTATAGTTGATGAAGAAAGCCTAGTTTTGCCTTCCTTTTTAGTCTTCCGTGGTTGCTCACATGATGAAGAATCTGCCAGCAATGCAGGAGACCTGGGTTCAATACCTAGGTCGGGAACCGCTGGAGAAGGGAATGGCAACCCAGTCTGGTATTCTTGCCTGTAGAATCCCATGGACAGAGGAGCCTGATGGACTACAGTCCACAGGGTCACAAAGAGCTGGATGTGCATGTACGTGCGTGGCTTCCATCGTGTCCGACTCTGTGCGACTCTAGGGACTCTAGCCTGCTAGGCTCCTCTGTCCATGGGATTCTCCAGGCAGGAATATGGGAGTAGGTTGCCATGATGAGCAGCTAACACTTTGGTGCTTAGTTTGAGAAGGAACACATGAAACCAAGTCTTAGGGTTAAAAACTGCTTTCAAAATCTCAAATGTAAGCCACAAACAGGCTTTTTTATATGTGTTTTTATTTATTTACTTATTTGACTGTGCCAGATCTTAGTTACTAACATGTGGGATCTAGTTTCCTGACCAGGATTGAACCTGAGCCCCCTGCACTGGGAACACAGAATCTTCATCACTGGAACACCAAGGAGGTCCCGCAGACAGGCTCTTTGATAAAAACGTCAAAGCTTAAAGAGACGAGAAAGACAAGTATGTATTCTATAAAGTATTTCCAAAAATTCAGCAATTATAAACACACCATTTGTATACTTGAAAATACAATTTTCATGTTTTGACTGTTTATTCCGAGAAAAGTTTTGACTATTTTGTTCTAGAAGATTCAAAAATAAAATTTACACATATATAATATATATTATGTATCCAGGACTATGGGTATATTATGTACATCAGGAATTCTCCATATGATTAACATTCTGGACTGTCCAGTGTCAGACAATGAGAAACCAAACATGACCACATCTGTATTATAAAAAGAGCACTGAGAAGGAACACTGGAAGAATGAATCACCTATGTCTGTGTTTTCTGCTCAATGCTTTTGATAAGTTCAGTGAACAAATGTAAAAAGAGCAATGATTTTTTTGTTTCCAGACAGCCAGGCCGCTCTCACTGGCTCACCACAGTTATACAAGTTGTTGCTGTTCCATCGCTAAGCTCTGTCTGACTCTTTGGACTGCAGCACGCCAGGCTTCCCTGTCCTTCACTACCTCCCGGAGTTTGCTTAGGTTCATTCCTATTGAGTCGGTGGTGTTGTCCAGCCATCTCACCCTCTGTTGCCCCCTTCTCACCTGCTCTCAATCAACGTCAGGGTCTTTTCCAATGAGTTGGCACTTTGCATCAGTCCTTCCAATGAATATTCAGGGTTGATTTTCCTTAGGATTGACTGATTTGATCTCCTTACAGTCCAAGAGACTCTCAAGAGTCTTCTCCAGCACCACAGTTCAAAAGCATCTAATTCTTCAGTGTTCAACCTTCTTTATGGTCCACACTCACATCTGTACATGACTACTGGATAATACATGAAAGTGAAAGTGTTAGTCACTCAGCTGTGTCCAACTCTTTACTATCCCATGGACTGTAGCCCACCAGGCTCCTCTGTCCATGGCATTCTCCAGGCAAGAATACTGGAGTGGGTAGCCATTCCCTTCAGGTGGATCTTCCTGACCAGGGATCGACCCTGGTCTCCTGTACTGCAGGTGGATTCTTTACCATCTGAGTCACCAGGGAAGCCTGGAAAAATCATAGCTTTGACCTTTGTTTGCAAGGTGATGTCTACTTTTTAATATACTGTCTACATTTGTCATAGCTTTCCTCCCAGGGAGCAAATGTCTTATAATTTCATGGCTACAGTCACAATTCACAGTGATTTTGGAGTCCAAGAAAATAAAATCTGCCTCTATGTCCACTTTTTCCTCTTCTATTTGCTCTGAAGTGATGGGACTGAATGCCATGATCTTAGTTTTTGAATGTTGAGTTTTAAGCCAGCTTTGTCACCCTCCTCTTTCAACCTTCACCAAGAGGCTCTTTAGTTCCTCTTTACTTACTGCCATTAAGTTGGTATCATCTGTATATTTGAGGTTGTTGATATTTCTGCCAGCAATCTTGATTCCAGCTTGTGCTTCATCCAGTACTACATTTCTAAGTATTTGAAGAAAGTCTGCAGTTGATGCTTTACTCCTCTCCAGTCTCTATGTCACTTAGGACATTGCTTCTTAATATTCTACATTCCAAAAAAAATGCAGGTGAGCACAAGCTTACTAAATTTCACTTAACCAAATACATTTTAAAATAGAGGAAACACTTCACTTCTCACAACACAAACCTTAGTATTCATATTCACTAAAAATTTTATAATTACCAACCACTACAATTGGGGATGTTTTTCTGGAACTCTCTTGCTTTTTCAATGATCCAGCGGATGTTGGCAATTTGATCTCTGGTTCCTCTGCCTTTTCTAAAACCAGCTTGAACATCTGGAAGTTCACGGTTCACGTATTGCTGAAGCCTGGCTTGGAGAATTTTAAGCATTACTTTACTAGCGTGTGAGATGAGTGCAATTGTGTGGTAATTTGAGCATTCTTTGGCATTGCCTTTCTTTGGGATTGGAATGAAAACTGACTTTTTCCAGTTCTGTGGCCACTACTGAGCTTTCCAAATTTGCTGGCATATTGAGTGCAGCACTTTCACAGCATCATCTTTCAGGATTTGAAATAGCTCAACTGGAATTCCATCACCTCCACTAGCTTTGTTCGTAGTGATGCTTTCTAAGGCCCACCTGACTTCACATTCCAGGATGTCTGGCTCTAGGTGAGTGATCACACCATCGTGATTTTCTGGGTTGTGGAGATCTTTTTTGTACAGTCCTTCTGTGTATTTTTGCCACCTCTTCTTAATATCTTCTGCTTCTGTTAGGTCCCTACCATTTCTGTCCTTTATCGAGCCCATCTTTGTCTGAAATTTTCCCTTGGTATCTCTAATTTTCTTGAAGAGATCTCTAGTCCTTCCCATTCTGTTGTTTTCCTCTATTTCTTTGCACTGATCACTGAGGAAGGCTTTCTTATCTCTCCTCGATATTCGGTGGAACTCTGCATTCAAATGAGAGTATCTTTCCTTTTCTCCTTTGCTTTTCGCTTCTCTTCTTTTCACAGCTATTTGGAAGGCCTCCTCAGACAGCCATTTTACCTTTTTGCTTTTCTTTTCCGTGGGGATGGTCTTGATCCCTGTCTCCTGCACAATGTCACGAACCTCCATCCATAGTTCATCAGGCTCTCTGTCTATCAGATCTAATCCCTTAAATCTATTTCTCACTTCCACTGTATAGTTGTAAGGGATTTGATTTAGGTCATACCTAAATGGTCTAGTGGTTTTCCCTACTTTCTTCAATTTCAGTCTGAATTTGGCAATAAGGAGTTCATTATCTGAGCCACAGTCAGCTCCCGGTCTTGTTTTTGCTGACTGTATAGAGCTTCTCCATCTTTGGCTGCAAAGACTATAATCAATCTGATTTCGGTGTTAACCGTCTGGTGAGGTCCATGTGTACAGTCTTCTCTTGTGTTGTTGGAAGAGGGTATTTGCTATGACCAGTGCATTCTCTTGGCAAAACTCTATTAGCCTTTGCCCTGCTTCATTCTGTACTCCAAGGCCAAATTTGCCTGTTACTCCAGGTGTTTCTTGACTTCCTACTTTTGCATTCCAGTCCCCTATAATGAAAAGGACATCTTTTTTGGGTGTTAGTTCTAAAAAGGTCTTATAGGTCTTCATAGAACTGTTCAACTTCAGCTTCTTCAGCATTACTGGTTGGGGCATAGGCTTGGATTACCATGATATTGAATGGTTTGCCTTGGAAACCAACAGAGATCATTCTGTCATTTTTGAGATTGCATCCAAGTATTGCATTTCGGACTCTTCTGTTGACTATGATGGCTACTCCATTTCTTCTAAGGGATTCCAGCCCATTTCTGCTTTATTGACTATGCCAAAGCCTGTGACTATATGGATCACAATAAACTGTGGGAAATTCTGAAAGAGATGGGAATACCAGAGTACCTGACCCACCTCTTGAGAAACCTATATGCAGGTCAGGAAGCAACAGTTAGAACTGGACATGGACCACCAGACTGGTTCCAAATAGGAAAAGGAGTATATCAAGGCTGTATATTGTCACCCTGCTTATTTAACTTATATGCAGAGTACATCATGAGAAACGCTGGGCTTGAAGAAGCACAAGCTGGAATCAAGATTGCCGGGAGAAATATCAATAACCTCAGATATGCAGATGACACCACCCTTATGGCAGAAAGTGAAGAGGAACTGAAAAGCCTCTTGATGAAAGTGAAAGAGGAGATTGAAAAAAATGGCTTAAAGCTCAACATTCAGGAAACTAAGATCATGGCATCTGGTCCCATCACTTCATGGGAAATAGATGGGAAAAACAGTGGAAGCAGTGTCAGACTTTATTTTTCTGGGCTCCAAAATCACTGCAGATGGTGACTGCAGCCATGAAATTAAAAGATGCTTACTCCTTGGAAGGAAAGTTATGACCAACCTAGATAGCATATTAAAAAGCAGAGACATTACTTTGCCAACAAAGGTCCATCTAGTCAAGGCTGTGGTTTTACTAGTGATCATGTATGGACATGAGAGTTGGACTGTGAAGAAAGCTGAGTGTTGAAGAATTGATGCTTTTGAACTGTGGTGTTGGTGAAGACTCTTGAGAGTTCCTTGGACTACAGGGAGATCCAACCAGTCCATCCTAAAGGAGATCAGTCCTGGGTGTTCATTGGAAGCACTGATGCTAAAGCTGAAACTCCAGTACTTTGGCCACCTCATGTAAAGAGTTGACTCATTGGAAAAGACCCTGATGCTGGGAGGGATTGGGGGCAGGAGGAGAAGGGGACAACAGAGGATGAGATGGCTGGATGGCATCACCGACTCGATGGACATGAGTTTGAGTAAACTACGGGAGTTGGTGATGGACAGGGAGGCCTGGTGTGCCGTGATTCATGGGGTCACAAAGAGTCAGACACGACTGAGCGACTGAACTGAACTGAACTGAACTGAGAATTGGAGATATGTTTGCTTATTTGACTGAGAACTACTAAATTTATTTTCTGAAAGAAAACCAGGCCTGAAGTACCATGTTGCTGGAACATTTGAAACATGTTGAAAAGTTCTTTTCATACTGTTACATTAAAATTTCATGTCTGTCTCGCAACTTTAATGGATCTTTAATATATGCATGATTTTGTAGCATCATGCATTGGTCATTTGGAAGATAGCTCACTGAGCTATGTAGATCTTCCAAATGTTGGCACACTTCATAACACAACATTGAAAAATCACATTTGCTAATATTGCCACCAATCTCATCAGAATTTTTGTGTTTTGGGAAGCTATGAAACTAACAGTGGTAGATACAGATTTTTTCAAAATTCTATTTTTTGCTTGAAAGTTTGAAATTTTATCATTGGCAACAAATACTGCAAGTTATTTTCCTGAAAGTATCAGAATTACTTGGCTCATTTCCAAAAAAAAAGTCTGCCTGTTTTCAAGTCTAGAAAGTCATAGTTCATCTTCCAGCTATTCTTTCAAGGAAAGATGAGATTTCATTTTAAAAAATTGACTAGTTTAGCATACAATTCAAATAATCACATGTGACTTCCTCAAGACAACCATTGTATATAAAAGTTAATAATTTGTATTGCTCTGTAAATGACTGCTTAAAGGAAACTGGCTTTTTTTTTTTTTTTTTTTCTTTTAAGTGTGCAGTGGGGGAGAATACAGTAACTTCTAGCAATTGGCACCACAACCTTGATTCATGCTAAGGCACTTAATTTAACCCACCATTTTTTTGGTACCATCAGTGCAAATGTGAACAAACTGAAAAAGTCAAATAATGCTTTAGTATTATTAATAAAATGTTTTGACCTTTTGGATACTCTTAGATATTTTTCAGGCCCCACACTTTGAGAACTGATGATCTAGAATGTTAGTTCTGTGAGAACATTGAGTTTATTTTGTTCACTGTTATGTTTTCAACACTGTTGTATCTAGAATAACGCCTGACACACAATAAATGATTATAAATATTTTCTGAATGTATGCAAGGAGAGATGAGAGATTGATCCTTTGTGAAAAACAGAATAACAAAATATATGTATATATTTTACTATATATAGCTCAATAATTAACCAACACTTGCCACAAAATGATATGGTAATCTAGTTTCATTATTGCCATTTCCTCTGAAGAGTCCACTTATTTCTAAATTATGAACGAAAGAAACTAAAGGACCTTTGTCAAGAAAGAAATGTAAAGTGTGTCTGAAATGCAGAACAAATGCTATTTTTTTTTCCCATAGAAGCACAGAGCTGACGTGCCGCTAGAGATCATTTAGCCTCATGCTTTCATTTTTACAAATGAGAAAACTAAGCTGACTATGGAGTTAAAAGACTGGCCCAAAATCATGGTTAGTGACAAGACAAAAATATAGGCTGTTTCACATTTTCTCTTGCACATAGCAATAATAGGAGTGGGGATGAGAAGCAAGAGAAGAACTTTGGTAAATTTTACATGTAGGAGACTGGTCAAGCAAGTTCAGTGGCAAAAACTCAAAGCACTACATGGGTGGAAGAGGAACAGGAAATTAAAGGGTGGAATAGCTAAATGCACCTCCTGATCCAGCATCTTGCCCTTCCCCAAGACAGCTCATGTCGGAGAGATGCAAAGGCTACCTGAGGACTCAAGCTAGTCCATGAACTGTGGGCAGGAAAGGAGCCAGGCTCTCGCAGAGGGCCCTGGAGCAGTCCTGTATAGTAAGAGAGATGGGGCCAGAGACTGGAAAAGCCCCCAAAGAATGTTTTTGGCATTTTTCAGCAGGGAACTATTAGTATTTTGCATGGCATTGCCCTGCAATTGCAGGATATTTACCATCCCTACCCTCACCCACCAAATCCCTCAATCTCTGTGACCACTAAAAATGTCCTGCACGTTTCCAGATACCCACTAGGGGGCTCCTATCACCCCTGATTACCGTTTCCCGCTTTAGTTAATCAATAGCAGTCATCACTCTAGAATGAGTGCGCAGAGCCCAGAACGAAGAGAACAACTAAGATTCCGAATAGGATTTCCACATCAAAGCTGAAATAGTAGGCTTTTCTTATAGGGCAGGTTTCTTGAAAGAGGAAACTTTTTTTTTTTTTTTGAGTTCTAAATGAATAAACACTTGGGAGGACCCAGGACGTTTACATCATAAAACCAAACAGGCAGTATGAAGCTGGCTATGGAAAGGAAACAAAAAGAAGAAACTCTGAGGGTAGGTGACTAGAATTTAGATGCTGATAGGTGCCTAAGGGGCTTTCCTGGTGGCCCAGATGGTAAAGAATCTGCCTGCAAGGCAGGAGTCCCAGGTTCAGTCCCTCGGTCAGGAAGATCCCCTGGAGAAGGAAATGTCAACCCAGCATTCTTTCCTGAAGAATCCCCATGGACAGAGGAGCCTGATGGGCTACAGTCCATGGGGGCACAACATGAAGCAACTAACACTTATACTTAGGGGCCTAAGGAAAGATTGTACCCTGTGTCCACTCTGCTCAGTCAACTGAGCAGACGAGAAATTCCCTGCAGGAATACAGAAGGACTTGAGGGTAGAGAGGATTCTTAGCTTGCTTCTAGCAGGCCTCCGTGGATGACTAAGACATTTCCCCACACCCTGCAGGACAGTAGCATCCAGCAGTTTCCTGAGCTCCCCAAAGCACCCAGGAGTGGTTGAGAGCGGGATGGCAGAAAGGAAGGGGCCGTGTGCCAGGGCAAACTTGGCAGAGGTGGATGGAGACGTGGGGCAGCAGAGCACGGGAGCTGGCAACCAGAGCACGGGAGCTGGCAACCAGACCAGGAGTCACCCAGCTCAGCAGATCCTGGCCCGGGGCCTCTGAGGCCAGAACAACATGTAAAATCCCTGGAAAAGAGAAGGAAAATGGAGAGGGGGAGAAGCCCTGGATTGACTGAGTTTAATCTGTAAATTGCAAAGTTCACACAAAAGGTTAAGTTTCAGGCTTTTAAGTGGAAAGGGGACTCAGCAACTAAGTTCAGTAATAAGGACAAAGTCCAAGAAATTCTTTCTCTGCTCCTTGGAAGGAAAGCTATGACAAACCTAGACATTGTATTAAAAGTAGAAATATCACTTTAGTCAAAACCATTGTCAGTGTAGCATGCGGGATCTTAATTCCCCAACCAGGAATGGAACCCATACCGCTTGCAGTGGAAGTGCAGAGCCATAACCACTGACATGCCCGTGAAGCGCGCCCCCTGCAAGAAATTTATTTTCAATACATTAATGAATATTCCAGAGACTAGCAAGGAGAGATAAGAAGGCCTTCTTAAATGAACAATGCAAAGATACTGAGGAAAACAACAGAATGAGAAAAACTAGTGATCTCGTCAAGAAAACTGGAGATATCAAGGAAACATTTCATGCAAAGATGGGCACAGTAAAGGACAGAAACGCCAAGGGCCTAACAGAAGCAAAGAAGATTAAGAAGAGGTGAGAAGAATACACCAAAGAACTGTACAAAAATGTCTTAATGACCTGGATAACCACAATGATGTGGTCACTTACCTAGAGCCGGACATCCTAGGGTGTGAAGTCAAGTTGGCATTAGGAATCATTTACTATGATCAAAGCTAGTGAAGGTGATGGAATTCCAGCTGAGCTATTTAAAATCCTAAAAAATGCTGCTGCTATAGTGCTCCTTGGAAGGAAAGCTATGACAAACCTAGACATTGTATTAAAGGTAGAAACATCACTTTGCCGACAAAGGTCCATATAGTCAAAGCTATGGTTTTTCCAGTAGTCCTGTACAGATGTGAGAGTTGGATCATAAAGAAGGCTGAACACTGAAGAATTGATGCTTTAGAATTGTGGTGCTGGAGAAGACTCTTGAGAGTCCCTTGGACTGCACAGAGCACAAACCAGTCCATCCTAAAGGAAATCAGTCCTGGGTGTTCATTGAAAGGACTGATGCTGCAGGTGAAGCTCCAATACTTTGGCCACCTGATGCGATGAGCGTACTTATTGGAAAAGGGGATGCTGGGAAAGACTGAGGGCAAAAGGAGAAGGGAGTGGCAGAGGATGAGATGGTTAGAGAGCATCATTGATTCTATCCATTCAAGTCCATGCACCAGTGAACATGAATTTGAGCAAATTCCAGGAGGTAGTGGAGGACAGAGGAGCCTAGTGCTGCAGTCCATGGGATGAGTCAGACCCAACTTAGGGACTTGACAATAGCAAGCCTTTTTAATTTCAGGATGCATCTAGGGGCCAAATAAGAGTTACTCAGTCTGTTTAGGGTTAGTTATTTGTGTGGCGTTGATGACTGTATATTGGCAAACAAGTGCTCCTTTTACTCCTCTGTGATTGTAAATATCACTGAAGTAGCCCCTACCTACACAGAGGGTGCAGATCTTTTAATTTTGCCATTATCAATGGATGAGATACTTGAGCTGGAATTTGTTCATTTTTAATCAGTGAAATATTTATTCTGTGTTTTGTGCAAAGCTTAATTTTAAAATTAAGTGTTGGGACTTCCCTGGTGGTCCAGTGGCTAAGACTCTGAGCTTCCAGTGTCTAGGTTCAATCCCTGGTCAGGGAATTAGAACCCACATGCCACAACTAAGAGTTCAAATGTCAGAACAAAACACTTGGCACGGGTAAATCAAATAAATAAATACCCTTTAAATTTTAAAAATAAATAAAATTAACTGTCATGAAGAAAACAAGCAACTTAGACTTTAGGATAGTTTTCTTGTAACACCCTCCAAAGCATTGTAATTCCAAATTGAGAACCATAGTAAATTCAGGGAGAGAAATACCACCTTAGATTTGACTAAATATCTAGAAGCAAATGGTTTTCTCTTTGTTCACACTCTTAGAGAGGTTTTTTATTAATGTCATTACCATTTTGATTTTTTTATTTGCTAGATACATCCTGATGGCTCAGCATTAAAGAATCCACCAGCAATGCAGCAAACGTGGGTTCAATCCCTGGGTTGGGAAGATCCCCTGGAGAAGGCAATAGCAACCCACTCTAGCACTCTTGCCTGGGAAATCCCATGGACAGAGGACCCTGGTGGGTCCATGGGGTCGCAAAGAGTCGGCCATGACTGAGTGACTAAATAACAGCAAAAACCACAGATGTGGTATACAGACTCAACACACCTCTGCAGATGAACAAAACAGGCACTTAGCCTACTGCACCATTCACTCCAGCCAAGCATGGAGTTGATTTCCTTGTTCTGATACTGGTAGAAGCTCACATTCTACATTAGGTAATTTCTACCTCTCTCTTTCTCTCCAGAAAACAAGAGAATTTTAGTTTGTTCTCAAAGAATGCCAGATGAAAAAAATAAAAAAGAAGAAGAAAACCTTAAGCTCATAAGCACATAATCAGATCTTCCTGCCTTTCATGCAGACCTTTGTTTGGTAAATTCTGCTTCATGTTCCAAAAGAACAAAGTGGCAATGTTCTCACACAATTCTAGTTTTGCAACAAAGTCTGGTGAAATGTCATGTTCTCAGTATTCAACATGTGGGTTTTTAAGGGCAGTCTCCTGCCTTAATGTCAAAACCAAGTGATAAAACAAAGGAATGTGCTGAAGTCAGCCTATTTTATTGCATACCTGACACCTTTTGTGGTTGACCTTATTACTTAATTCATGAAAAAAATTGCAAGCTTGGCTTTCGGGTCATTTCTGATCGCCTTGTGGTTTCTTCTACTACTTAGGAACTTCGTATTCTGCTTTTCACTTGTTTGTTTTACTTTTCAATGAAAATGAGTTGGTAACTTGAATAGTACCTATGCTTCAGTTATGTAAAGAAGAAAGAGAGATGACTTCTTAAACTTCTGAATCGTATCAATGTGTCCTTGGGTAAAGATCTCTGAGGCTGAATAGAAAAGAAATGCAGTTATGAATGTAGAATTTCTTTTCCTTTGATCACTTCATTCCATAAGTAACAAGAAACACATGAAACGTAAAATTCTAAGAGCTAACTTTTAAGCTCAACGTTTAAAAATCAAACTGTAAATTAGAAACTGGATATTAGTCACCGAGCCTGCCAAGCATCTTATTTCCTGCACTTGTAACTACTTTTTTCAAACAGGTTAAAAACTGATAAGAAGCTTAGGAAACTCTTATCAGTCATTGCAAAATAAAAAAAGCTTAACCTGTTCTAATCTGGCAAGACTTAAAAGGCCTAAATTCCTTTTTATTATTGCTTTTATTCCTAATTTATCTTTTCTACTTGCTAACTATGCAGTATAAGAATCATTTTTGTTACCATAAATTCAGATTTAAATATCTTCTTATTTATGTGATATACTTTATGAATGCATCTAGACGCTATAAAAGAGACGGTTGCTTAAGCTGATACAGTAGAATCTGCAGGAAGTGCTGATTAGAATTTGCACGTTTGCTCTGAGTTTGTGAATTCGAAGCAGGTTTGTTAATAGAAGTAGCAGGCCTTCCATGGCTGTGTAGCTCTAGATCACAGCCACCACCTGTGTCTGTTTCCTATGGATGACTCCCTCTGATATTTTGGTGCATATCCTTACTGTCTCTTTCTCTCTTTTCATATACATTTTTTAATTTGCAAAGTTAATCTCAAACTGTATTGTTGGTTCATAATCTTTTATCATTAATAGTGTGTTACTAATTAAAAAAAAAAATTATGGTCAGAGATTTCCTGATGATCCTGAGGTTAAAAGCCCACCTTGAAATGTAAGCGATGGAGCTTTGATCCCTGGTCGGCTCAGATCCCACATGCTGTGGAGCAACTAACTGAGGTCACACCTCGACTACTGAGCCTGCGTGCCACAGCGAAAGATCCTGCAGTGAAAGAGCCCGCATGACGCAGCAGAGACCCCATGTGCCTCTCCTGAGACCTGACACAGCCAAATAAGTAATAAATAAATCTAAAAATCTAAAAGTAAGGTCCACCATGCCAGCTAGTCCATCATTTGCTATAATGTAATTGATTAGGCGACACTTGAGCCTTGACTAACACAGATTTGAATGGTGCAGGTTCACTTATATGCAGAATTTTTCAACCAGTAACGACCACAGTACTACCTGATCCGCTGTTGGCTGAATCTGAGGATACTGAACTGTGGATACAGAGGAACCGTGGATGTTGAGGAGCCACGTGAGAGGAGGGTCAACATTAAGTTTTATTCAGATTTTCTACTGCAAGGAGGGTCAGCAACCCTAACCCCATAACTAGTCAAGGTCAACTGTACTTTCCTATTGTTAACCACTTAAACTACTTCCAATCCTAGTATAAATATTGTTGTGACTAGCATTCTTGAACATATATCTTTGGGCATATCCTATTATTTCCTATAGATAAATTACTAAGAGTAATATTGTTGGGTCAAAAGGCAAATAGTTTTTTTTTTTTTAAAGGCAAATAGTTTTAAGTAATCACATGTAATATTACCACCCTAAGATAACCACTGGCAACAATTTGATGCATATTTTTACAGCTTTTTAAAAAATGAATATGTATGTGCAGGAATATATATATAGTTTTTGAAAAGTTGTTATTGTGTTCTGTATGGGAGGGGACCTACTGAAGAATTTTAAGCAGGGGAAAGATACAACCTGATTTTTTTTTTTTTCCTTTTGGCCACTCCATGTGGCTTGCAGAATCTTAATTCCTCAACCCCAGACTGAACCCCAGCCCTGGCAGTGAAAGCTCTGAGACCTAACCACTGGACCGCCAGGGAATTCCTGGTTTTCTTTTTAGAAGGAGCAACCTGGCTGACCTATTGAAGACAGACTGTCAGCGAGCCAAAGCAGAGGCAGAACCCAGGTGGAGTCTGTGGCAGTGACCCGGGAGAGAGGGGAGAGTGGCTTGCAGAGGGGGCATCATTGGGGGAGTGAGTGGTGGTCAGATTCTGGATCTCTCTGCAGGAACACAGACCCTATGTGGAGGACGAGAGGAAGAAAGCAGTGCAGATTAACCCCATGTCTGGCGGCCTGAACACTTGGAAGGATGGTGTAGACATCAAGTGACAGGAGAAAGGCTTGGGGAGAGGCAAGAGCAGGAATCCGTTTGGAGAGCGTGAGTTTGAGATGTCTAAGTACATAGCCAGGTGGAAAGCTCCAGTAGGCTGTTGAGTATGAATCAGGAGTTCTAGGGTGAGCAGGTGCTGAAAACATATATTGGGAATCATTGGCACATAGATGATATGAAAAGCCAGGAGAGTGGGTGAGATGATCAAGGGAGTGGGTCCAGACCAAGAGACAAAGAAATGCAGACTGGCGAAGGGGAGTGGGACAGCATGGCAGCCCTTCTGCACCAGGCACTTTCCTACATGTTTTGCAGAGATTACAGGGTGACTCATTTAATCTCCAAAAAAGCCTCAGCGAAGGGGTACAATTATTATCCCCATTTCACAGAAGAGGAATTTTGAGGTCCAGAAAGATTGAGTCAGTAAATCAATAACTATTCCCTATTATGAACCAATGAAATAAGTTTTAACTACCTTTTTTTTTTAATAATGCAAACATTTTGAAATAAATCATGTGAACTTTTTCTGCACAGGCTTTATTCATCATGTCTCAAAAATCTTAGCCATTATACATTCCAGTTATACTTTAAAGAATCAGCATGACTAATCTGTTCAAAGGTGCTTTTCTTTCCATTCTTTCTAGCTGACAACACATTCTAGAGTGGAATATTGAGGAGAGACCAAAAGGAAAAAAAAAAAGCTTCTGTTCAAAAAGGAGAGTCATTTTTAGTGTCCAATATTTCTTTCTCTTTTTTTGTTTTGTTATTAATTTTTGTCCGCACCTTGTAGCAGACAAGATCTTAGTTCTTCCACCAGGCATCATACCCATGCCTCCTGCAGTGGAGTAGAGTCCCAACCACTGGACTGCTAGGGAAGTCCTAGCGTTCAGTATTTCTTAAGGATATTTTCTTTGCTTTCATGTGTTTCTCACTCAAGGACCATGCATTCCCTAATTATATTTGAAGATGGGAGAGGCAAGTTGATAAAGGAAAATTGTCATCATTCCTTCCACCTCACCTCAACATATTCAGAATATCTCAATGGGACAGTTTCTAAGACCATTGTTACTTTTAACAGAAATGTGCAAAAGACAGGGAAAGACAAAAGCACTGCAGTGGGTTAATCATTACAGAAGGCCTCCAGAAAAAATATTTGAAACTGTCCCCAGCTACCCTGGAGAATCTTACATCTCAGAACAAGGATGCAGATGAATGAACTTGCAGTATGATTTTCTACCTTCTCCTCTTCTTTGGGAAAAGGGTTATTGTGAATGGGGAGGTGGGCAGGAGAACTTGTAAGATAGATTTTCAAGCAGATCAACTTTAGGCAAAAGGCCAAATGGAAATTGGGGATCTGGAAATAAAATTTTCCCTACCAACAGTACTTCTTGGGAAATTTTTACATACTTTTGGGGTTCCTGTAAGTCAAGTTGAAGATGATTGTCCTAAATAATTCCAGTAGGGGGACTTCCCTGGTGGACCCATGGCTAAGACTCTGCACTCCCAGTGCAGGGGGCCTGAGTTCCATCGCTGGTCAGGGAACCAGTCCCCATATGACACAACTTAGAGCTCCCATGCCACAGCTAAGACTGGCCACAGCCAAATAAATTAACACTTTAAAACATAATAACTCCAACAGGGAAGAAAGAGCAGTATCTTCAAAAAACCAGAAATGGCTGCATACGCATTCCTCTACTGTGCCAAAAATATGAGATTATGGATAGATGTGTACATTTATCTAAATACCAGTGAGAAGTATGTTATTTAAGCACAACTCTTAACTAGGAGTATCTGAAGAAGCAGATCCAGAATGAGCTTAGAGATGTGAAAAATAGCAGAAAAACAAAAAGGGTCCTTTTAAGGTCATGTTCACAGCAAGAACAAAAACACGAAGACTCTGGGGAAAGATGATGTAATGTGAAAAAGATAACAGAAGCAGAACTAACCAAACTCTCTTTTTCTCCATTCTTCTCTCAATAATTACCTTCAGATGGAAAGAGGAAAATGAGTTATGGCAGGACAGAACCGAAATGCAAGAAAGGTAAGAAATAGGAGGAGATCTTCTTAAAATTTATTTTAATGAGTTTGTTTTTATCCCCAGATAAATTGTATCCTGAGATATTTAGAGAACTTTTAATTGTAATCATGCAACCATGGTTAACAATCTTAGAAAACAATTTCATAAACAGAAAGTCAGCATACTTCATTAAGAATAAATACTGGGACTTCCCTGATGGTCCACTGGCTAAGAATCACCATGCATTGGCGGGAACTCAGGTTCGATCCCTTGTTGGGAAACTAAGACTCCACATGCCATAAGTAAGAGTTCGCACGCTGTGACTATGGAGGCTCACATGCCACAACTGAGACCCTAGACAACCACATACATAAGTATAATTTAAAAAAACAAAAAACAAAAATCAATACTATCAAACTAAACTTATATCTAGGAACTCACTGCTCAAGAACAAAGGTTTGTATTTTTTTCATTTAATATTATATTGGAGCAGTTCTCCAGTATTCCTCATTAAACATTCTTCTGTACTATAATTCTAACTAGGTACATAGTGCTCAATTATAGGAATATACCTTAAATTATATAACCAATCCCCCACAGTCCACTGTTTCACATTTTTAGCTTTTAAAAACTGTGCTGGGGTCATGATAATCTTATATAAATCTTTGTAAGTTATTTTTTTAATTTGAGGTCAAATATCCAGAAGAGGAATAAATGAATCAAAGGGCTTCCTTATTTTTATTACCAAAATTTCATTCATAAAGAAGTACCTGTTTATTTTCACACCAACAATATATGAATGCCTATTTTTCCAACCCATAGTATTACTGGAAGATTTTGATTGAAAAAAAAAATGTGGTTATTTTTAAATTGTGGCCAAATATACGTCACATAAAATTTACCACTGAAACCATTTTTAAAAAAATTTTCTTCATATATTTTTTAAAATTTAATTTTATTTTTATTTTTTCAGTGGGTTTTGTCATACATTAATATGAATCAGCCATAGAGTTACACATATTCCCCATCCCAATCCCCCCTCCCCCCTCCCTCTCTACCCAACTCCTCTGGGTCTTCCCAGCCCACCAGGGCACTTGACTCATGCATCCCACCTGGGCTGGTGGTCTGTGAAACCATTTCTAAGTGTACAACTCAGTAGCACTGAGAGCATTCACAATGTTGCTCAACCATCATCACTATTTCCAGAATTCTGTCATCATCCCAAACAAATCTCTGCACCCATTAAATAAAGAAAACTTTATTTTTTTGAAAACTGGCCTTCCCTTGCATGTATTATTCAATCCTATTAGTGACATTCTTCCCCCTTCCTAAGATCTTGGAATTCTCTGTGTTAGAATAGGACAGGCTATACCGTGGTAACAGTCAACTCCCCAAGCTTGTTGCTTAGCCCGCAAGTGTCTATTTTTTACTCCAGTTACCTAATCTATGCAAGTCAATGAGTGTATCTGCCTCTCATAATCTCTCAGAGGTTCAGGCTAGTGGAGGCCCAGTCACCTCACTGCTTCGCATTTTGGAACATGAGGACTTCATGGTTAGCAAAGCAGAGCCAGAAAGTGTAGTGGGGCCTTGTGCCAGGAGTTAGATGCCCCAGTGGATAACCAGGCTTCCCTGGCGGCTCAGTCGGTAAAGAGTTCGCCTGCAACACGGGAGACCGGCATTCTATCCCCGTGTTGGGAAGATCCCCTGGAGGAGGAAATGGCAACCCACTCTAGGATTCTTGCTGGAAATATCCCACGGACAGAGGAGCCTGGGAGGCTACAGTCCATGGGGTTGTAAAAAGAGTAAGTCACAACTTAGCAAGTAAACAGCAAACAGTTTTCTATTCTAGCTCAGGCAGATAACCAATTCCAAGTGCCCTACAATTTCCCTCAAGGTCCATTGTCTTCTACTGCCAACATAGGTAACTACCGTTCTTCCTGGGTTGCAAAAAAAAAAAAAAAAACACCAACCCTGATTTTGGCAACTTAAGCAAAGTATGTGGGGTCCTAAAGGAAGACTGAAGAACCATCCTGGGAATAAGAAGCTGGGTAGCCTGCCAGGCAGCAGGTCTCTTTCAACACTCTTGGCTGGACAGACAGTAAAGCTGGTCTGTGTTTTACTAGGCTCAAGAGTCAAAGTCCTGGGAAAGAGCGTGTGGTTGGCTGAGGGCAGCCACGGGCCCAGCCTTTGGCCGTGGCAGGCCTGAGAGGAGGGAGAAGCAGAAGGAGCCTTCACAGGTCTCTTTGGGTTTCCTGGTGTGAAGCAGGCACACGCATTCTACTGAGACGCCTTGTTTTGTGGGAAAATGGTCACCCTGGTGGAAATCACAGTGCTCTGGGGAAGTGGAGTGAAGGCAGCCTGCCAGGGTCCACTACCGAGAGCAAAAACGTGATCGCATCAGCGGCATCAAAGCCCAAGAACACAGGAGTCTGCTGAGCTGATATCTGCTGGTTTAATATCTTCTATTATCAGATTGATTCCTTCTTTTCCCCTGCAACAAATAGCCCTAAGTGTGTATATCTAAAAAAGTTATTTTGAGACTTCCCTGGCAGTCCAGTAGCTTGACTCTTTGCTTCCACTGCAGGGGGCACAGCTTCAAGCTCTGGTCAGGGAACTAAGATCCTACATGCCACATGGCGCAGCCAAAACAAATCGTTTTTCCCCTTGGGACAAATTGCCAGGTCTGGAATCATTGCATCAGAAGACATGAGTATTTATATGTTCTCATTTTTTTATTTTACTGAAGTGCCCATGGACTCTGAGAATATGCCCCTGTCTCTCATGGCAGATCAGCTTTCTAGTGACACAGTAACTGCCTGGTTGAAGGTCACCCTGCGGAAATCTCTCTGGGTCATGCCAGGGTCACTTGGGCTCGTGGGGAAAAACATGCTTTTTAGAGCTCCTCTCCTTCCTTCCACATTTTTTTTTTTTAATAACCATTACTCTCTGGATAAAAGATACTGCAAGGCCACTTGCTTGGGTCATTTGACCCACATGTTATAGGAAATAAGGCAGCATTTGCCTGAGGGTCCCGAGGGCAGTGGGAGTGCCTACTGATATTACATCAACAAATGCAAGACGGTGTACCCAGCGCCCTTTTGTCCACCCCAGGCCTCTCCAGAAGCTGGGGCAGGGGAAACAATGATTACACAAGGGCAGGGCATGCCACCTGGAGAGGGTCTTGCCTGTGTGCCTTGACCCAGCTCTCTGAGCCGGCCCACTTCTTCTAACTCCTTCCTCGAAGAGATAATTGTCCCAGATTTCTTCAGAGGATTTTCACTTACGTGTGACAGAATTGGAAAATCCCCCTCCCTTCCCTGCCGACACACTAATTTCCAATTCCCCTGCCCCAGCTTCACTGGGAACGTCCATTTCTCAGGCAGACCACCAGGCTGCCTGGGCCAAGCAGCGGGTAGTTTTTTTGTAATTACGGGCGGGTCAGCTTCAGCACGTTAGGTTGTGAGCATCTTGAGATTGGAGACTGTTTGGCTTAAGTGTTCCTTGCAGGACTCTCCACAGGGCGTCGCCCACTCCAATCTCTCAGTCGTTCAGCTTCTCAGTCGTGTCCGGCTCTTTGCAACTCTATGGACTGCGGCACCCCAGGCTTCCCTGTCCTTCACTGTCTCCCAGAGTCTGGCTCAAACTCACGTCCACTGAGTCAGTGATGCCATCCAACCATCTCATTCTCTGTCGTCTCTTCTCCTCCTGCCCTCAGTCTTTCCAATGAGGAAAGATGCTTTTTCCAAAATCATCAGGGGCTTTCGCCAGCGAGTTGGCTCTTCACATCAGGTGGCCAAAGTAATGGAGCTTCGGTTTCAGCATCAGTTCTTGCAATGAATATTCAGGGTTGATTTCCTTTAGGACCAACTGGTTTGATCTCCTTGCAGTCCACGGGACTCTAAAGGGTCTTCTCCAACACCACAGTTCAAATCAATATTTGCTGACTAAATATCCTTAGCTAAGTAGAGTTGTTCTAGAACTTCCTTGGGATTCCAAACTCTTCCAAGTTATGATGTCTAGGAATGTTGGGAAAAGTGAGCTCTTCCTGGAAGCAATCAGGGAACCCTGGAGGGGTTCTGAAACCCAGGCTTAATGTTGTCGAGTGAAGAAGAGAGCCTGGTGCAGGAGCCGATGGGAAGGGCCTTCACACCCTCTTGGGGGGGGTGGCTGTATCTCAGCCCATGGTGCTTCAGCCCCAGGGCCTCTTTCAGTTTCCTGTGGCCCAAGTATTGGAGCTTCAGCTTCAGCATCAGTCCTTGCAATGAATATTCTGGGCTGATTTTCTACAGGACTGATTGGTTTGATCTCCTTGCAGTCCACAGGACTCTCAAAGGTCTTCTCCAACACCACAGTTCAAATCAATATTTGTGACATTTGCTCCATCAGAGCTTTGGTCCCCGTGTCTTTCTTTCTTTCTTTCTTTCCTTCTCTCTCTCTCTCTCTATTTCTGGCTGATTCTCTGGAGCGCAGAAGCCGGCTGTGTAACCAGGGAATATCAACCTCTTTACTTCTTTCAGTCTCTCATCGCTGACTCTGGACCACCAGGTTCTGATCCATTAAAGGACCAACAAGTGGCGCCCAGAACAGGGACTTGGTACACATGGATTCGGACGGAGTGACCCCCAGGGCCTATTGAGGCCGATGGATCCAACAAACTTTTTCCTCAGAAAATTCGACCCAAGGGGCCCCCCAACATTCAAAATGGAGACGAAACAACAAGAACCCCGGGAGGAAGAAATTCCAATATGGGCCATGGCGGCTCTAAAGATCTTCAGGAAGCACCGCCCTCGGTGACATCAACCCTATGATCTCCCCACTTGGGGACAAATAAAAACCCTCACTAATAAAGTTAAGAATCTGATTTCTCAACAGGGAATGCCTCAGAGTCCTGAAAACCTTCTTATCGCTATGCTCTGTTGGCCTGCGCGACCCCCGCTTGAGCCAGGTTAACTAACTTACCTACCCAACCCCCTTTATTACAGGTCAGAAAGTGGACGGAGAAAAGACCCACTGTATCAACCAATGACTCCACTCATATGCCCCCTCCCTGGAACCCTCACACCCTGGGGAAGAGGGAAAACCAATTAACATTTCTTTAGGCTATGAAGTCCTTCCATTGCCTGGGCCCAGGAACATTACGCATAAACATCAGGTCGACAAACTTGGGCTTTCATCTTGCCTCCAAAAGAAGACTTTCGGACATTGCTGCCCTTTCTCTGTCTGTGAACCATGTTTATACTACTGAAACTTTAGGGAAAGAGTTAGGGAAAGAACAAAAAACATTATATGTTATGCTGCTTAAATGGCTTAAAAGGTTACTAACGCTACACTGAAACATTACCATGACAAAGGACTTCTTGGCTGGCTGGACAGTGGAATGACACCCTCCTCCTCCTCGAATCGTCCTCGATAAACAAATTGGGCCTGAACTATGAGACATATATAAAACATAAAAACTTGCTGCAAACACCAGAGAACTTGGGACTCGGACCGGACATTTCACAGGGACCAGTCGTGGTCACAGTAACTATTTGTTTCGCTATAATCACTCGTACAGGTCTGTGTCCCACTACCTTTTGTTATAGCCATAAGAAATTTACAATTTAATAAGACTTTAGGTTCTGTAACTTGTATTAATTGCCAATTTTGTGTTATTCATGTTCCTTTCAATCATAGTACCTACAACTGGAAACAAATCAAATTTCATTTCAATGATAATGTCTCTCTGAATATACAATTACTGCAAAAGAAAATCTTTAAAACTTTTTCTAAACGTCTGCCCTCTTCCACTAATTTGGAAACTTTAACTGAACAAATTATCCAGGCTAGACCCACAAGGATGGTTTCAAAGTATTACCCATAGCATCGGGTCTAGAACTGTAACTTTGGTGATTGTCTTGATAATCGTATTTGTTGTTTGTCATCGCCTTTCTATAAGGTTGGTTAATATTAACCAAACTCATTTGGTCAGGACCGTTTTTTTTGTTTTTGTTTTTTTTACAAATATAATAAAATAGGGGGAATTGTCAGGAAGCATTTAACAAGAGGCTTCCTGTGTGCTGTTTCGGATCTGTCAGGAACGCTCTGACCCTTATTAATTCCTGAATATTCAGGAATTAAGAAGAGAGGCACGCCTTTCCCAGGGCTGAGGAATCCAGGCATTTCTCATTACGGTGATAACTACCCTCTTCCTTCTTATGAACCATACGGTAAAAGGTGATTGTTTGCAACTCTCTCTTTGATAGGGATCATCTTATGTTTTGTAAGTCTAGAATTTTAATCTTTATCTTTGTTGAGAATAACTACCTTGTAAGACAGTATATATGCCCACACCATGTTGATTAAAACACCTTTGCTCCATCAAAAAACAAACAACAACAACAAAAAACCAAATCAATATTTGCTGACCGAATATCTTTCCCGGGGACGCTTCTTCCCTCTGCAGGTCACACCCATTTCATGTCTACCCATTAACTCCTCATTCCGCAGTTGTCAGCCCAATCGTCAGTTCCTCGCTACCATCTCAGAATAGGCGAAGTTCCCCTGTTTAACACCTGTGCATCTCTTCCCCAGCACTTACCAGGATTTTCGTTAAGTATTTATATTTGTGTTTGTAGTTATTTGATCCATGCTTTCTCTCTGACTGGAGACTGCTGCGCCATGAGGGCATGAATTGCACTTCTTGTGTTCACTGTTGTCTTCCTGGTTCTAGCATATTTCCCAGCATATGATGGAAGGACAGTTATTACTAGAGGCAGGAGTAACAATTTTTCTATACCACGTGGGTTTGCCAGCTGCAATCCTGGAAGATACAGAGTGTATTAGTCAGGGTTCTCTAGAGAAGCATAATCAACTAATAGAAGATAAGATACATCTATGTCTACATACAGGCTTCCCTGGTGGCTCAGTAGTAAAGAATCTGCCTGTCAATGCAGGAATCACTGGTTCCATCCCTGGGTCAGGAAGATCCCCTGGAGGACAAAATGGCAACCCACTCCAGTATTCTTGCCTGGAAAATCTCCATGGATAGAGGAGCCTGGAGGGCTACAGTCCATGGTTGCAGAGTCGAACAAGACTTAGCGACTAAATGACAAATATCTATGTATCAATAGATATCACTATATTAATATCAATGTATTGGTATAGATGGACTTCCCCAGGGGTTCAGTGGTAAGGAATATGCCTGTAATGCAGGAGATGCAGAAGACATGGGTTTGATTTCTGGGTTGGGAAGATCCCCTGGAGGAGGGCATGGCAACCCAGTCCAGTATTCTTGCCTGGAGAATCCCATGGACAGAGGAGCCTGATGGGTTACAGTCCATAGAGTTGCAAAGAGTCAGACACACACACACAACTGAAGTGATGAGCACTGCACGGTATAGATACAGATATATATGGAGAAAGGGAGAGGGAGAGGAAGACACACTGGTTGACTGTGATTTACTACAGGAATTGGCTCATGCAGTAATTATGGAGGTCAAGAAATCTCACAATCTGCCATTTGCAGGCTGAAGATCCAGGATAGCCTTGGTGTGAACCTCAGTCCAAGTGTGAAGCCAGAGAACAAGGAGCATCAGTGTCCGAGGGCAGAGGAGGATGGAGGTCCCAGCTCGAGAAGGAAGAGAGGGTATTTAGCCTTCCTCTGCCTTTTGTGTTCAGTCCCTCAGTGAGTTGGATGATGCCCACCTGTATTGGTGACAGCCACCTTTCACTCAGTCCGCTGATTCAAATGTAATGCCACACCCAGAAGTAATGTTTACCAGCTCTCTGGGAAGCCCTCAGCCCAGTCAAACAGACACACGGGATAACCACCACACAGAGAGCCTGGCTTGACTCTCCACAGAGCTTGAGCAACGTGCTGCTCTCAGAATAGCATTTCTCAAACTGCATTACCCACACTGCTAGTTCACAACTCTCAACAGGGCTCCGTGAAGAAAAAAGTTCTTTTAAAAATACAGATGAAATGACAATATCAAGCACATTTGGATAGCTCTTATTCTGTGATAACTTCTCTTTAAGAAAACATATGCTCCAAACCGCTAACATTGGCTACGTGTGGGAACGGGGTCTTTCACTTTTCCTGCATTATGCTATGTTTCTTTCTTTTTTTTTTTTTTGTGGGGAGTGCACATTACAAAATTTACCATTTTAGCCATTTTTAAGTGTACAGTTCAGGGTACATGTCAATAGATTTAGCATTTTCATATTATTGGGCAACCATTTCCATTATATTTTGTAGATTACTAGTTCACAAAATTCATTGTGTACTATCCTCATATCTTGGTGAATTAACCTGTCCCCACCTCAAAGGGAGGCCTCTGGGTTGTCTGAAGCTACTTGGAATCACTCCCACATTTGCCCCAGTGTTGAAGGACAGGCCTCCAGGTTTGCTTTTTCTAAATATTCATTTATTTTTTGGCTTCCTCAGGGCTTAGCTGTGGCACGCGGGATCTTTGTTATGTCCTGTGGGGACTTTCATTGTATACAGACTCTCCAGTTGTGGTGCGCAGGCTCAATAGCTGTGACTCATGCGCCTAGTTGCGCCATGCCACCCCCCCCAATGCCACCCCCCCCATGCCACCCCCCCCCTCCCCCCGCTTTTGCCCGGACATGTTGGGATCCCAGTTCCCCTACCCGGGATCGAACCCTTGTTCCCTGCATGGCAAGGCGGACCCTTAACCCCTGGACCACCAGCAAGCCCCTTGGCCTACGGGTTTAAGTGAGTGAGGCTTGGCAGGCTCCTAAACTCGTTTGATGTCCAGATTGAAGTAGTTATGATAGGCAGTATCTTTCCAGCACTGGAATGGATACTATTTTATAGGTAAGTCTGGAAACTTTGAGGCCATTTGGTTCTCATGAAGGAAGCTTTCTGGAGACTGAAGGTAACACCGAGAATGGGGAAGAGCTGAGAGAATCATACAGAAATAAAGTTGGAGTGGTGACAACTTCAGAAGCCTATACCCCACTTCTCCAGGCAGGTTTTCAGTGTTATGATCCAATAATTTCTTGTTTAAGTTATTTTGGCATTTTCCCTCATTAATACTTGTGAGAGAAACCAGCGTAATACAGCTTGGAAGATACTCAAAGATTAATATTCTGTTTCTTCTCATCTTATCATTTATGTTTTGCCATAGCTATAATTTGTGTACCTCACTGACAAAAGTGTCAGCCTGAGCCAGAGGCTCCTAGGTTCCTGCTCAAAATTGATTGTCTCTTTGTAAGAAAATTCAGATTTCATTTAGGGTGGTGGTGTACCTGGACAAAAAACCACACTTTGCATTTTCCCTTGTAGGGAAGTGTGGTCATGTGACTTAAGTTCTGGTCAGTGAGATAAAAAGCAAAATGTTGTCTAAGACCTGCAGGAAGACTGAAAAGAGAGGCTGATTCAGCTGGGGGAGGGGGACGCGCTTTATCTTTTCTCTTCCTCCTTCACAACAGGAACTCCAGGACTGGGGACTATGAAATCAGGTTAGATTATTTACTTGTGGATGAGTTCAGTTCAGTCGCTCAGTCGTGTCCAACTCTTTGCGACCCCATGAATCGCAGCACGCCAGGCCTCTCTGTCCATCACCAGCTCCCAGAGTTTACTCAAACTCATGTCCATTGAGTCAGTGATGCCATCCAGCCATCTCACCCTCTGTCATCCCCTTCTCCTCCTGCCCCAATCCCTCCCAGCATCAGGGTATTTTCCAATGAGTCAACTCTACATGAGGTGGCCAAAGTACTGGAGTTTCAGCTTCAGCATCAGTCCTTCCAATGAATACCCAGGACTGATCTCCTTTAGGATGGACTGGTTGGATCTCCTTGCAGTCCAGAGAGACATAAATTTCTTATTATTTAAATCACTGTTACTTTGGATTTTCTGTTATAATGTATCTGAACCTAACTGACTCACTGCTTGAAACATATTCAAAGATTAAGGAGAACCCATATTTGACTTTACAGGTACAGCTTTGTGACTCATCAGGGAAAGACACTACTGTATGTAGCGGAACTTACGGAACCTACATAAAAGGAAGGTTTCGAGGAACCTACATAAAGGGAAGGTTTCATCTGAATTAACCTCTGTTTTATCTAGACAGAGGAACCTGACCAACTTTCATTGATTCAAATCCTTAACTCAGGACTTCCCTGGTTGTCCAGTGGTTAGACTCCACTACGAGAGGCTAGATCTCTCTATCTGGATCTATCTAACCAGAGGCTAGATCCCACATGCTGCAATTGAGTTCAAATACCTCGACTAAAGATCCTGCATGCAGCAACTAAGACCCAGTGCAGTTAAATGAATAAATAAATGAAGACCTCCCTGGAGGCCCAGTGGCTAAGACTCTTTGCTCCCATTGTAGGGGGCCTCAGTTTGATCCCTGGTAAGGGAACTAGATCCCACACACCACAACTAAAGATCCCACATGTTACAATTTAGACCTAGCATCGTCAAAATAAATAAAGTTTTAAAAAATTAAAAAAAAAAAGATAGAATTCTTAATTCTTCCAGGCACTGAGTGAAGCATAAAAATGCTCACCTGATAGATGTACTTGAGTATCTCTCAGGCACCTAATGAGTCTGAAGTTGAAACTGATTTTGCCCATCCCAGTTACCACCACCAATGAACTCCTATCTCTGGTTTCCTTTGCAGTCGATGTTCAGTAGTGTTCATAGCTGTCCACCTAACTTATCATGCCAGGAGCCTGGGGCCTTCTTTGTCACTCTCTTCCTCATTTCTATATCCGGGCTACTGTCGAGTCCCAGTGCGGTGTGTGCAAAGTTGCTTCAGTTGTGTCCGACTCTTTGCAAGGACTGCAGCCCGCCAGGCTCCTCTGTCCATGGGATTCTCCAGACAAGAATACTGGAGTGGGGTGCCATGCCCTCTCCCAGGGGATCTTCCTGACCCTGAGTCTCTATGTCTGCTGCATTGGCAGGCAGGTCTTTACCACAAGCGCCACCGGGGAAGCCCTATCAGGCCTCAGAATCTCCCTCTAAAATACATTTTGATCTACAACTCTGTCTCCACCGCCACTTGGGGGCAGCTCTACCGTTTCTTGCCCAGACAACTCCCAAAAGCCTTCCCTCTGGATTCCCACTCCCCACGCAGCACCTGGAGAGGAGACCCAAACCAGGTCACTTTACCACCATGCTGAAAACGCTTCATAGGCGCCCCACCGCAGTAGGGTGCAATCCCGAATCCTACCGGTGATGAAAACAATCAGTACACGATCTGCAGTAGGAAAAGAAGAGTTTTATCTGAGCCAAACTGAGGACTATAGCCCAGAAGACAGCGTCTCAGATAGCTCTGGGGAACCGCTCCAAAGAAGCATGATGTTCAGCAAGGTTTTATGTCTTGTCAGAACAAAGAACATCAAATAAGTCAGGGATACATTCTTTCAAGGTCTCAAGGAAAATGAAACAAACCAGATCAGCAGGAACTCACTGAGTACGCACAGCCTTGGCCTGGGAAGGGAGTCTTATCACTGGGAAGGGAGTCTTATCACCGAAGGAGTACCAGCACTGGCGTCCCAGGAAGGGAGGCGTTGAATCTTGATTTTTTTTTTTTTGTTGTTGTGCCGCCCAGGCATGTTGGACCTTAGTTTGTCGACCAGGAATCATCCCCTGCATCCTTGAGTTGGAAGAACAGTCTTAACCACTGGACCGCCAGAGGAGTCTCCTGAATCTTTATTTTTAACATGGATATTCTTCACTTCTGGTTAATGCACCCTTTTCTTTAAAACTTCAAGCAGATGTACAATGTTTGATAGGCCACAAGCAAGCTGTTTTAGCATAAAATTTGAGTTAATTCATGTAAAAGCCAGTATAACTTCCCCGTGCCTCAGTATGTGGAAATTTCATCACTGTATACGGCCCATGAGACTTTCCCAGGTCTGACCCCTGCTGACCCCCCAGCACCCAGCATCGTCTTGAGCTAGTTTCTCTCACTTACTGCGCTTGATGCCTGATCTTCTCTTTCAGTCTCCAGAATGCACCAGACTCCCATCCCAGGGGCTTCCACAGGCTGCTTTCCTGCGTGGATTCTTCTGCTCCCATCCACTATTTTATGGCCAACCCCTCCCGATTGTCTCCTTCAATAACACCTTGACTCCCGATTTATACCCGGACACTTCATACTGAATAATATTACACGTGGTGTTCTGTGGCTGGCTTCTTTCACTTAGCATAGTGTTTTCAAGGCTCATCCTGTTGTAGCATGCCTCAGTACTTCACTCCTTTTTATCGTAGGTGAATTATTCCATTGTATGTGCATGCGTGCTAAGTTGCTTCAGTCGTGTCTGACTCTTTACAACCCCATGGACCATAGCCTGCCAGGCTCCTCTGTTCATAGGCTTCTCCATCAACAATACTGGAGTGGATCTTCCCAACCTAGGGATCGAACCTGTGTCTCTTGGCCTCCTGCATTGGGAAGAGTTCTTTTCCACTAGCACCACCTGGAAAGCCCATTTCATTGTATGTCAAAGTGTATGTGAAAGTGTTAACCATTTGGTCCAACTCTTTGCGATGCTATGGACTGCAGCCCACCAGGCTCCTCTGTCCATGGAATTTTCCAGGCAAGTATACTGGAGTGGGTAGCTATTCCCTTCTCCAGGGGATCTTCCCCACCCAGGGATGGAACCCAGGTCTCCTGCCTTGCAGGCAGATTCTTTACCATCTGAGCCACCAGGGAAGTCCATTCCATTGTATAGATACAGATTTTGTTTATCCACTCGTCAGCTGGTGGACATTTGGGCTGAGCCCACTCTTTGCCTATTATGAACACTGTTACCAAGAACAAGCATTTGCGTGGACATATGTTTTCATTTCTCTTGGTTATATGCCCAGGGAGTGGAGTTGCTGACTCAGATGTTAACTGGGAGGTGTCAGCAGCCCCTTTTTATGAGGAAAGATTTAGGATTTTGTCCAGAGGATCCGGGGCCTGTCACTGTTTGGTTAACAGCCAACTGTTTACATCCCTCCTATTCTTGTCTTTCCCTGTTTTATTTGCCTCTTTTCTTTTCTGTAGATTCCAGCTCCCCTGCTGATTGTAGCCAGCACCAGGCTTTTCAAGGGGTAAAAGTTATTTGTAAAACATTTCGAACTCTCTGGAGGATGGACATTAAAGTAATAATGTTTATCTGTTTAATCTGTGGGCTAGCCACTTGCAGGCTGTTTTGTAACAAAAAGAGCTTATTGAGTAGGAGGTTTTTTAAACTAGTTCCTGAGAGTAACACTCCTACAGCAAACTGCTCAAAGTCTCAATTACCCAGCTAGCAATCTGTACCTTTTAAAGAACCACTTTGAAGTCCCTTGGTGATATTAACATCACAAGTGAACCTATATATGTAAACATGTTGTTCCTGAGCTTGTAAAAATGTATATACAGAGTTCCTGGTGTGTGCCTGGCAGATAATAATTGCTTAATAAACTGGTGTTGCTGTTGTTTAGTCGTTAAGTTGTGTCCGACTCTTGGAGACCTGCCAGGCTCCTCTGTCTATGGGATTTTCCAGGCAAGAATACTGCAGCGGGTTGCTATTTCCTTCTCTAGGGGATCTTCCCGACCCAGGGATCGAACCCTGGTCTTCCACATTATAGGCAGACGCCTTACCCTCTGAGCTACCAGGGAAAGTGAAAGTGAAGTCGCTCAGTCGTGTCCGACTCTTTGCGACCCCATGGACTGTAGTCAACCAGGCTTCTCAGTCCATGCTACAGTCCATGGGATTTTCCAGGCAAGAGTACTGGAGTGGGTTGCCATTCCCTTCTCCAGGGGATCTTCCCGACCCAGGGATCGAACCTGGGTCTTCCGCATTAATAAGGCAGACGCCTTACCCTCTGAGCCACCAGGGAAGCCCCTAATAAACTGTTAGCTGTTATTAATAAAAGTTACTCTAATGAACAATCGGTTTCTTTGAGGTAAGGATTTCAATCATTCAGAATGTCTTATTAACATTTTGAGGACACATTGAAAAGTACCCCCTTTCAGGGTGCACGACAAATTCTTATTTGATTGTCACGCCCACCTGGTGAAAACCACTGAGAACCTGGCAGTTGTTCTCAGGTGCTCATTTTTGGCATAATAAATATCGACTCAACCTACCCTGGCATATTTAATCTGCTGATTACAGCAGAAACGACTCTGCCGTGATCTGACACCCTCTCTCCTGCACCAAGTTGTTCGGTGTGATTACACAGAAGAGATTAAGAGCAGCTGCCCGCCCCGCAAGAAAATGCTCCTTGCCCTTAAAAAGCTTTCAATCTAAGGTGGAGATTTACAGGCATTTTACTTTAGACGAGGGCCGAGAATGGGGGGGAAAAAAAAGAGCCCTGCGTGTGCGTCCATTCACACTTCAGGGTCCGCCCCGGGAGGATGAAACCTAGGAGTCAAACCTTCTACCCCAGCAAGCCAGACCTCAGAGTCAAGCCGCCCGGCTGCGAAGTATTACAGATGCTCTGAAGACGCCCCTTCCCGGTCCCGGTCTAGTTCCCCCGCATCGGGCGCCGACAGTGAGTCACTCCGAAGAGGGGAGCCAAGAAAAGGGGAGGCGCTCGCGCCTGGGGCTGGAGGTGAGCCGCAGGGCGAAATTATACACCAAGGAAGCCTCGGAAGGAAGAGGAGGGGCCACTGCGCGTGGGGAAGAGAAGGAAAAGAAGGAAGAGACGTTCGGGGAAGGCAGGGAGAGGAGGAAGGAGGAAGGCGGAGGAACAAGAAAGGGGCGCGCGCGGGGCGGGGCGGGGCGGGCCCGCGCCTCCGGGAGGGCGTGCGGGGCGGGGCGGGCCCGCGCCTCCGGGAGGGCGTGCGGCCCGCGCCTCCGGGAGGGCGTGCCCGTGCCGCCTCCGGGCGGGGCGGGGCCGCGGCGCCCGAGCTTCGGCGGGGGCTGCCGGGATCCCGGCGCCGCGCTCTCGCTCGCCGCCGGCGTGCTGCTGCGTGCGGCCCGGCTCCCCTCCGCGGGGCATGTCCGCGCTGCTCTCGCCGCACGCCCGGGGCTCCTAGCTTCTCCGGCGCTTGCTACGCTCGCGGCCCCTCACCTCGCCCCGGCGCCCGGCTCGGGCTGTGCGCGCGGACCGCCGCCGTCATGGGGCTGCAGCCCCTGGAGTTCAGCGACTGCTACCTCGACAGCCCGTGGTTCCGGGAGAGGATCCGTGCCCACGAAGCGGAGCTGGAGAGGACCAACAAGTTCATCAAAGAGCTCATCAAGGACGGCAAGAACCTCATTGCCGCGACCAAAAGTAAGCGGGGCCCCGGGGCGCGGCCAGCAGGAGCCTCTGCCGGAGGGACACCGACCGTCCCGTGCCTGGGGCCGGCAGCCGGAGGATCAGGGGATTCATCCGGCACCTCGAGGCCCTGGGTCGTTGCTTCTCGGCTCCCCGGGCAGCCGGGGGCGAGTCCCTTTCCCGCCCCTGCCCCTGCGCGGACGCCCGAGCCGGGAGCCATGCGCGTGAGCTTGCCGCCCGCCAGACCCGCCGCTCCGGCCGGGCGCCCTCGTGCCTGCGTTCTCCGCCGGACCCGCCGGCGGGCAGGTTCTCTGGCTCCCTAGAGCTGCTCTGTCTCTTCTGAAACAGACATCAATTTCACGGGTCTTGTCTCGTGATCCTTCAGAAGAACTTGCCTGAGGTTTCTTTGCAAACCTGCTGAGTTGGTCAGAAGTTCCTTAAGCCGTACCCTTTCTGTGTCTTTTTCGGATCCCCTGGGACAGTCCCGTCCCAGGCGCCTTACTATGCTAAACCCGAAAGTCCACCTGGCGTTGTGCAAATTCCTTCCCTCCTCCTGCGCCGAAGAGGGTTCAAAGATTGGGGCTTGTGAGGCTGAGCAGACAGTCTGCCCTCTAGCCCCAGCGAGCCCTACCTGCAAATAGGGAATTCCACCCCGGCCAAGCTTGACGCCTTCCAACCCTGTTCGTCTCCATCTTTTGAGCAACTCAGAAGGGGCCACAGGAAAATAAGAGATGTATCCGCATGTAGCGTCTGAAAAGAGTCTGTCTAGGAGGGAGGTGGCCTGAAATGCATGCTGAAACACTGAGTTGGTGATGCAGCTGGAAATAGAAAAAAGTTAGCTTGAGTGAGGGGCCCGGCAGCCTGAGCACACATGTGACCTATACCCCAGATGCTAGCTGCGTGTTCGCTTCTCCCTCTTAAAAAGACATACCCGTGCAGCAGACTGGGAAAAACACCCCATGTCATTGCGCCCCCACACCTCCCCACCATTCCCCATTTTGCATTAAGGAAGATGGAAACGCACTGACTGAATTGTCTTAGGTACCCAGCCCAGAGCCTGGAACAGTGCAAATTCAATGAATGAATGAGTTGAAAGAAATATGATTTCATGGGAAGAATTCAGTGAGTGAGCCATCTCTAATTTTGGAAGCAAGTCACTCAACTTCTCTGGGTGATGACCAGGGTTCGTTTCGGTTCTGTGACCTCTGTGGTGTTGCAAAATGAGGTTTGGGAATCACTTTGGGATATGTGGCTGGTGGGCTATTGGGTTGGTGACTCTCCAGTGTCTTGGCATTGAGTGTGTATGAGTTGGGATGGAGGTGGGGAGGGACTGTAAATATGTAGGTGTAAACGGAGAGAGGAGGAGGCGAAAAGGACGTGGGGTGTGTGTGTGTGTGTGTGTGCGTGTGCGTGTGCAGTGGACATGAGGAAAAGGACTCTTTGCTTTTGTAGCTTGGTCTTAACTAGTGTCGCTGGCTGGGGGAGTGTCCTTTCTCACTGGCTCTCGCAGCTCCCTCTGGCTGGAGGAGTATGAGGAGGAAGGCTTTGGCGTGGAGAGAGGCAGATGGCAAAGCCAGTTTGGCCACTGGTAGAAAGCTATTTATGTGACTGCATATTCGCTCTTCTGCCAACAGGACACACGCCTGTGTTCCAGAAGCAGCCAGTGCATCTGGGGGCCCAGCTGTCAGCCCTCCTCTCCAGAATGTAGACTTTTTGGCATTTGCAAATTGACTCCCTACTCCTTTTGATTCTTGTCCTTTACTGTAAGAAACATAACTTATGCTCATGCTCTAGAGGTCAACCAAAATTTCTTTATTTTCTCCTTCTGTGTAATTAAACCCTTTTCCAGAGAAGGACAGAAACACAGCTTTAGCTCGCATGCGTTTGGCAAGCTAGGAAGGACCTGGCCTTTGCCCAGCTTGCTCCATAAAGTTCACCTGGAGTTCATATCAAGACTAAGGTCGCAGGATGTAAGTTAGGACACCTGAATGTAATTCGCTTCACTGTTAGGGCCTGGCTGCAGGAAAATTAGGCAGGTCACTTTGGTGTTCTGTTTCTCTTGTTCTACTTCTTAGAGGCATCAGTAAGATTCTGCAGTGTTCAGCAGTGACTTGATTAGGTAATTAGAAATTATGGTCTAGGTCAATCATTGGCTTAATCAGTTGAGCTTTTCTAGAACATCTGAGTCAAGAAGTCGAGGAGAGACCTGAGACAGGGAGGAGCTATGGAAAGGGGAACAGCCCAGACTGATTGTGTTTTCTGACATTTCAAGCTTTGTTTTGCAAAAATGGCATTTTGTGCATTTTCAGATTTGTGCATTTAAGGGGCTTCTGCTTTTAATTGCCCTGTGTATTGCCTCCTGCATTCACTGAATATTTGTTGGGTTTATGTAACTTTGTTTTTGCTTTTTTTTTTTTAAATGTCTTGGTCGTTTGTGAATGCGTCATCTCTGAAAATTATGAAAACACCCCTATTACCAATATATTTCCAAATACAATAACTGACGACCAAATTGTTACTTCTGTGAAGAATGTATTGAGGCTTTGAATAATCCACAGATTATTAAAGAAGTTGGAGATGAGTTCTGTAGGGCCTGAAATTTTACTCCTGAGTTCAGTTATGTAGCCAGTCAACAAATACTTTGCATCTGCAGTTTAATATTGGGCTTGAGACACAAAGAGGAAACAACGTCGCGGCCCTTGTCCTTGAGGTTACTGTCCTGTGGTTAAATTCAGTTCAGTCTAGGAAGCACATCTGAACGCCTCTACGCATAGTGCTTCGTTTTTGAAGAAACAAAGGCTGCACAGACACACAGGTTAAAAGATTCAGAAGATTTAGGTGACAGGTTTTGTCACTTGGACAGAAACAAGAACATGTTGCAAGTTAGAGTGGAAGTTTGGGAACTCTTTGGTGTTTCAAGGAAGGAGTAGAACCTGGTCAGATTGGAAACAGCTGGGAAGAAGCCAGACTGCTGTGTCTGAGTAGGATGAGGAGACCAGTTTGGCCGGAATGGCGATTTCATTCGAGGGAGTAGAGTGAGATTGGTGGAAAGGTCAGTTTCAGATGATTGAAGCCATAGAAGTGGGCTTGGAATGTGGGCTTTATCCTATGGCGAATCACTGAGGGTTTTGCAGCAGAAGCTTGACATAATGGGAAAGAGCTGCTTTAGAGGGACGGTTTGGTGCCTGTCTATGTATGGGGGGTAATTTTGGAGATAGCAGTGGGGGTGGGGAGGAGCAGAAGAGAGGAGAGTCTGGGATCATTGATTTATGTGATGGATTTGGAGATCTTTCATTGAGTTCAATGGACTCTTTGTTTAGATGGCTTTTTTAGCCCTTTTCCTTTCACTCCTTTCTAGAATAATCAGTGTCTTCTTTCAATACAGTTTAAACTTTTGTAAGCCTTTCCTGTGATGTGTATGTAGTTTCAGATGCTTATGTTTTCCTAGCGATGTGTATTTACCATAAGCAATAAGCCTTGTATACTTTTGTCATAAAGTTTATAATTAGGCATTCTTGAGAGAATATGTTCTGTCCTAGAGGAAGCCGTGTATGTTTTCAACAGATAGTCCTTACAGTTCCTAAGCATTTATATAGCTGAGTAGAAGGCTCTTAGGAAACTCAGATTGTCTGGGCGGGGGGTGTGTGTGTGTGTAACGTGGAGGGGCCCTCATTAGCCTTCTCTCATCACAGACCTGGGGAATCGTGTGACTGGTGGCCAGAACTAGAACTCGAGTCTTTCAACTCTTGGTTTTGGTACTTCTTTTAGGCCTTGATATTTTAATGATTTTTACTTTGGTTTTCTTAGGGACATAAAAATTCTCCTTTGCTGTCTTCGTGTTTTTTGTTCCAGAGACACGGTTCACGTGGTAATTCCTTTTGGGAAAGTTTCTCAGTTTGCTATTGCATGGAAGCATAGGGAGATTTGGAGGACTTAATTTCATTTAGTAAACTTGAGCCTTAGTCTCATTTGTAAAACGGGGCTGTTGCCTATAGCCTTGAGCTTGAACCACATGTGCGAAAGTGTTTGAAAACACAAGGGTGAAGCGGTTGTGTAGGTGCTATTGTTTGCCCAGCTAACGTTTTTTTCCTCTGACAATCCAAATTTTGTTCAGATGTCTACGCTGTTTCCCAGATGACTTACAGAAAGGTGATTAGGGATAATTCTGGTTAGCCTGGCTCAGTGGTTCTCAATCCTAGTCCTGGTTGACCATTAGGATCACCTAGGGAGCAGTCAGGGTTGAGAAATGCTGACCTCTTAACACCTCAGCATGGTACACCTGTTTTCTGGGCTGGTAATTAGATGAATGAGTGATTGGTATCTCACTTCTAACCAGGGAGACCTGATAGGAAGTCTGCTGCAGATACTGGAAAAGGTTTTCTTTTTTGAGGAGATGCATAGGAAGGGTTCTCGCCCTCTGTGATGTCTGTCTGTATTGCCTGGAGCTGTGCCCGCTGTCTCGGGAGGGCGAGTAGAACCAGGATAAGGACCACTGGGGAAGAGTGGTCACTGAGTCTGCAGTTCTGATGCCGTGATGAGAGCCGCACATGGTTCTGTGCCTGCCGCCTACCCTGGCTCCCTGTCTCTTTAGTCGCTAAGTCGTGTCCGGCTCTTGCGACCCCATGGACTGTAGGCCGCCAGGCTCCTCTGTCCCTGAGATTCTCCAGGCAAAAATACTGGGGTGGGTTGCCATTTCCTTCTCCCGGGATCTTCCCGACCCAGGGATCGAACCTGGGTCTCTTGCACTGCAGGCAGTCTTTACTGACTAAGCTACAAGGGAAGCCCAACAAACTGACAAGCCAGCTTCAGTTGGGTTTTCTGCGACTTAACACTCTAACTTTTTTGTTTGTTGGTTTTTTTTGGCTGTTCCTCATGGCTTATGGGCTTCCGTGGTAGCTCAGCTGGTAAAGAATCTGCCTGCAATGCAGGAGACCCCAGTTCGATTCCTGGGTCGGGAAGATCCTCTGGAGGAGGGCATGGCAACCCACTCCAGTGTTCTTGCCTGGAGACTCCCCATGGACCGAGGAGCCTGGCGGGCTACAGTCCGTGGGGTCGCAAAGAATCGGATACGACTGAGTGACTAAGCACAGCAGAGTACATGTCTTGCAGGATTTTAGTTCCCCAACCAGGGATTGAACCTGGATCCTAACTAAGCATTGAAAGCGTGGATTCCTAACTGCTGGACCACCAGGGAATTTCCAGCTTCCTGATTTTGATGAAGTGGGATAACTGTAAATTTTGGACTGATGCTCTGATTAAGTGGAATTTAGAGAGGCCTGGAAGTAAAATGCTATTTAAAAAGTTAATAAATTAAATATAATTTTACCCTGAACGGAGGATACTCATCTGTGTTTTTTGCCCCAAAGGAACTACTGTGGATCCCCTACAGTTCAGGGCATCAGTTGGGGGTAAGTCTTAAACTCTCACTTGGGGTTTTACTAGTGGACTGGTCTCTAGTGCTAGGGTAGACTTGCCATGAAAAGTATTCCTATCGGTCTTGATCTGGAATGTGGACCCAAACAGGCTTTAAAGGCTTTCAATGCTTTACTCACTGCAGAGGTGGTCCTTGTCTCCATTTAGAGTGGTGGTTTGGTGGTTTAGTCGCTAAGTCGTGTCTGACTCTTGCGGCCCCCTGGACTGCAGCCCACCAGGCTCTTCTGTCCATGGGATTTTCCAGGCAAGGATACTGGAGTGGGTTGCCATTTCATTCTCCAAGGGATCTTCCCCATCCGGGAATCGAACCCAGGTCTCCTGCATCGCAGGCAGATTCTTTACCGACTGAGCTATTTAGCGCAGTTCCTATTAATACTTAGCGCCCTCCACCACCCTGTTTGTGTGGAACGTCTGCCTGGTCAGTGAGTCATCTGCTGCTCTGGGTCTTCCTGCCGAACTGCTTTTTCCCTGCCCTCCCATTTGCTGCCTTCCACTGAGCTTCCTTTGACCACCTCCTCTTCACTGTCTTTTTGGGGGACTTCCGGAAGAGGGAGAAGGCGGAGGAGGACGTTCTTGTGTGTTAATTTTTACCGTGGCTGATGAGAGAGTATAGTATAGGAGATTGAGAGCATGGCTAAGGCGCTGCCACTCATTCACCCTATAGTCCTGTTGGTTAGCTTTTCTGTGTCTGTGCTGTCATCCATAAAATGGAGATGCTGAGACTTCCCCGGCAGTCCGGTGGTTAAGACTCCCTGCTTACACTGCATGGTGCACGGGTTCAACCCCTGGTCAGCGCACTAAGATCCCACATGCCGCAGGTCATGATCAGGAGGTGAAAAGAACATGGAGAGTGTTTCACACAAGCTCTCAAACGTGAACAGTTATGATGTATTGTCTAATTTGCAGGTTTTAGTATGCAGGCTGTTTTCTTGCCCCCCAGAATGGCTGCTCTGGCCCAGAGATGAGCATTCAATCTTTAGTGCCCATTATCCCTAAGAACGTATTGGTCCAAATCATTGTGAGCAGTGACCAAGAAGAAAGACTCCATGGTCAAAGGCTGGTAAGGCTTCCAAAGTTTGAATGGCGCTCAGGATGCTAAGAAATCTGGCAGGTTGTGAGTAGATGAATCAAAGCTAAGTAGCGTCTTGGGAGAGTATGTCCCAGAATGTGCTTGTTTCCCAGAGGCCTGAGGGTGATGTGGAAGGTGTCACTAAGAATGTTGGTAATCTCGCCCAGTTGTCTGCAACTAAGGCTCAGGCAGCCCCAGGCCTGCCATCCAGGGGATTGATAAGACAGAGCCCAGGCCAAGAAGAGCTCTGCTTGAGAAGATAGGATAACATCGTCAGAGGTCGGAGCCTGCAGGTCCTTGAAAACCACAATGATGTCTTCAGAGGATATTCATCTTAGTGTCTAATGTGCAGGAGACCCTAACAATTTAGTGGACAGTGTGTGTGTTTGCTGTGGGAAATCCACCAGGATTATACAGGGCGGCCAGAGACAGTCTGGAGGAGTTGTTACATAACCTCTTTTCTGCCAAACGATACTCCCAGTCCCCTGGACAGATTTCCAAAGAAGCTGTTTTGAATTCTGACTCCAATAGCTATTTATCACCTTTTGGTTTTGTGTATTTTTGGGGGAGAGGTTGAGAGGCAAGAATTATGAAGGAGATACCAGTACTGTGCGGTCCTCTGGGTACTGTGAGTTGTGCTGACGGGATTGCTGGCTGTGTGTGGTCATGAATAGGCCCGCGTGTTTACCTCTGACCGGGGGGCTTCCCTGGTGGCTCAGAGGGCAAAGACTCTGTCTGCAATGCAGGAGACCCGGGTTCAGTCCCTGGGTCAGGAAGATCCCCTGGAGAAGGGAATGGCTACCCACTCCAGTATTCTTGCCTGGAGAATCCCATGGGCAGAGGAGCCTGGCGGGCTGCATAGGGTCACAAAGAGTCAGACACGACTGAGTGACTAACACTGTCGCTTTCCGTCTGACCGTAGTTAATATCATATGGTGTCTGTTGTCACCTTTTAAAAGTTTAATGTTGGAAATGTAGCTATGAACTCACTGCTTTCTGGGATTCAGCATTACCTTGTATTGCCTTTGATTTTTCTACAACTTGTTTAGAGAAAACTTGTCAAGTTGGCTTTCTTCTGGATTGTAGGAGAGTGTTTAGGTATTTGTAGATTATGATTCTCATTGACTGTCTTGGATGATTTTTGCTCGGTTCCTTTTTTTTTTTTTCCCATATTATTTATTTTTGACTGCGCTGGGTCTTCGTTTCTGCACAGTTTCTCTCTCGCGACGCGTGGCTTCTCTTATTGTAGAGCACAGATTCCAGGCGTGCCAGCCTCAGCAGTTTGGTTACTAGGTTACTTTAATGGAATTACATATCAGACACTAATAGGCAGTTTACAACTTCAATCAAAAACTGTTATTTAAAATGAATGTCATTTAAATGATTTTAACCATAGGTGCTAACCTTTATTGAGCATTTACAGTTTGGTTTACTTTGTGATAAATTCTCTTTATTTATTGTGAAAACTTCCTCAGTGAGGTATGTTGTTATTTACCCCCTGTTACAGATTTGGAAACTGAATTTAGTGAGGTTAACAGCTTGTTCCAGTCACACCATTTGTCAGTGGTGGGGCTGGAATGTGAACCCACATTTTTCGGACTCCAAAACCCTGAACCCAGTAGTAAACTGTCTCTCTAAAGCGGTGTAACTGCAGTCTTCTCTTAGGAGAAGTTACTACAGTAAGACCTGCTTATCTGGCAAGTGTATATATTTCACGGTCCAGTTAGGAGACTATGCTTATTATTTCAGCCCAAGGACCATGATTTGAAATTTAAGGCCACCGGGGATGGCTACTGTAAGTAAAACTGATTGTTTAATTTATGTGATAAGTGTAGATATTCAGAGATGGGGTTGATTTAGGATCAATTGCTAGTTGCAGATGTCCACTCAAAAAAGTATCATTTTCTTCCTTCATTCTCTCTCCCTGCCTCTTAATCTCCATCTCTTCCCTTCTCTTAGTATCTCTTTTCCTCTCCATTTCTCACTCCAGCTTTTAGAAGAGTAAATTTTAACTTTGTCATAACAAAATTGTTATATGTATATACATATGTTTATGTGTGTATATACAAGTATATGGGCTTCCCTGGTAGAGAATTCGCCTGCAGCGTGGGAGACCTGGGTTTGATCCCTGGGTTGGGAAGATCCCCTGGAGAAGGGCATGGCAACCCACTCTAGTAGTCTTGCCTGGAGAATCCCCATGGGCAGAGGAGCCTGGTGGCTGCAGTCCATGGGGTTGAAAAGAGGTGGACACGACTGGGCGACTAAGCACTGCACACACATATGTATTTATGTGTGTGTATCTATATTGTTTGGCCACACCACTGGGCTTGCAGGATCTTAGTTCCCTGACCAGGGATTGAACCCTCAGCAGTGAAAGTGTGGAGTCCTAATCACTGGACTGTCAGGGAAGTCCTTTGTTCTCATATTTTAGTATTAGGCTTTTTCCTTTGCAAAAATGTTGAGTGAGTTTAGAACTGTAAAGTGATACAGAGAATCTCATACTAAACCTCTCTGTATTTGCCTTTCAGCTTTGAAATAAAAGCTTCCTGTCTGCCTCTTCCCAATGGCACACTTTCCCTGAAGAGGTGCAACTGTCTCAAATCTGGCATACATTATTCCCAGGTATTTTAGCTCATTATTGACTGGAGGATTTTTTCGGAAACTAATGCCTGTGGCCATCGATTTGTTATGTAAGTGATATTGTTATGTTTCCGATCAATAATGTTCTGGTAACAAAAGACGTATTAATACGTTTCCAGTCAATAATGTGTTAATACATTTGCACACATCCCCAAGTAAAAGATAGTATGTTTTGCGTGGCTTAGACATCATATAATAGATTCATACTGCATGTGTTCATGTGTGCTCAGCTGTGTCCAACTCTTTGCAACCCTATGGACTGTAGCCCGCCAGGCTCCTCTGTCCGTGGAATTCTCCCAGCAAGAATACTGAAGTGAGTTGCTGTTTCCTTCTCTAGGGATCTTCCTGACCCAGGAATTGAACCCTGTGTCTTTTTCATCTCCTACATTGCCAGGTGAATTCTTTACCACTGCACCACCCGGGAAGCCCATATGGGTTCTTCTGCAACTTTTTTCCCCTTGACATCCTATCTGTGAGATTTATCCACGTGGATACATGTAGCTCCATTACATTGAGTTTGACCTTTTTCCTAAAAGTGGCATTTAAAAAGACTTGGTTAGTTGATGTTATGGATACTCTATAAATAAGGTGTTTTATGATGTACCTTATTTACATGCAGTTTTGAGATTGTAAGACAATATATTTGGATAATTTATTCAGTATGAAAGCCGTGTTGTTATTTTTATAAACTTTAGAACACCAGCTCTGGGTGGTCCAGTGGTGGGACTCTGTGCTCCTAATGCAGAGGGCCTGGGTTCAATATCTGGTCAGGGCAGTAAGATCCCACATGCTGTGACTAAGACCCATGTAGCCAAATGAATTAAAAAAAAATCCAAACACTAACTCTGATAACCAGTAGATAACGAATTCATGAATTTTAAAGATATTTAATAAAATTTCTCTTTGATATTTAATGTTACCAGCTTGGCATGGGCAATCAGAACAAATTAGTTTAAATTTCAGGATTGGAAAAACTAACTGGCCTGAGTCACACAAAATCTTCAAGGGCCTTTTTGCCTCACTGAAATTAGATTTCCAGTATTAGCATGTTAAAAAAAAATGATCATCTTCATAAACACAGTGCTCTTTAAGTACTCTGGAAACTGTCAGTCTGGTTAGGTCAGATGAACATGATTTTTAAGGCAGGGATTGGTTGGTGTTTTGATAGGCCTCTGTGCAAACAGCCTGTTTATTTAATTACCCTAATGTAGGAAATGTAGGGACATAATTTATAGACTTGCCAGGGGGATGCTTTTCTAATTAGAAAGCTTTGACATCCTTCTCTTTAAATAAACAGGAACACTGAAAAAAAAAAAACCCTGACACATGACATTTTAAGAGCAGGCATCTCTTTAAGTCTCAAGATCTGCTGGGATTGCTGCTGCAATGCTGCTGCTAGGCCTGCCTCCCTGGTCAGACTAGAATTTCCTCCCCATGCTTTCTGAGGAAGATGTTAATCTTGTGCCACTTAATATTTCAATGGGGAGTGTGAGTTTTCCTTCCTTGCTGCCCGGTTCACCTGCAGGCACTGTCTGCCCTTTGCTCCGAGGTTCCATCACCTTCTGGTAGCGGACAAGTCACGATTGGATATGTGACTGGAGGAAAAATCAGTTTGGCCAGAGTGATGTCACCTCTGGCCTGAATACTGGGTATATTTAGGACTCTTATTAAGAATGTGCTTTTAAAAACATTCTCTGACTATAAACTTAGCTCCACCACTGATGAGGTGACCTTGGGCAAGTTACTGAAACCCTCAGTGGCTAGTTTTCTGTTTGTTGGTAAAATGGAGATACCAACAACAACTACCTCAAGGGATAGTGATATTTAATCCTCAAGTTACTTTTGAAAGATCTGAGAGCTCTGCCTGGCCCGTGGTAGGTACTGTGTCATCCCCATCGTCCCCCTGCTTCCCACCATCATCATCATTGTTGGAAGATGACTTCCTTTGGCTGAACTTGAATATGGTTGTGGCTTTACCCGTAGTAACAGTGGAAATCATCTGTGAACACATGTTCGTTTCTGTCTTTGAGGCTCATGATATTTTGAAATGCAGGGCTGATACAGGCTTCTCATTTATTAAGCAGGAGAAACCTTCTGTAACAGGTTGTTGAAATCCAGCATATTACTGAAGATCTTGGCTTGAAAGTTTTGGAAGCAAAGCCAACAACAGGGGAGCAGAGTGTCATCGACATGTCATTTCTTATGTTTGAGAACCTGGCAGATAGTACTTCTATTACTCTGACAGATGGTTCTGTGTTTCTTTTGTGAAATGCAGGTCATAGGCAGCCCAGCCAAAATGTTAAGGATCATGATGTTTGAAGTCAGATCCATTTACTATGTGACTTTGGGCGACTTTGCTTAACTTCTTTGTGCCTTCATTTCCTCATCTGTCAAACATGGATAGTAATTTTATCTCCCTGAATGTTGCTAAGATTAATTATTTGTAAAATGCTTAAAAAAACAGCCTGGTCTATAGTGAGCCCTATATGTGTTTTCTAAGTCTAGGAAAAAAATTTAAACATCTGTTTACTATTATCACTATAATTTCATATATGATAGTGGAAGAGGGGTGTCATCTGAAGCCACTGAACTCAACTTTTGTGGGGTTAGTTGCTAGAGGGTTAGCAGTAAAGAGACCTGGTATATCTGTGCAGAAGTTAGAGTTCTCATAGGGGAGATAGATTAATTAAGGAGCGTCATTAACACTGCTGAGTGAGAATGGAGAATGGGGTGCTGTGGCCATAGTTAATAGGACTAACTGGTTGAGGGGGTCAAGGAAGCCTTCAAGAAATCAGAAACTTCTCAGAGACGTCCCTAGTGGTCCAGTGGTTAAGACTCTGGTCTTCCACTGCAGGGGGATATGACCTTGATCCCTGGTTGGAGAGATAAGATCCTACATATGCAAGGTGCAGCCTATAAAAAAACAACAAGAAAGAAGTTGGTAACTTCTACGCTGAGACCAGAAGGAGGTCTATGCTGCGGGTCGGGAAGAAGGAGTGAAATGCAGGCGGTGGCCTGGAGGCAGGAGCGAGCATGTTGGTGTGGCTACAGGAACAGCACAGATGGGGTGGGGCCTGGAGGTGGGGATGGGGGTGCGGGTGGGGGGAACCTCTGTGGGCTGGGGAGCAGGAATGGGGGCTAGAGTTGGGGAGCAAGGGCGGGAAGGGTCTGGTGAAGCAGGTCAGGGACTTCAGACCCTTTATTCAAAGGACTGTGGAAAGCCATGGTGACATCTTGAGCAGGGGATCAGCCACATTTGAGTTGCATCTTAGACAAGTTTTGGAAGCCTGCAACCGGGAGAATGGATTTGAGGACCGCAGGCCTGGAGGGTGGGTGCTCACTCATCCAGGCCAAAGACTTTGGTGGATGAGGCAGGCTATTAAGGAGTCAGGATTGTGGGGCTTTGGTGGGTGCTTGGGTGTGGGGGCTGAGGAAGGATGCATCGGAGATGACTCCTAGGTGCCTGGCCTGGGCAGTGAGGGCTGTGTGCTGAAGTGGGCCAGCCAGAGGAACGGGTTTGGTGGGAACGAGGAGGTGTTCGTGGTTCAGGCTGCGGAGGCGGAGGTGCTTCCGGGTTCTCCTCTGGCTGTGCTTGGGAGGTATTTATTTCTTTTATGAGTGCGTATTGCAGAACATCTACCTCTGCTTTATTGACTATGCCAAAGCCTTTGACTGTGTGGATCACAACAAACTCTGGAAAATTCTTAAAGAGGTGGGAATACCAGACCACCTGACCTGCCTCCTGAGAAATCTGTATGCAGGTCAGGAAGCAGTTAGAACTGGACATGGAACAACAGACTGGTTCCAAATTGGGAAAGGAGTACGTCAAGGCTGTATATCGTCACTGTGCTTATTTAACTTCTATGCAGAGTACATCATGAGAAATGCTGGGCTGGATGAAGCACAAGCTGGAATCAAGATTGCCAGGAGAAATATCAATAACCTCAGATATGCAGATGACACCACCCTTATGGCAGAAAGCAAAGAAGAACTAAAGAGCCTCGTGATGAAGGTGAAAGAGGAGAGTGAAAAAGTTGGCTTAAAACTCAACATTCAGAAAACTAAGATCTTGGCATCTGGTCCCATCACTTCATGGCAAATAGGTGGGGAAACAGTGAGAGACTTTATATTTTTGTGCTCTAAAATCACTGCAGATAGTGACTGCAGCCATGAAATTAAAAGATGCCTGCTCCTTGGAAAGAAAGTTATGACCAACCTAGACAGCATATTGAAAAACAGAGACATTATTTTGCCAACAAAGGTCCATCTAGTCAAAGCTATGGTTTTTCCAGTAGTTGTGTGAGAGTTGGACTATAAGGAAAGCTGAACACTGAAGAATTGATGCTTTTGAACTGTGGTGTTGGAGAAGACTCTTGAGAGTCCCATGGATTGCAAGGAGATCCAAACCAGTCCATCCTAAAGGAAATCAGTCCTGAATATTCATTGGAAGGACTGATGTTGGATCTGAAACTCAAATACTTTGACCACCTGATGCAAAGAGCTGACCTATTGGAAAAGACCCTGTTGCTGGGAAAGATTGAGGGCAGGAGGAGAAGGACGACAGAGGATGAGATGGTTGGATGGCTTCACTGACTCAAAGCATATGAGTTTGAGTAAGCTCTGGGGGTTGGTGATGGACAGGGAGGCCTGGCACGCTGCAGTGGGGTCGCAAAGAGTCGGACATGACTGAGCAACTGAACTGATTGCAGAACAGGGAACATAGCTGAAGAGACTGAAGACATAGCATCGAGATAGGAAATGATACTGGGCAACTGGATCGCAAACCTGCTGGAGAGAAAATGTGGAGGAAGAGGCAGGGTGGCTCAGGGCAGGTCCTGGAGAATGGAACTTAAAAAAAAAAATTGTTTGGCTGTGCTAGGTTTTAGTTGCGGCATGTTAGATCTAGTTCTCTGACCAGGGATTGAACCCAGGCCCCCTGCATTGGGAGCTTGGAGATTTAGCCACTGGACTACCAGGGAAGTCCTGAGAATGGAATTTCTAAGAAGTGGGTAGAAGAGGCTGAGAAAGACATTTGAGACTAGCAGCCATTGAGAGGGAGGGAGTGGGTGGAAAAGCCCAGACAGGGTTGCACAAGGAGAAGGGTAGTTTTAGAAAGTAGGAGGGAGTAGACAAGGTCATGCTATGGAGAGGTCAGGTCCTAGGAGCCCAGGTGATGCTGTGTTAGCAAGATAGCAGTCATTGATGCTCCTGTGTACGAGACAGCTAAGTAACGATGACTGCAGGAGAGCATGAGAACTCTGCAATCACCCGTATGGAAACAGAGTCTGAGAAAGAGTAGATGTGTGTAAAGCTGATTCACTTTTCTGAAACCAGCACAACAGTGTCAATCAACTATACTCCAATAAAAACTTCTAAGAAAACAACAACAGCAATTTTTTTTTAAGTTTTTTATTTTTGCTGTGCTGCGTCTTAGTTGCAACATGCGGGATGGTTTTAGTTGTGGCATGTGGGATCTAGTTCCCTGGGCAGGGACCGAACCTGAGCCCTCTGAGTTTGGAGCGTGGAGTCTTAGCCACTGGACTATCAAGGAAGTTCCAGTCGATGGGATTTGAACATGCCCATTGAAGTGTCCAGCAGAGGAGAGGAGATGGAAGGGTCCGTGGATATTCCAGCAAGTACAGTGCTTCTGAACAGTATAGAAGTTGGGCTTCAGATTCTAGGTGAAGGGGGGACACATCTACTTCAGTAACAGAAAGGGTAGAAATGATGGGTGCAGACCCAGCTCCATTTGTAGGTTTGTGTCAGGACATTGAGGAAATGACGAACTGATGGATATATGTTCTCTGTGAGGTAGACGGCAAGATGGTTTCGGTAATGAATTGTGTTTTAATTTTCCCCCACCACATTCTATTTGTCTTTAATAGATAATGCACAACTTGTAAAAATTTTGTCTCTTTGAACCTGGGTATGATGGAATAAAGTTGTTAAACTGAGGAGACGTGATGAGAGGTGGGCGGGGAGAAAACAGTAGGAATAAGATGTCTAGAAAAACAGTCCTCAAGACATCAGGACATGTGTCTGTTTCAGAGTTCTGTTGGCACCTCAGGTTGAGTCCTTCATTCAAGCACTCTTTAATTTTTTTTAACACGCTATTGACCTGGGGACTTTTGCAGAAAGTGATTCCTGTGGCTGGTGATTTGTTATGTAAGTGACTATTGATATATCTCTGGTCAATAACGTTCAGGTAACAAAAGACATTTTAATATGTCTCTGGTTAATGAGTTGCTAAGCAGTCAGTGGAGATGCATTTTTTTCTTTTTCACTGAGGACCACTGCTGATGTTTCGGTGTGATCGCAATGGAGTCATGCTGGTTCATTTTGAATGTCTGCAGAGAAGAAATTTCTCTTGGCAACATTGGAGAGGAGATTCTAGGACTTCAGGCTCAGAAGAGAACCTGTAAGAGTTAAAGGTTGTAGTCAGTATCAGTGATCGTAGCATTTCTTTTCTAGTTAGCTGCTTGCTGCTGCTAAGTCACTTCAGTCGTGTCTGACTCTGTGTGACCCCATAGACATCCCCCGTCCCTGGGATTCTCCAGGCAAGAACACTGGAGTGGGTTGTCATTTCCTTCTCCAATGCATGAAAGTGAAAAGTGAAAGTGGAGTCGATCAGTCGTATCCGACTCTTAGCGACCCCATAGACCGCAGCCTACCAGGCTCCTCCATCCATGGGATTTTCCAGGCAAGAGTACTGGAGTGGGTTGCCATTGCCTTCTCCAAGTTAACTGCTTAGTTAGGTTCTAACTAGTTTAAGAAACAATCCATGGCCATCCTCTTCCCTCAGGCCCCAGATGAACAGACTCTGGGCACCCGGTACCTTGGGAAACGTGGAGACTTTCAGGTTCTTCAGTGGGAAGACTTCTAGGACTTGGTGAAGTTCATTGCCTGTGCCCCTAGGGCTAGAGTTGGTGGTTTGTTCTTGTGTAAAGCAGTAGGATAGGGTTCTGATTAATTTTTTTTTTTTCTTTTCTTGACAGTTCAGAATTTTGGCATAAAACATGCTGTGTATCCTCATGTGTTGCCTTCAATAGCAAGTGAGAAACCCAACTAAAATCAGCTGAAGCAAAAAAAGACTTTCTGACTCATGTGAGCCAAGTCTCAGGAGTGGGGCTGCTTTAGATACATAGGCAGCCAAGGGTTCAGGCAATGTCATCAGGTCTTTCTCTTTGCATCCGAGCACTTGCTGCAGTTGGCTTGACCCCAGTGGGTGCTCTTTCCAAAGTGGTGATAGCTTAAGGTTACTTGCTACTTACTTAAGCAACTTTTTAGAAGAGATTTATTTCTTTATTGGCTGTGATGAGTCTTCATTGTTGCACGCAGGCTTTCTCTGGGTGAGGTGAGTGCAGGCCACTCTTCTTAGAGTGCACAGGCTTCTGGGGGTGGCCTCCCTGTTGCAGAGCACAGTCTGTAGGTTCAGGGGCTTCAGTAGCTGGAGCTCGTGGGTTCAGTAGCTGTGTTGCATGGGTTTAGCTACCCTGTGGCTTGTGGGATCTTCTGGGACCAGGGGTAGCACGGGTGTCCTTTGCATTGCAAGGCAGGGCGAATTCTGAGTCACTGGACCACCAGGGAAGCCTCTGCTTCCTTTCTCATTGCTCTGGGGGTTCCAGAGAACAATGCCTTCTTTTCCTTAGGGCAGTTGTTCTCAAACAGATGGTTTTGTGATGCCCTGGAGACATTTTTGTTGTCATAATTGGCATAGATGGCTGCTGGCATCTAATGTGTAGAGGCCAATGATGCCCTGAGGCTGGAATAGCCTTTGATGCACAGGGCCTACTGCCCCTGATCTGCCCACCCCCGCCCCAAGAGCTATCTAGCTCAGAGCTGCTTGCACTGAGGTTGAGAGAGAGACCATGTATTATCTCTATCAGGATGCTTTTGGGCATAAAGTTCCGCCAGTCCAATAGGCATGAACTGATCTTGTCCTAGGTGAACCTGAGGATGTGGTTGCCTTTCCTGAAGGCCCTGTCTCTCCTGGGTCACTTGTCCAGCCTGGAGCCATCGCTTGGTGTGGCTGGTGGGACACCTTGGCCAGCCTGAATCCCATACCTACCAGTGGGGAGAAGCAGGTGACCAGTGGTGATCTGCTTCACCAGAACTTCATGGGTCCTAATGAGAGATGTGCAGATCATAGGAAAAAGCTCTGATGTCCAGTGTGCAAGAGTATATGCATTTTCTAGAAGCTTTCTAAGTTCTTTTTTTCTTTTTATTTTTGTTGTAGTTGATTTACAATGTTAGTTTTAGGTGTACAGCAAAATCTTTCAGTTATATGTGTATATGTATATATTTTAGATTCTTTTCCCTCATAGGTTATTACAGAATATTGAGTATAGTTCCTTGTGCTGTTACAGTAGGTTCTTGTTGGGAACGTGCGTCTCGGAAAGTATCTTTACTAGACCTGGTTTTTCTGGGCCTAAGGGTGTGTGGCAAAGGGCTCTGAGATTAGGGAGTCAGGATAAGAATGGCTTCTCTTTTTCCACGTTGCTTGGTTGATTCATTTTTAACTAAAATAGAGAAGGATGGGAGAGATGAGGGTGGAAGCAAAGACTCTGGTCTGTGTAGCTCCTCTGGATACAAAATCAAGGTTGTTGATTCTCTGCTGTGCTGGCTGGCTGTGCTGGGCAGTATTTAATCTCTGAGCTCTGGAGTAGCTCAGACACTCGCGGTCATTGTGGGAAAGCTGAAAGTAGTTACCGTTGATAACATCTTGTTAGAGTCCAGGGAAACATTTTACAAGTTAAATAGTGATTTTTCTGGCTTTGTTTAGATTTCTGACACTCATAGTGTTCTTGTTTAGTTTTGGAGAAGCTATTGTTAAAAAAAAAAAATAAAACTGATCTTTGTGAGTGTAATTCATCTGGCAGAAGGATTGAGTAATTTTATGTTCTTTTTTCCTTTTTAAACAAACAAAATTCTTGAAGAGAAATGAGGGCAGATTTTAAAAACTTCTGATTTTCCGTATTCCTGGCTTAATTTTAATTTTGAAACCATTTGAGAAATCCTGTAAACACCTAGAAAAGTTGTCCAAATAAATTTATTTTCTTTTGAAATTGTGTGCTAGTCCCTGGAAATACTTTCCTTGTCTCTGGTTTACTGTGTGTGCTGCTTAGTATTGAAAAGAATTTGAAAGTAGGTACGTGACCTATTGGGGCTGTTTTCTTAGTAGTCCAGGGGAGTTGAGATGGTTAAATGTTTATGATGTGAACTCTGAAATCTTTTATAATTGACTGCTCTGTCTTAATGGACATTGTCTAAAGGGCTTGCAAATTACCCTGGTCAGGAGCAGTCCCACATCCACAAACCGGATGTGTCACTTAACCACAGATGAGTTTTTTGGTTGTTCTGGGACGGTTCAGTGCTTTTGACAGTGTCTCGGGGACTGATTTATCTTGACACACTCATCAGACAAAAAGGGTTTTTAAAAGTGCTCCTCTGTCCAGAGACAAAGAGGCAACATTGTAAAGACCTTCACATTTTGTGACTGGGAAGCTTGCATTTCCCAAAGTGTTAAAGCTGTAAGCGGAGTTTCCAGTTGAGGCATTTCCTCAGTGTGATGTCTGGTGAGAGCATAGCTGGGGGGTGGTGGTGGGGGAGTGGAGAGGACTGGGTTCCATGGTGGGAGCTAGTGTGTTGGGGAGCATTTGACCTGTGGAAGGTGTGGAAGGGCACGGTGGAGCGAAGCCTGCTAGATTGTGGCATGGTTAATGCCTGTGAACCCAAACCCAGAGTTTACATTAGGAAGAAAAGATGGAATGGAGTGGAATGAATGCACATTCAACTCTATGGGCTTACATGATGTGTGTGTGTGTGTAATCTAATCACTGTTTCAGTTCAGTTCAGTCGCTCAGTCGTGTCTGACTCTTTGTGACCCCATGAGTCGCAGCACGCCAGGCCTCCCTGTCCATCACCAACTCCCGGAGTTTACGAGTCGGTGATGCCATCCAGCCATCTCATCCTCTGTCATCCCCTTCTCCTCCTGCCCCCAATCCCTCCCAGCATCAGGGTCTTTTCCAGTGAGTCAACTTTTTGCATGAGGTGGCCAAAGTATTGGAGTTTCAGCTTCAGCATCAGTCCTGAATTAAAATCACTTGTTAGATGTGACTAAACAAGAGGGATCAGTGATGGTTCCCTTATTCACTCCCAACCCATTTTTTTTGTGTGTGTGTGACTGTCCGTTACATTTTTAAAATTGAAATACAGTTGATTTACAGTGTGTTTCAGGTATACAGTGAAGTGATTCAATTGTATCAGATTCTTTTCCATGATGGTTTATTACTGGATATTGAGTATAGTTCCCTGTGCTATACAGTAAACCTTTGCTGGTTTTCTGTTTTATGTATAGTAGTATGTATCTTATTAATCCCATGCTGCTAATTTATGCCATCCCCTTCTTCTTTGGTAACCATAGCTTTGTTTTCTGTGTTTGTAAGTCTTATTTCTGTTTTGTAAATAAATTCATTTGTGTCTTTTAGTTTTTTTTTGGTTCCATGTATAAGTGATACATTTGTCTTTCTCAGTTTGGCTTCATTCACATGATAATCTCCAGGTCCATCCATGCTGGTGCAAATGGCATTCTTTATTTTTTATCATCTGAGTGATATTCTGTAGTGTAAATGTGCCGCATCTTTATCCATTCATATCTGTCGATGGACATTTTGGTTGCTTCCCTGTCTTGGCTGCTGTAAATAACGTGATAATCCATTTTTATCCCTTGCTGCTGCTGTTTAGTTGCCCACTTGTGTCCGACTCCTTGTTACCCCATGAACCATACCCTGACAGGCTCCTGTGTCCACGGGATTTTCCAGGGAAGAATACTGGAGTGCCATTTCCTTCTCCAGAGGATCTTCCTGACCCAGGGATTGAACTTGTGTCTCTTGCTTGGCAGGCAGACTTTTTTTTTTTTTTACCGCTGATCCACCCGGGAAGCCCTTTGTGTATCTTAGTTGGTTAAATGAAGGTGCATATAAAATATCTTCAGTTTAAAACAGCAGTGGGTAGATTACTACAGTCTCTCAAATTAGAAGTGTTAGATTTTATTTTCATTTTCCTTATAATCTACTTATAAGTTTAGCTCTTGGTAAACATCTGAGATGTACTAACACAAAGTTAAAGTTTCCTAGAAGTCATGATAATAATAGTGGTGGTGGTTGTAGTAGTGGCAGCAGCCAGTGACGTTTTAAAGTTTATTTTTTAACCCAGTGTGAGGGGGCAGACCTTGACGTTAATTAGCATTTACTTCTCCCCACAGTCCTGTTTGTTGGTTACCCTTACAGTGCATATTATTTTGCGGTGTAGGAACCTGGGTTTGGATGTGTTAGTAAGTTTCTTTCCCCAGGGCCCTAGCCTGGAAAGCCATGTGGCCTCCTCCAGTTTCACACATTCTCTGAGACCTTTAGTTTTCTGGAAGAGCAAACATTATTGCCATTGGTATAGTTCATATTTCACAAGCCTTATTTGTGGTGTTATCTTGTGTAAAGCCTTGGGGGAGGGAGTTATGTCTGCAAATCACGCTTTAGGAAATTTAAAAATTTCCCGTGAAGGTGATAAAAGCTTCCTTTAAGCTATTTAAAGTCACAGGAAAGGAAGTCATTTTCAGATGATCTGAAATAGTGGCTGTGCGATTCTATTCGTATTGCACAAAATGAAAAGGATTTTGCTATTGTTTGCTTTTTAGCCAAAGCAGAATCTAGAGAGTAATGCCATTGTTCATGATCCAAAGGGCGCACTGGGTTTGAATGGCGCTGACAGACTGATGTTGCCATTTTCAGCTTCCATGTCTTATCGATGATCGCCAAAGCATTTCTCTCCTTAAAGGAAAATGCTTTGCTTGTTTTGTGAAATGAATGCTTTGCTGTCAGTGCCAGTTTGGACCCTTGTTAAAATTTGCTGCTTATCTTATGCTCCCAAACTATACTGCTATTTAATTTTCTTCATAAATAGCTGTTCTCTTTCTTTCTAGATGTATTTTCATTCTTTTTGGTGATGGTGTTCTGCATGTTTACCCTGAAATAAATGTTCTCCTGGTTCACTGGGGAGGACTTGCTGCTCAGAAGCCAGATGGCCAAGTCGGAGACAATGTTGGTGAAGACATATCACAATGTCTTGGTTTTAAGAGTTTCAGGGTTTGTCTGATTGGGGGTTTAGGAAATCTCAGTTTCCCTGTAGAATGCCGGAGTGCGAATCCTGCTCTCCTGACTCTCGTGGAGTGGGAAGGAATGCTCAGTCCTCTTCCTCTACAGACGAGGAAACATGACCCACCTGCCCACTCGGGTAGACTATTGGTTTTATGAAGCTCATTTGTAGTGTTGAGTCTCCACTGAGCTCATTTTTCTTCTCTGTATATTTGCAGTATTAGTGAACAAATAATGAGGAAATCCCCCTTTGGAAACAAATTATTTCCATGATGCTCACGTTGTATTCATGTTCATCAAAAATTTAGATAAGGGTGCCTCCCTGGTGGTCCAGTGGCTAAGACTCCGTGCTCCCCATGCAGGGGGTCCGGGTTCGATCCCTGTTTGGGGAGCTAGACCCTACATGCTGCATCTAAGACCCGGTGCAGCCAAATAAATTAAAAAAAAAAAAAAATCTGGAGGAGAGAAAATACAAGGTGAGGAGGATGGTTATGGCATGCCAGTAAGGTTCCTACTTCAAAGGAGGTTTGGAGTAAAGCCTTTCATCTCTCTTTGTGACCCCATCTACTTCCCATGTCCATGGAATTTTCCAGGCAAGAATACTGGAGTGGGTTGCCATCTCATCTCTCAGGGTCTCATAAAAGCTCCTGACCTGACTATCACTATCAAGTATTTTGCAAATATTAATACTTACGTTTGCTTCTCTTGAGATAAGGGATACTGATCCCAATTCTCTGATCTATAGGAGTGCGTGAACTACCTTAGTCCCAAAGGAAACCGTGATTCCGTGTTAAGCCTACTCCAATGATATATGCTGTTTTTAATCTGAGATTCATAAAGACCTTCAAAAGGAATTCTCAACCTTCCACCATTGAATTATTCCTGTGAGTGAGAGCCCTTCCTCTTGACACCTCCTTTGAAGTTGAAGTAGAGAAATAAATGAGTTTGACAGAGATGATGTAACACGGACATTGTTTTGTGCTTGGGGCTTCCATTCAGCTGCTGTGACCGGCTCTAATAAAGCCTAGCCATTCCTAAAGATGTCCTGTCACTCAGTTTGCTCCTGTTCTAGGTCCAGTAGATGGTGAGCCCCTTGAGGGCAGTATCTGATTTTGGCCCCCAGCTAGTGTTGAGAGCTATATCTGACTCTGATGTTTTGGATTCACACTTGCCGAGTAGATCTCTGTCTGGCTCCTCGCATAATGGAAGCCTTTGAGGTTCAGAGGTTGGATGATATCAGGAAAGACGCAGACGAGAAGATGAGAATCCAGGGCCTCTGATGGCGGGCCTGTTCCTGAGCCACGGATGAAGGTGAAAATGGCTTTCTGTAACTTTGGACCAAATGTCACCATCTTCCATCTCAGCTCCTCCACAGATTCCTGCCAGGATTCTTTATCTCTGATGAACACAGTCAAAATCAGAACTCTCAGGTGGGGAGAGTTAGAAAGTTGTTTTTGCCTGCATTGAGCTGATAAATCTTCAGAGTATGAAGACAGGTCTAGAAGGAGTTAGGGCACAGTTTAGGACAGCATTCAAGGTTCCAAACTGCCTCCAGATGGAAAGAAAAGCTCAGAGTGTGGTTAGCGCTTTATTTCTTTTGGCTGACTTTCTATTGTCATTCCTTAATAGCTGTTTATATTTAATATGCTGCAAGTTGTATATTGTATACAAGTTATTCTTTAGCCTATCTCTGTATAGAGACAAGTAGCATGGGTAAATGTTCACTGTTGCACACGAGTGAAATAGGGTGTTAATGTTTCATTTGTTTCACATCAAGTTAAATAAAAGGGAAAAACACAAATAAAAATAGTGATTTTGCTACACAGTCCAGTTGTACATTCTTTTGTTAGATTTAACAGAACAAGGTCCCTGAAGGAATGTTAAAATCCGTTCAAAGTGATAGCTTTAAAACGTTCCCAAGCAGTAATGATAAAATACAAACAGTTGTATTATTGAGCTGTGATATTAGAAGTCCTTGTTATTTCAAGTAGAGCACAATGTCATATTTTTCCTTACTAATTTTTTCTTTTTACATAGCGAACTCTTGCGATAAACTTGGTCTGGATGTTCTGTGTTCATGGCATCACTTTCCATTTGATTTCTCCTAGAAAATTAGGATGCATTCCATTCCTCTGGCTGCTTTGTACATGGTGATAGCTTAGCGTTGAGACTAGCGTCGAACAGGGTCATGGCCTCTGGTCTCAGCGGGCAGGGACTCTGGCTGTAGGAAGACCCCAGGACCATGTTATCCAGAAGAGAGGGGGCTCTTTCTGCAAACAGTGACATCACTGGCCTTTTCCTTGGGAAGCTGCTGGTAAAATATTGTAGGGAGTAGCTCTCCTTTTGCTCATATAGACAGAGGAGAAAGAGACCGCCCTCTTGTGTGGTTCTCTTGCCCTTATAGAACAGGTGATATTTTTTCTCCGTCTCCTTTAGAACCTAGACTGTCACTAAAGAAGATAGGGCTGTGTGTGGGTGTATGTGTATTATATGGTCAGTTAGCCTCTGTGACTGTTTGCTCTGTATTTTGTCGTTGGTTTGTATTATGTCTTTTTAAAACAATCTGTTTTTTAAATGCATATATATTGAATCTAGAAGGGTGGTAGTGATGAACGTATTTGCAGGGCAGCAGTGGAGATGCAGACATAGAGAACAGACATGTGGACACAGTGGGGGAAGGAGAAGGTGGGATGAATTGGGAGCATAGTATTGGACCGTATATTTTACCATATGTAAAACGGACGGCCAGGATGATGCAGGGAGCTCATCAGGCCGGCACCGGCCCTGTGACAACAAGATGGGTGGGAGGTTCAAGAGGGAGAGAACGTGTGTGTGCTCATGGCTGATTCATGTTAATGTTTGTCAGAAACCAACAGCATGTTGTAAAGCAGTTATCTTCCAATTAAAAATTATTTTCTTTCTTTTTAAAATTGAAGTATAATTGATATACAGTGTTCTGTAAGTTTCAGGTATACAGCAAAGTGATTCAGTTACACTTATGTACATTTTAAAAAAATACTGTTTTCCGGTATGGTTTACCATAGGATATTGAATGTAGTTCTGTGTGCTATACAGTAGGAACTTGTTGTTTATCCATTCTGTATGATGTTGTTGTTGTCCAGTTGCGTCTGACTCTTTGTGACACCATGGACTGCAGCGTGCTGAGCCTCTGTCCCTCACCATCTTCCGAAGTTTGCCTCGGTACATGTCTGTTGCATCAGTGATGCCATCCAGCCATCTCATCCTATGATGTTCTCTTCTCCTTCTGCCCTCACTCTTTCCCAGCATCAGGGACTTTTCCAATGAGTCAGCCGTTCGCATCAGATGACCAAAATACTGGAGCTTCATCTTCAGCATCAGTTCTTCCAAAGAGTATTCTGGGTTGATTTCCCTTAAGATTGATTGGTTTGATCTCCTTGCTGTCCAAGGGACTTTCAGGAGTCTCCTCCAGCACCACACTTCGAAGGCAAAGATTCTTTGGCACTTTGCCTTTCACAACTGTACGTGACCACTGGGAAGACCAGAGCCTTGACTATACCGACCTTGGTCAGCAGAGTAATGTCTCTGCTTTTCAACACACTGTCTAGGTTTGTCATAGCTTTCCTGCCAAGTAGCAATCGTCTTCTGATTTCATGGCTGCAGTCACCATCCTTGGTGATTTTAGAGCCCAAGAAGAGGAAATCTGTCACTACTTCTACTTTTTCACCTTCTATTTGCCATGCAGCAATGGGGCTGGATGCATTGATCCTAGCTTTTTAATATTTAGTTTTAAGCTGGCTCTTTTACTATCCTTCTTCACCCTCATCAAGAGGCTCTTTAGTTCCTTTGCGCTTTCTGCCATTTAGGTGGTATCATCAGCATATCTGAGGCAGTTGATGTTTCTCCCACCTGTCTTGATCATAGCTTGTAACTCATCCAGCCCAGCATTTCTCATGATGTGCTCAGCGTACAGGTTAAACAAAAAGGGTGACAGCAGACAGCCCTGTTGTAGTCCTTTCTTAATCTTGAATCAATCAGTTGTTCCATACAGGGTTCTAACTGTTGCTTCTTGACCTGCATACAGGTTTCATAGAAGACAGGTAAGATGGTCTGACATTCCCATCTCTTTAAGAGCTTTCCATTCTCATCTCTTTAAGAGCTTTCCATAGTTTGTTATGATCCACACAAAGGCTTTAACGTAGTCGATGAAACAGAGGTAGATGTTTTCCTGGAATTTCCTTGCTTTTTTTATGATCCAGCAAATTTTGGCAATTTGATCTTTGGTTCCGCTGCCTTTTCTAAACCCGCCTTGGACATCTGGAAGTTCTTGGTTCTCATGACGCTGAAGCTTCCCATGCAAGATTTTAAATGTGACCTTACTAGCATGGGAGATGAATGCAATTGCCTGATGGTTAGCAAATTCTTCAGTACTACTGTTCTTGGGAATTGGTATGAGGATTGACTTTTCCAGTCCTGTGACCACTGCTGGGTCTTCCAGATTTGCGGACATATTGAATGTAACACCTTGATGGCATCATCCTTTGGGGTTTTAAATAGCTGTGCTGGAATCCCATGGCATCCATTAATTTTGTTAATAACAGTGCTACCTTAGACCCACTTGACGTCACACTCCAGAAGGTCTGGTTCTGGGTGACTGGCCGCACCATTGTAGTAATCCAGTTCGTTAAGATCTTTTTAGTACAGTTCTTCGTGTATTCTTTCCATCTCTTCTTGGTCCCTTTAGCGTCTACTAGATCTCTGCCATTTCTCTCCTTTATTGTGCTCATCTTGGAAATGTTCCCTTGATATTTCCAGTTTTCCTGAAGAGACCTCTGGCCTCCCCCATCGTGTTGTTTTCCTTAGTTTTACGCACTGCTCACTGGACAAGGCCGTCTTGTGTCTCTGTGCTGTTCTTTGAAAATCTGCGTTTAGTTGATATACCTTTCCCTTTCTCCCTTGCTTTTTGCTTCTCTCCTCTTCTTCAGCAGTTTGTAAAGCCTCCTCAGATGACCACTTTGCCTTCTTCCTTTTCTTTTTCATTTGGGGTGATTTCGTTCACTGCCTCCTGTACAGTATTACAGACTTCCATCCTTACTTCTTCAGGCGCACTGTTTACTCGATATAATCCTTTGAATCTATTTGTTACCTCTTTGCGTATTCATAGGGGATTTGATTTAAGTCATACCTGACTGGCCTAGTGGTTTTCCCCACTGTCTTTAGTTTAAGCCTGAATTTTGCCATGAGGAGCTGATGATCTGAGCCATAGTCAGCTCCAGGTCTTATTTTTGCTGACTGTATACAGCTTCTCCATCTTTGGCTACAAAGAATGTCATCAGTTTGATTTCGGTATTGACCCTTGGGTGGTGTCCATGTGTAAAGTCATCTCTTGTGTTGTTGAAAAAGGGTGTTTGCTATGACCAGTGCCTTCTCTTGGCAGAATTCAGTTAGCCTTTACCCTGCTTCATTTTGTTTTCCAAGGCCAGACTTGCCTATTAACTCCAGGTATCTCTTCACTTCCTGCTTTTTGCATTCCAGTCCCCAATGATGAATAGAACATCTGTTTTTGGTGTTATTTCTAACAGGTATTCTGGGTCTTTGTAGAACTGATCAACTTTAGCTTCTTTGACATGCATGGTAGGGGCATAGACTTGAATTGCTGTGACGTTGAATGGCTTGCCTTGGAAACACACCAAGATCATTCTGTCATTTTTGAGGTTGCACCCGATTACTACATTTCAGACTCTTTTGTTGATTATGAGGACTATTCCATTTCTTCTACTGGATTCTTGCCCACAGTGGTAGATATAACGGTCATCTGAATTAAATTCACCCATTCCTGTCCACTTTAATTCCCTGATTCCTGAGATGCTGGTGTTTCTTCTTACCATCTCCTGCTTTCCCAGGTGCAATTTACCTTGATTCATGGACCTAACATTCCGGGTTCCTATGCAGTACTGTTCTTTACGTCAGATTTTACTTCCGTCACTAGACACATCCATAACTGAGCATCGTTTCTGCTTTGGTCCAGCTGCTGCTTTCTTTCTGGGGCTGTTAGTAGTCATCCTCTGCTCTTCCCCAGGAGCGTGTTGGACACCATCTGACCTGGGGAACTCATCTTTTGATGTCATATCTTTTTGTCCTTTTGTACAGTTCACGAGGTTCTCACAGCAAGTATACTGGAGTGTGTGCCTTTTCTCCTCCAGTGGATCACGTTTTGTCAGAAATCTCCACTAGGACCTGTCTGTCTTGGGTGGCCCTACATGGCATGGCTCATGGCTTCACTGAGTTAAGCAAGCCCCTTTGCTACAAGAAGTCAGTGATCTGTGAAGAGAGGATCCATTGTGTATATAACAGCTTAAATCTGCCAACCCCAAGCTCCCATTCCACCCTTCCCCAGTGCGCAATGACAAGTTTGTTCGCTATCTCTAATTTGGTTCATAGGTAGGTTCACTTGTGTCATTTTAGATTCCACATATAAGTGACATATATGGTATTTGCTTTTCTCTTTCTGATTCACTTCACTTAGTATGATAGTCTCTGGATGCATACACGTTGCTGCAAATGGCATTGTTTCATTTTTGTTATGACTGAGTATTCCCTTGTGTGTGTGTACCACATCTTCTTTACCTGTTCCTCTGTTGATGGACATTTCAGCAGATTTGAATTAGGTAGTTTTCAAGTCTTGGCTTTGGAGGATAGTGCTGTTATGAACATAGGGATGCGTGTATCTTTTTGAATTAAGAGTTTGGTCTGGATATATGCCCAGGAGTAGGAGTGCCTGATCATACAATAATTCTATTTTTAGTTTTCTGGGAACCTCCGTCCTATTTCCCATAGCGGCTGCACCGATTTACATTCCTTTGAATAGTGTAGAAGGGTTCCCTTTTCTACACACCCTCTCCAGCATTTGTCATTTGTAGAGTTTTTAATGATGGCCATTCTGACCAGTGTAAAGTGGTACCTCATTGTAGTTTTGAGTTGATTTTGCTAATAATTAGTGATGTTGAGCATCTTTTCATGTGTCTGTGTGGCCAGCCTTTTGATTGGCTGCTCTTAGATCAGGTGCCAATCCCTGTCTGGCCAGTTGTAAGCTGTCATATAGAACAGGTTTGCCCAAGAATGCCTGCCTCACCTGGGCCCGTGAGAGGAGGAGCGGGCTGGCTCGGGGCATGCACCGTGCAAGTACAAACCTAGTCTGTGGGCCAGAGCTCGCTTGCTGTTTTGTAATCATTTCTTTATCAGAGGGAGCTGTTTTCCTTCTCACACTATACCGAGTGTGGTGCAGTTACATATGAATAAATCTTTGACCTATCTTTTTTTTGGGGGGGGGGGAGTATTTTTTAACAGCTTTACTGAGACATAATTCACACACCATATGATTCACTCATTTATAGTCTACAATTCAGGGACTTCCCTGGTGGTCCAGTGATTTGGACTCCACCCTTCCATTGCAGGGTCACAGGTTCAATCCCTGACTGGGGAACTTAAGATCCCACATGCTGTGCAGCTTGGCCAATAAGTAAATAAATGAATACTAAAAAAAAGGTACAATTCAGTGTTCAGTTTCTATGCTCACAGAGTTGTGCAACCATCACCACACCAGTTTTAGAAAATGTTCATCACCCTGAAAAGAAGCCCTGTATCCCTTGGCTTAATATCTTTTGATGCTGTAACGGGTATCTTGCTTGCCTACTGCCATGCTGTTCTATTGAGGCCTCTGACTTTCCCTATTCTCCCTTCCTCATTCTTCCTCCCTCTTGCTGACTGTTATGTACCATAGTACTTAGCACTTTCTGTGGGTTTTTACATTTCTCTCTTTTTTTTTAATATAACCTGGAAAGTTTTTTTTTAAAAACCACTGTTAATTCTATGATTTATTTATTTTTTTTGTCGTGGGTTGTGCTGCATCATTGTTGCTGTGTGCCGGTTTTCTCTAGTTGCAGTGACCAGAGCGACTCTTCATTGTGGTAACGGGCTTCTCATCTCGGTACTCTCTTGTGTAGCACAGGCTCCAGGGTGCTTGTGTTTCAGTAGTTGTGGTAGGTGGGATCTTCCTGGACCAGGGTTTGAACCCGTGTCTTCTGCAGTGGGAAGCGGATTCTTTACCTCTGAGCCACCAGGGAAGCCTTTTACATTTCTATTTTAATGTTTGTTTTTCTCAGAATGTAAGCTTTATGGAGGCGGGGATTTTTGTCTTGGTTCAGTCCCTCAGTCGTGTCCGACTCCTTGCAACTCCATAGACTGCAGCACGCCAGGCTTCCCTGTCCGCCACCAACTCCTGGAGCTTGCTCAAACTCATGTCCATCGAATTGGTGATGCCATCCAACCATCTCATCCTCTGTCAACCTCTTCTCCTGTCTTCAATCTTTCCCAGCATCAGGGTCTTTTCAAATGAGTCAATTCTTCACATCAGGGGGCCAGAGTATTGGAGTTTCAGCTTCAGCATTGGTCCTTCCAATGAATATTCAGGACTGGTTTCCTTTGGGATGGACTGGTTGGATCTCCTTGCAGTCCAAGGGACTCTCAAGAGTCTTTTCCAACACCACAGTTCAAAAGTATCAATTCTTCCGTGCTCCCCTCATTATAGTCCAACTCTTACATCCATACATGACTACTGGAAAAACCATATCTTTGACGAGATGGACTTTTGTTTGAAAAATAATGTCTCTGCTTTTTAATATGCTGTCTAGGTTGGTCACAGCTTTTCTTCCAGTGAGCAAGCGTCTTTTAATTTCTTGGCTGCAGTCACCATCTGCAGTGATTTTGGAGTCCAAGAAAATAAAGTCTGTCACTGTTTCCATTATTTCCCCATCTATTTGCCATTAAGTGATGGGACTGGATGCCATGATCTTAGTTTTCTGAATGTTGAGTTTTAAGCCAACTTTTTCACTCTCCTCTTTCACTTTCATCAAGAGGCTCTTTAGTTCTTCTTCACTTTTCTGCAGTAAGGGTGGTGTCATCTGCATATCTGAGGTTATTGATATTTCTCCTGGCAACCTTGATTCCAGCTTGTGCTTCATCCAGCCCAGCATTTCTTATGATGTACTCTGCATAGAAGTTAAATAAGCAAGGTGACAGTATACAGCCTTGATGTACTCCTTTCCCAATTTGGAACCAGTCTGTTGTTCCATGTTTAGTTCTAACTGTTGCTTCTTGACCTGCATACAGATTTCTCAGGAGGCAGGTCAGGTGGTCTGGTATTCTCATCTCTTTCAGCATTTTCCATAGTTTGTTGTGATCCACACAGTCAAAGGCTTTGGTGTAGTCAATAAAGCAGAAGTAGATGTTTTTCTGGAACTCTTTTGCTTTTTTGATGATCAAGCGGATGTTTGCAATTTGATCTCTGGCTCCTGTAACTTCTCTAAATCCAGCTTGAACATCTGGAAGTTCACTGTTCATGTACTGTTGAAGTCTGGCTTGGAGAATTTTGAGCATTAATTTGCTAGCGTGTGAGATGAGTGCAATTGTGTGGTAGTTTGAGCATTCTTTGGCATTGCCTTTCTTTGGAATGAAAACTGACCTTTTCCAATCCTGTGGCCACTGTTGAGTTTTCCAGATTTGCTGGCATATTGAGGGCAGCACTTTCACAGCATCATCTTTTAGATTTGAAATAGCTCAACTGGAATTCCATCACCTCCGCTAGCTTTGTTCATAGTGATGCTTTCTAAGGCCCACTTTACTTCACATTCCAGGATGTCTGGCTCTAGTCCAGTGATCACACCATTGTGATTATTTGGGTCATGAAGATCTTTTTTGTATAGTTCTTTGTATTCTTGCCACCTGTTCTTAATATCTTATGCTTCTGTTAGATCCCTACCATTTCTGTCCTTTATTGTGCCCATCTTTGCAGGAAATGTTCCCTTGGTATCTCTAGTTTTCTTGAAGACATCTCTAATCTTTCCCATTTGTTGTTTTCCTCTATTTCTTCGCATTGATCGCTGAGGAAGGCTTTCTTGTCTCTTCTTGCTATTCTTTGGAACTCTGCGTTCAAGTGGGTATATCTTTCCTTTTCTCCTTTGCCTTTTGATTCTCTTCCTTTCTCAGCTATTTGTAAGGCCTCCTCAGACAACTATTTTGCCTTTTTTCATTTTTTTTTCTTGGGGATGTTCTTGATCACTGCCTCCTGTACAATGTCATGAACCTCCGTCCATAGTTCTTCAGGCACTCTGTCTATCAGATGTAGTCCCGTGAATCTATTTGTCAGTTCCACTATATAATCGTAAGGGGTTTTATTTAGGTCATACCTGAATGGTCTAATGGTTTCCCCTACTTTCTTCAATTTCAGTCTGAATTTGACAATAAAAGGAGTTCATGATCTGAGCCACGGTCAGCTCCTGGTCTTGTTTTTGCTGACTCTATAGAGCTTCTCCATCTTTGGCTGCAAAGAATATAATCAATCTGATTTTGGCATTGATCATCTGGTGATGTCCATGTGTAGAGTCTTCTCTTGTGTTTTTGGATGAGGATGTGTGCTATGACCAGTGAGTTCTCTTGGTAAAACTGTTAGCCTTTGACCTGCTTCGTTTTGTACTCTAAGGCAAAATTTGCCTGTCACTCCAGGTATCTCTTGACTTCCTACTTTTGCATTCCAGTTCCCTATAATGAAAAGGATATCTTTTTTGGGAGTTAGTTCTAGAAGGTCTTGTAGATCTTCATAGAACTGTTCAACTTCAGCTTCTTCAATATTACTGGATGGGGCATAGACTTGGATTACTGTAATAATGCATGGCTTGCCTTGGAAACGAACAGAGATCATTCTGTTGTTTTTGAGATTGCATCCAAATACTGTATTTCGAACTCTTTTGTGGACTATGATGGCCAGTCCATTTCTTCTAAGGGATTCTTGACCACAGTTCAGTCCAGTCCCTCAGTTGTGTCTGACTCTTTGCGACCCCATGAACTGCAGCACACTAGGCCTCCCTGTCCATCACCAACTCCTGGAGTTTACCCAAATTCATGTCCATTGAATCAGTGATGCCATCCAACCATCTCATCCTCCTTCATCCCCTTCTCCTCTCACATTCAATCTTTCCAAGCATCAGGGTCTTTTCAAATGAGTCAGTTCTTCACATTGGGTGGCCAGAGTATTGGAGTTTCAGCTTCAACATCAGTCCTTCCAATGAATATTCGGAGCTGGTTTCCTTTAGGATGGACTGGTTGGATCCCCTTGCAGTCCAAGGGACTCTCAAGAGTCTTCTCCAACACCACAGTTCAAATGCATCAATTTTTTGGTGCTTAGCTTTCTTTATGATTCAACTCTCACATCCATAGATGACTACTGGAAAAACCATAGTTTTGACTAGATGGATTTTTGTTGTCAAAGTAATGTCTCTGCTTTTTAACATGCTGTCTAGGTTGGTCATAACTTTTCTTCCAAGGAGCAAGTGTCTTTTAATTTCTTGGCTGCAGTCAACATCTGCAGTGATTTTGGAGCCCCAAAAGATAGTCTGTTACTGTTTCCACTGTTTCCCCATCTATTTACTATGAAATGATGGGACCAGATGCCATGATCTTAGTTTTCTGAATGTTGAGCTTTAAGCCATGTTTTTCACTCTCCTATTTCACTTTCATCAAGAGGCTCTTTAGTTCTTTGCTTTCTGTTCTTGCCCACAGTAGTAGATACTATGGTCTTCTGAGTTAAATTCACTGATTCCTGTCCATTTCAGTTCTCTGTCTCTTGAAATGTTGATGTTCACTCTTGTCATCTCCTGTTTGACCACTTCCATTTTGCCTTGATTCCTGGACCTAACATTCTAGGTTCCTATGAAGTGTTGCTGTTTACAGCTTTGGGCTTTAGTTCTATCACCAGTCACATCCACAACTGGGTGTTGTTTTTGCTTTGGTTCTGTCTCTTCATTCTTTCTGGAGTTATTTCTCCACTGATCTCCAGTAGTGTATTGGGCGTATACTGACCTGGCGAGTTCATCTTTCAGTGTCCTGACTTTTTGCCTTTTCATACTGTTCATGGGATTCTCAAGGCAAGAATACTGAAGTATTTTGCCATTTCCCTCTCCAGTGGACCACATTTTGTCAGAACTCTCCACCATGACCTGTCTGTCTTGGGTGGCCCTACATGGCATGGCTCATAGTTTCATTGAGTTAGACAAGGCTGTGGTCCATGTGATCAGTTTGATTAGTTTTCTGTGATTGTGATTTTCATTCTCTTGGCTCTCTGATGGATAAGGATAAGAAGCTTATGGTAGCTTCCTGATGGGAGAGACTGACTGTGGGGGAAACTGGGTCTTGTTCTGGTGGGCGGGGCCATGCTCAGTAAATCTTTAATCCAATTTTCTGTTGATGGGCGGGGCTGTGTTCCTTCCCTGTTTGACCTGAGGCCAACCTGTTGGAGGTAATGAAGATAATTGCGACCTCCTTCAAAAGGTCCCATATCTAAGTCCCATTTTAGATATTTTTTTATCTTAAAATATCTAGAATACCGTAAGGATTCAGATATTTGCTGAATGAATGAATTATGAGCAGTTTATTAATTTGTGCTAAGAACTTGCTTGAGAGCTACTATCTTTATTTTATTCCCATAAAAATTTCAGCTCAGAGGTGAAATAATTGCCCCAAGTAGGTAACTGGCAGAGCAGATTGGTGAATCAAAGTTTAGCTCATTGCTGTCTAGTGAAGATGTAATGTAAGCCACCCATGAGGCTTCCCAGGTGGCTCAGTGGTAAAGAATCTGCCTGCCAGTGTGGGAGATGAAAGAGACGCAGGTTCGATCCCTGGGTCAGGAAGATCCCTGGAGGAGGGCGTGGCAGCCCACTCCAGTATTCTTGCCTGGAAAATCCTTTGGAAAAAGGAGCCTGGTGGGCTACAGTCCCTGGGGTTGGAAAGAGTCGATCACAGCTGATCACCGCTTGTGGACTCCACACACACAAAGCAAGCCATGCATATAATTTACATTTTGTTAGTAACGTAATTAAAAATTGAAAAGAAACAGGTGAAATGTGTAGATTTCATTAATCTAGCACATTCAAAGTATTATCATCTCAACGTAAACGTTGTAATAGTATAAAAATTGTCTTCTGCTTTTTTTCAAAGCAAATCTTTGTAAGCCGTTGTGTATTTTATGCTAATGGTAGCTATCCATGGAGCCCAGTCGCATTTCCGGGGCTGAAGAGTTGCACCTGAGTAATGACTTTTCTGTTGGGAGCCCAGCTCTAACTGACGTCAAATCTCATGGTCCTGCCTCTGTCCCTTGCTGCTTCCCAGTGTTCAAGCTGATGTTCCTTTCCAGTTTGGGAAGATGACAGCAGGACCCACACCTGAGGTTTCTCGAGGCTGACCTCATGCAGAAGGTTTAGGTCACATGCTTATTAACTCCTGTGATTTGCAGAAGAACTCAAGGAGGTCAGTATGTCAGGTTCCAGATTTTGTCCAGTCAGCAGAGATGTTTTACAGACAATGGAATGGAGATCTAGAGGCTTCACAGCTTGTCTGAATTTACAAGGCTTCCACTTGGCAGGGGCAGGTGTAGAATCCAGCTCACGTGGTGCTTGGGATAGTCCTTCAACATAAAGTCTGTCCCCCAAGTCTGTAATTGGCCCAAGGGGCTCACTCTGTCTGAGAACCCAGAGGTTCTGTGTTGCTGGTTTCAGTTGATGTACATTTGGACTCCTCCCATTTTTTCTCTTTTTAAAAAATGCTTATTTGACTCTGCCAGGTCTTACTTGCGGTGTGTGGGATCTAGTTCTATGAGTGTTCAGTCGTATCCGACTTTGCGACCCCATAGGCTGTAGCCCGCCAGGCTCTGCTGTCCGCGGAATTTTCCAGGCAAGAGTACTGACCAGGGATTGAACCCAGGACCCCCTGCATTAGGAGCGCAGAGCCTTAACCAGTGGACCTCCAGGGAAGTCTTCTCCTCTTGTTTGAACAGTCCCTCCGCCTCTTCTGTAATCCACTTGTTGGATTTCTTTTTTCAGACTGGGTTCCTGGTAAGGCTTTCTTATTTCCCCAAATTCTCCTCCTGGAAGTTCCCTGCTCTGTCCCTTTCATGACAAATGACTTCAAACAGTCTTTTGAGAAAAAGATATGTTCACTTGCTGACTTGACTCTCTGAGGGCCCGTTCATTAGCTGGCAGCCCAGAACTAGGTGAAAGATCTCCCCTTGGTGGCTGGTCCCCTGCCCTCCCGTTGGAAGGGGCTCGGTGGATGTCCTCTGGGCGGAGGGGCGAGCCTGCAGCTGTGTGGGCGCCGGGCGGGGCTGCCAGGCTTGAGAGCTGGCAGTTCTTGCCAGGCTTGTGGAAACTATGTGGATTGGAACAAAAGGCTGGGTGTAGAGTTAAGAACCCTGAACTGAGAGCGGGAAAAGAGCTGCCTGTGGGTGATTGTGTCTGAGAGGCAGAGTATTTGACACTTCAGGCTTTCCTCTTCCCAGTATCCTGGAGTTAAATTTGTTCAGCACAGTTTAAGCCTTCTCTTGGGTTTTCCCTTTTAATAAGTAGTTTCTTCACTGACCTCAGATGAGTTTCGTGTATGTGGCTGGGGTGGGTGGGGCAATAGCATTTAATTCAAACCACATGAATCTGCAATATGACCTAGTAGTTCCTCTCTGATTGAAAACTTGGTGTTTGGATTTATTCCACCTCTTCATTGGAGAAGCAGCAGTCTTTCATGAATGGAAGGAACACTTTGGGTTGGGGGGGCGGTTAGTCATTGCATCAGACTTTCGAATTAATCCACTATAAAATGGAATTGCATGGATTTCTGGAGCATATAAAAGCAAGCAGCATGAATGGGGAAATTGGGCCATTTAGGATGTGTGGATTAGTTTGCCTAATGTAATATTGGACTCTCACTAAGAGTTTGTGCTGGTTAGTGCCGATTTTAAGGTGATTTTAAGCAGTTTCCTAGGACAGAAGGAAAAAAGCTGAGTGAGTTCACTTGTAAGTTGCATTTGCTTCAGTCATTCACCCAGCATCTTTTCTTGGGTCCATTCTCTTGACTCTGATTTTCATGCTGATGCCTAGATGGGAAACTGCCAGATTCTCCCCTTTGAGAAATTCATTCCTTTTGAAGTAGAAAATGATAGCAACTAATGCAATTATCTTGTAACAAATTACACTTTTTAGCAGTGGTATTTTTTCTTTTTCAACTTCATTGAGGTAGATAACATTGAGCAACCAGTCTGACTGCATGAATCCAGTTATATACAGATTTTTTCTAATAAATATTTACTGTAGTACCGAATGGTCTGTGATTGGTTCTGAATCTGGGGATGCAGAGTCACCTGTGTGGAGAGCTGACTAAAGTTACATGAAGGTTTTAACTGCATGGGGGTTGGCACCCCAAACTCCCCATGCTGTTCAAGGGTCAACTGTAATTGACAAATTTGTAAGATGTTGAAAGTGTGCAACACAATGATTTGATATATGTGTACATTATGAAGGATCCCTCCTCTTAATTGATACATTTTATTATATAGAATATAATATTTTAATATATAAGATTTTATATAATATACTATATATTATATAATATATTATGTTATATGTATTTGCTTCAACTGAAGCAGAATGATAACCTGATAAGGGTGTCAGTTCAGTTGCTCAGTCATGTCTGACATTTTGTGACCCCATGGACTGCAGCATGCCAGGCTTCCTGTTGATCACCAACTCCTGGAGCTTGCTAAGACTCATATCCATTGAGTTGGTGATGGCATCCAACCATCTCATCCTCTGTCGTCCCCTTCTTCTCCTGCCTTCAATCCTTCCCAGCATCAGGGTCTTTTCCCAGTGAGTCAGTTCTTTGCATCAGGTGGCCTAAGTATTGGAGTTTCAGCTTCAGCATCAGTCCTTCTAATGAAAATGGAAAAAGAACGTCAGTGAGGTAGGTGAGACAGCCCCAAAGGTGAAGATTTTTTCATTTCTTCATTAAGTGAACTAGGGTAGGGAATAGAGGGTATTGTTACTAATCAAAGAATAGATCTGTGCTACTCACCTATTCTCTGTTGCATTCCTTAGGAATGCTAAAGAATAGCAATAACTTTTAACAATAAACCTTGACAGGACACAGGCACAAAGAAAGTAAAATTAGAGTTAAGCACTCAGTGATATTATGTAAAAGAGATCCATATATAAAAGAAGATCTGTAATAAGGATGTATAAGATTTATTGCAAGATGAATAGTATAGAACAGTGGCTTTCAACCTTCACTGCATTAGAATCAAATGGAAAACTTAAAAAAAAGTACTGATGCCTTAAAGTAAAAAAAAGGTTGAGCGATTGTATTCAACTTGTTTTGGAATGTAGGCTGGGCATTTTTGAGAGGCTCCGAGGTGATTCTAGGGTTGAGAATAACTGGGATGGGTCATGAATGGAAGCCTTATGTCGAAAAGTGGTTCTTGACATTTAGGGAATCAGAAACACTGAGAATGCAGTTTCCTGGTCTTCATTCAAATTCTGTCCTGGGTCTTCTCTGTCTGAGAAACCCTCTGGTAGGTGTAGACTATTGGGTTATGAGATCACTGGGCCCTGAATGGGGTTGGACAGGTTTCATGAAAAGTGGGGCGTGAACAAGTGTCTGAGTAATGTGTAGAATCCAGGAGAGTGGGTGGGAGAACAGAAGGTATGTTTGGGGCATTGAGGGAATTGGTTTCGGTGGAGGAGTCATGTGAGATGAGGTTGGGAAGGTAGAAGGCCTTCAGCGGAAGCTTAGGTTCTACATTGTTAGGCTTGGGGAGACTTGAGTTTGGAGGGCCTGGCCTGAGCAAGCCAGGTGGGTAAATATGCCCGGAGGGTAGATGTCCTTGACACAAGGAAGTAGTGGTTATATGGGAGGTGACTTGGAAAGTACGGTCTTATTTCACATTAGCTCCAAGGAGGTCATAAAATGGTGACACTTGAACTAAAACTCTCTAAATTTGAAATAAATTAATTCAGCAAGCATTTTTAAAAAAAGTTTTTAATGGGAGTATTTTTTAATTTTTTAAAGAAGTTTTGGCCATGCCATGTGGCATGTAGGCTCTTGGTTCTCTGACCAGGAATCAAACCCACACCCCCAGCATTGGAAGTATGGAGTCTTAACCACTATACCACCAAGGAAGTCCTTCACCAAGCATTTATTAAGCGCCTTTTGTACAGCAGATATGCTGAAGCACTCTTAAGTTGTTTTCTGAAAGCGTGCTGGAATGCTTTGTTGGTAGCATATTTATGTATTAATTCCTGCAGACTCATCAGACCCCAGTCCGTCAGACCAGGGAGAAGAATAGCAACTGTGACTTCTGTTTGTGCACCGGTTCTAATGTCATGGTCATGGCTCATTGGAAATGTTTTACTCAGGACATTTCACAGTGGTTGGAGGATCTTGCCACACAAAGTTGTGTCAATACAATACAATATGACTAGAAGGAAGCTAGGAGACTGCTGGCCTATTGGGAGTGTTTTAAAAATATATTTAGGGCCATGAATCCTTTGAATAGCTAATAAGAGCAAGAGCTGCCTTTGTGCAAAAACACATGGAGACCTGTAATCTTGCTTATCATTTTAGGACTTTTAAATGTTCTGAAATTAGTTCATAACCCCTGAAGGTCTCATAGACTCCAAGGTAAGGCTTGGAATAGACTGCGGAGTAACTGTTATGTCACTTACGTCTTAGGGGAGTGAAGAGGTACAGCTGTCCCAGTCATTTTCTTTTCTTTGATTATTTAGCCATAATTCATCATGATCTATGAGTAATTCAATAACTATTTAACAAATGTTTCCATATTTTAGTACTATAATTAAGTATACGTCAGAACATGGGGGGCGGGTGTGTGTGTGACTTATGCCACATCCATTTTCACTGACAGGCTGCAGAGGGATGGGCATGTCTTTTGTTAGGCCTTTTGAAGTAACACACGTGATAGGAACTAATCCAGCAATTCCCAGTGTGTTTTTGGGGGTGGGATGGGGGAATGCTAGTGCTGATAGAAAGAAGCTGCTTGAAACCAGCATCTGAAGTAAACATCGTTCTGTAACTCATGACGCATTCTGTCCTGTCTTGGGAATACATAGTACGTGTGCTTATATTAATGGAAGTCTGGCAGTAAAGAAGCCTGTTTAGTGTGGTTTAAGCTTTTTGATTCTTAACTTTATTTAACTAGGACCTCTCTTCTCAAACCTGTCTAACTTCTCAAAGATAAATATTGCAGAATATTAATTTACCTTATTCTAATTAAAGTTGACTGCATGGAATACACATGAAGCCTTAATGTTGTGTGAGCTGCATTTGTTTTTTAACCCTACATGGAAGGAATTATGTAGACACTCTGGATGATAACTTTGTCTCTCTGCAAATCTAGTGTCAGAATTTTGAGTAACGTTGTGAGATGACTGAAATCTGCCTATCACTACTTTAAAAAAAAGAGCTGTATCAAGAATCATGTTAAAGATAAAATGAAAAGCTTGACTGTTTTCTTCTTCTAACCTGTGGCTTCTGCTCAGCTGGGGTCTTCTCTTCCCTCAGCATGAATTGCAAATTTGAAAGCAGTCATCATGGGATTAGGGGACCGGAGAATAACATGTTTGAATGCTCAAGAGAACTGGTCTTAAATAGTAAGACCAATAAATTAGAGTATTTTATTTATGAAAGAGCCCAGATAAATGATGATTGAATCATGAAGTGTATTATTTATGAATATATTGGGGTATGACTCCTGCCCCCCGAATGGTGTGAGTCTTAGGGCATGAAAAGTACAGCGTGATTAATGGATTATTCATTTTTATTGCTGCCGTTTTTTGACGTTTGGCTGGGCAGGGTCTTAGTTGTGTCGTGTGGGCTCTTTCCGGACAGTGCATGGACTCCACGACTGTGGCTTTCAGACTTGGTCGCACTGTGGCATGTGGAATCTTAGTTTCCTGACCAGAGGTTGAACCCATGCGACCCCTGCATTGGAAGGCAGATTATTGACCCCTGGATCAACAGGGAAGTCCCAGATTATGCCTTCTTAATAGTTTATTCATTAACTATTTCAGGATGATTTTCAAAGATCTAATGGATTAGATCACATTATCAAACACTGGATAAGCATCTGTAATTGAGCTGCTGGATATTCAGGAAAGGGTAGGATACGGCTCCTGCCCCTGAGAGGCTCGCAGTTTTGGTGGAAGTCGCTTTCTGCATGCAGTTTTCCTCTGGGTGGTGTCTTTCTGCTCTCCAGGCACTCTCGCCTTCAAACCCCTCCTAACCGCCTGTCCCCTGCCCACGCGACTATTGCTCCCAACTGTTGCCAGCCTGATTTCAGGCTGAGCGGGTTATATAGAGAGGAGCGTGGCAGTATGTATTTTGCCTTCTTGTATTGTCAAACACTTCTTGATGGTTTTTGGTGTCTGGAAACATTGTGAACCTCTGGCCAGATAATCCTAAAGGTTCTCTATTTTAACATCAGTGTACAGACGTGTCAGTGACCTACCGTGGATTCCTATCGCAGCAGTCTCCCTATTTAAGAAAAAGCCTTTCCAGGTTTGGATATAATGAATTTTGCTTACTGAGTTTTCTCAGGAAGAAGAAACTTGAGCATATTCTCATTATGAAAGTGTTCATTCCAGAAATCTTCTCTGCCAAGTTTTCTGTTTTTTTTTTTTCAAACATATGTTTGCTGTTTTTGAGTTGAAATGGGTGATGGAAACTGTTGAAACTATAAGAATGAGATGTCAACTTTTATGTGTTTTGAACAGTTTGATTTAAATATTGTATCAGTACTTAAGTATTTAAAAATACGGGAAAGTAAATTATTCAGTGGTGATACCATCATTGCTCTCAGAAGCTGCAGAGTAACTTAAGGTACCACTGATCTCTTTCAGTGATGAGGCATTTTCTCACCAGGATAGTAGTTCTGGTCTAAAGGGGAACTGCTCAGTAGATGTGCTTGACGAAGAAAGGAAAAATGAAAGTTATCCATCATGGCTTGTAATTTTAAAGTTAAGGTGAATCCCTAATTAAAAATTAAGTATACATTTTATATGGATCTAAGTCTTTATATATATCCGTATTCTGTATTGTTTTAATCATAAAAGTGAAAATGAAAGTTGCTCAGTCATGTCCGACTCTTTGCGGCCCCATGGACTACCATGAGACAAACATTAAAAACAAACCATGCATCAAGTCTTTTCTTTTAAATGCAAGCCACAGAGCTTTTCTTTACATAGTAAGGTGCCTGTTAGCTGGCACTCTGTTACCCTGGAATTTCCCTGAGTTGAGGTTTTTTCTGTAGTGATGATTAATACTTATAATAATTACCCTGAGGATCCGTGGAAACCTCTTTGAGTCATCAAAAGATTAAATTGTATTTAGCCCTAGCTGTCATGTCACAAATTTATTGTCTTCTAATGGTTTGAAAATTGAAAATCTGTTTGTGATACTTTTTTCTCCTGGTTGAAATGCCCCATTTGCTCACATAAGAAACCACAGGATGGATGCCTCTGGTGGAACCTGTCTTCCTTTGTTATCCTGGTTAAGAAAAAGCAGTGGCTGGAATTAAGAACTGTTCTGAGGTAAGAAAATGTGAGGAAATGAGGACCCTGAAGTGCCTCCCGCCTTTCCCTGACCATGGTTTGTGGAGTACAGCTTTGGACTGAGAATGATTAAAATGAAGCGTATTGAAAAGTCATCCTGTCTTTTGTGCACATATTCCAGATCACATGGTCGTGAAGAAAGCAGGGAATTATGGTGCAGCTGTGACCTTTGATCGCACGGAGGTGGAGGCATACAGCAGCGCATGCTAACTCTCCTGTCTGTCCACCTCACACGCGGAGTCTCACTGTGTCGTCTCATCAGTCGTGTGGTGGGGGCATCTCCCTCAGTTTTGAGCTTAACTTCAAACAGCAGAATCACAGATGCAATTGTTGTGGTTGTTATTTAGTTGCTAGGTTGTATGTGACTCTCCTGTGACCCCGTGAACTGTAGCCCGCCAGGCTCGTGTGTCCCAGGCAAGAGACAGAGGTTCTCCAGGCAAGAATACTGGAGTGGGTTGCCATGCCCTCCTCCAGGAGATCTTCCTGACCCAGGGATTGAACCTGCGTCTCTTGCATCAAACCTGGGTCTTCCTGCATTGCAGGCAGATTCTTTTCAAGATATTGTACTGTAATATCAAAAATATTTTCCTTATTTTTTGTTTTTTATGTATTATTTGTGTGAGAAGTATTATAAAGCTATTACCTTACTACATAGCCTATTGTGTTAGTTGGGTACATAGGCTGACTTCGGACTCAAGAACAAATTGGACTAATGAACACGCTCTAAGATGGGAACCCATTCATATGTAGGGGACTTACTGTACATGTGAATAAGGAAATCACTTTGCTATATACCTGAAACTAATACAACATTGTAAATCATCTGTGTAGTTAGAAAAAAAAAAGCCAGTATTTATGGAGCCCTTACTTTATGCCAGGCGAAGTGCCCAACTTGCAAAGAGTGATCTGAGTTTTGAGCTGGATTCAGATTCCAACTTTGCCAGCTATTAGCTCTGTGACCTTCCCCAGTTACTCAGCCTCTCTGAGCGCTACTGTCATTTTCTGGATAGCAGTTGTGTTAGTTTACGCCCCATAGACTGCCTGGCTAAAGAAACGTACGTTTATTTTCTCCCAGGTCTGGAGGCTGAAGGGTCAGGGTCAGAGTGTCTGCAGAGTCGTCTCTCCTTGGCTCGTGCCCGGCTGCCTTCCCCCTGTGTCTGCAAGTCTCTTCTTTGTCTGCGTGTCTTAGGGACAGTTGTCTAAGAACCCCAGTCATACTGTTGGGTTAGGGCTCACCCTGATGATCCTATTTTAACTTAATATCCTTTTAAAAGCCCCTGTCTGCAAATAGACAGTAGTCCCTTTCTGGGGTACCGGGATTTAAGTCATTGACATGCATTTTGGGGGACACAATTCAGCGGATCACAGCAGCAGTGAAAGTATTTGTGTGCTCAAGTATCAAGGTATTGTGAGGATTAAATGAAATAATATGTGCAAAGGCCTGGCCCAGAAGCTTAGTTCCCACTCACTATTAACTTTGTGCTCGACGAGGAGGTGGAATCCTGCTTTGTTTGTATTCCATCCAAGTGTGAACTGTATACGTTGCTGAGGTTGTGTTTGGAATGCCTCCTGGCTTTTTACATTGGTTTCTTTTTCTTTTCCCTCCATTCATGAAGTCAAATTGGTGTGCTCCATGGCTACTTTTCATCTCTCCTGTGTTTGTGTGTGTGTTCTAATTCACTTCGGTCACGTCCGACTCTTTGCACCTCCATGGACTGTAGCCTGCCAGACTCCTCTGTCCATGGAGTTCTCCAGGCAAGGATACTGGAGTGCGTGGCCATGCCCTCCTCCAGGGGCTCTTCCCGCCCCAGGGATTGCACCAGCATCTCTTACGTCTCCTGCACTGGCAGGCGGGTTCTTTGCTAGTGCCACCTGGGACGCCCCTCTGGTCTCTCCTAGGACGTCAGTTCTCTCTCCCTAGTTCTGCTCCCTGTCCACCTGGGCGTCGTTGCTTCCACTTTCACGCCAAGCTGGGCTCTTCTTTCCTTGCAAGTTGGCAGGCGCGTCCGAGTTTTTCTGGTACTCAGCCCTGGACTGCAGTTCCTTCTCTCCCTGGATTCTTTCGCCGTTTCCTCCTGGCAGTCGTGTGTATCTGCCAGTGGGCACTTTTCAGATCTCGTGGTTTGTGTTTTTTGGACCCGACTCTGATTCCCTCTACCTCACTCGACTGTATTTCCCCCCCTGCGCCCCACCTTATTCTGCACGCAGATTGGAAGTTTAAGGTGAGGTGTGGGGTAGAGAGGAAAATGAACCCGGGCTCCGGATAACTTACTGGTTTAGTTCAGACCTGCATCCCGCGGCCCAGGCCTCATGGTGAGTGAGCCGTAATCCCTCTGGGAATGTTCCCTTGGAGGATAATGTTTGACCAGGCATTAGCAAACCGTCATCATCCCAGGAATTCCAGATAAACACACATGAGTTTAAAATCCCAGGGTATAAATGGTCCCCGAATTTTACAAATCATTTACTTCTAGGAGAGAAAATGTATTTTATAAATGTCCCTTAAAAAGCTTTCGTGGGCGTTTTCAGTCTTCCCTAAAGGGAGTTTCCCATGGTGTGTGCGCTCAGGTTGAGAAGGGTTAGTACTCAGTGTAGTTTTCCAACTGGAGCTTGGTTTCCTGAAAGCTATTCTTGGTGTGGTGTCCGAGTGCAGCTGTCCACATCTCTTAATATTTCACTTTGAGTCTTTGGGTGGGCGGAACTGATTAGGATTCCAAAAGCAGTACACGCAGGCAGTTAGTGGAACTCTCTGGGAATATACTTGGAGAGATTTTTGAGGGAACCCCTACATTCTGGAATTAAGTGGTCAAAAGAACACTTTCTGTTCTGTTCTGTTCTGAGGAAGTGTCTTTTGCATTTTGCCTTGGTTTTCTTCTTAGATTGGTGGGACACTTTTCTTTTTATATTAAGGAACTGTTAAAATATGTTGTCAAGAAGGCGTTCTTTGGGACTTTCCAGTGGTCCACTGGCTAGGACTCTGTGCTCTCACTGCAGGGAGGCACAGGTTTGATCCCTGGCCAGGGAACTAAGGTCCCACAAACTGCACAATGTGGCCTCCCCGCCCCCAAATAATAAAAAATAAAATAGAAGAGTTTGTATTATTAAATTAAAACTTTCCTTGAAATTATTTAGAATAGTTTCCCTTCCTAAAATAGGCTTATTTATTGTGGGTTGGTGGTGGTGGTTTAGTTGCGAGGTTGTGTCCGATTCTTGCAACCCCTTGGACTGTAGCCCGTCAGGCTCCTCTGTCTATGGAATTTCTCCGGCAAGAAAACTGCAGTGGGTTGCCATTTCCTTCTCCAGGGGATCTTCCCTACCCAGGGATTTAGCCCGAGTCTCCTGTATTGCCGGCAGTCTCCTGCATTGTAGGCGGATTCTTTATCAAGTGAAGCTCCAGGAGAAAGGGTTATTGTGGGTTAGAATGACCTTGTTCTGTGAGTGATCCTGTGTACACACAAAGCATGATAATTTTTCCTCTTAAATACTTTATAGAGCTTTTATAGTATTCCACCCCGCTTATCCCAGGGTTGAATTTTGCTCTTTCCCAAGTACTGCTTGAGAAGAGAAGTTATATTTATGGGGTGGAAAGTAACTGTGGAGCTGGCTAGTATAAACATCCTTCTGGACCGTTATCCAGAATAATAGATTCAGGGCCGCAGAAGGCTTCAGAATGGAGGGTTCCAGCTGGCCAGGGACAGCCTGGGACGTGGTGTTATTTTTTAAAGTTTGCATTCGGAATCAACTCAAAACCATATGTGGGCTGGAAGATTACTTTCTGAGTTACGACATAAACTGACATTGTAGTGTTTTCTAGTGTGTGGTTTCCAGGGTTGCTCTGATGTCATCAGTAAGGCTTTAAAAACAGATCTGTTTTTCACAGGCGCCGCTTAGAACAGTGTATTCAGAAGTGTGCGCTCTGTGCAATACAAGCCGTCTGTCAAAAGTATTGCATTGGCCAAAAGTTCGTTCAGGTCTTTGGTCCCATCTTACAGAGAAACCTGAATGAACTTTTGGACCAACCCAGTAGAGTGTTGGGGCATCCCTGTGGGCTCATGAGGGGAGAGGGTTCTTACTTCCCCACCCCCAGGCTTCAGGATCTGAGCACATTAAGCACCTGAGCAGCTCTGAAACACGCCCATTTTAGAGACTGTTTGTGGGATTGAAAGCCCCTTTGTAGGATTAGCTCCTTTTCTCAGTCCTCCGGTCTTTGCTCACTTCTGGAGCATGGCCTGAGACAGGTCTGGAAGCTGTTCATGAAGCAGCACCTCTGGTCAGGAGCGCAGGCTGGAGAACCTGCGGGCTGGACTGGTGCACACCCCCTTCTGCTCTGCGGTCTGCGCGAGTTACGTACGTGTCTCCCGTACCTGACTCTCGTCACACCAGGTCGCTTCTCCATTCCTGACCTAATTTGTCTTGGGTTCTCCACTGAAATCTAAGATCCCCAGGCTAGGCAAGTTTTGTCTTAATGGAATCTCCGTGGCATCATCTGTTTCTGCAGATATCTGAGGTCATTTGACAAGTTTGGTTCATGTGGATGGGTGTTAAGTGGAGAACCAGACCTGGGTTTGTGCTGTAGGGTGTAAAGTATGTCTTTAGGATGAGGGTTATTAGGGTGATTTTGATATCAAAGTTTTTTATTTTTTAAGCTTTTTCCTTCCAGTGATCTCTCCTATGACATACTTAATTTGTCTTTTTTTAACCTTTAAAACAGCCTCTTTTTTTTGTCTATGACTATTTTGTGGGACAGTGCCCATCGGGGAGTTTGAGAGCTTGGGGTTTGTGTATAACAGATTGTATAACATTCGGATAGTGCTTTTAGCTAGCCACTTGTGTGTGTTTTCTTTCTTTCCTTGGACTTGTGTGAAGAGGCAGAGGTAAGATAAACACTTTGGCATTGTCTGAGCCCCAGCAGGACTCAGAGCTGATGTCAGCTGCAGTCCACGGGTCTTCTGCATGGTAATACTGTGGTTCTTTCCCCTTGATGGTCCTTAACTGCCCTCTGAGTCCTCATTTCTTCATGGAGGTCAGGTGCAGATCTTCCATACAGCCTCCCAGCCAGCCCTGAGCCCTACAGAGATAGACGGGCCTGCTTTAGGCTGCTCCAACTCCATCTCGGACCAACAGAGATGGCCTTTCTGCAGGGACTGCGCTGGCAGGTGGGAGCTTTCTGGAAGAAAGCACTGCCCGTTCTCTCGGCCTGCGTGAGGGCCAGTGATGGTTAAGACCATTTCTCAGAGCTGTATCAGGGTTCTGGTCTAAACCTTGTCTTCATGTGTACTGAATCAGCATGTTAGAATGTGGCCTGGCCTGATGGAGAAGAACGATGATTAGCATCGATTCCAATGGTCCCCAGCCTTTTGGGCACCAGGGATCGGTTTCAAGGAAGGCTGTTTTTCCACGGATGGCAGAGGGCTGTCGTTTCAGGGTGATTAAAGTGCATCACATTTATTGTGCTCGTATGAGAATCTAATGCCGCCGCTGATCTGATGGGAGGCTGAGCTTAGGCGGTAATGGGAGTGATGGAGAGCAGCTGTAAAGACAGATGAAGCTTTGCTTTCTTGCCTACTCATCACCTCCTGGTTCCTAACAGGCCACAGACTGGGGACTGAGGACCCCTGGTCAGTTCCCATGGCTTCCGGCTCCCTGCTGTTTGCCCAGGAGGCAGGGTGGGAACACCGGAAGCTGGCAGGCAGAGTGGGTTTGAACTCAGTAGAGACAGATGAGTAACTCGTACTGAGTCTGTGTCCTCCTCTGGAGCAGAAGGCGGGTTTCTCACTCTCCTCGCGTGCATGGTGTACTAACACCAGGAACATGCAGCCCACCTGGGTGGTGGCAGACGGTGGTGCTGGGGGTATTGTGGATGTTGAGGAGGGCTTGCTTTGTATCAGGTATTGTCCTCAGAGGTAAAGTGTCTTGTCACTTGAGCGCCACCAACACCACACCTCTGCTTTGCACATCAAGGCCCTCAGGCACAGAAAATGAATATAGCACATTGGCCCTGAGACTCGGATTGATTTCCAGGCCCTCAAAAGTTTGCTCCTGCCACTGTCCAGGTGTATAACCTCTTTTCTAAGTATTTTTGGCTGTCTTGGTTGCAGCACGTGGCTCTTGAGCTGTGGCACGTGGCTTTAATTGCCCCGTGGCGTGTAGAATCAAACCCATGTCCCCTGCATTGCAAGGGGGATTCTGGACCACAAGAAAAATCCCCAGATGTATAACACTTTGATTATTCTGAAGGCTTTTTTTTTTTTTTTTTAAGTATTTATTTGGTTGCGTCGGGGCTTAGTTCCTGCATGAGGGATCTTTAGTTGTGGCATGTGAACTCCTAGTTGGGGCGTGTGGGATCTAGATCCCTGACCAGGGATCAAACCTTGGCCCCCTGCATTGGGAGCGCAGAGTCTTAGCCACTGGACCCCCCAGGGAAGTCCTCAAAGACTTGAAATTAGAAGCTAGAGCGACTTCTCAACTCTTGGTCACCAGATAACACTTCCTTGGCTGCTACAGTCACCTCCTGGAGACCTGCCTGAGGGCCACAGAGACAGCCCACTGATGAGAAAATGGCCCTTTTGCAGAGCTGATGGATGTGGTTGAAAGGGCTGTTTCCCTGTCGATGGGAAGCATTCTCCTCCCCTCAGAGACCTAGGGGAGTGCCCCCCGCCCCGCCATGGATGGCGCACAGGCTGGGAACCACTGTCCTTGAGCTTTTGATGAGTCTCCAGACCCTTCTGGCTTCCCTGGGCATCTGTGCTTCATCCAGGATGTCTTGGGGCTCTGCCGCTGCTTGGAGGTGCGGCTTGACAGGGAGCAGCTGGTCCGGGGATGTGCCCTGGGGCCTGGATGGTTTCTTATCTCCAGTGAGGCTCGGATGACATGTGGTTCGTTCTGCTCCTGCTGAGCGCTGGGGGGACTTCTGCCAGGGCCTGTTGACAGCTCTAGGGTGCCTCCTCTGTGTGTGAGACCCTGTGTCCTCTCTCTCCTCTAGTGCCTTCCCCAGGCTTTAGGGAAAGATGTTTGGCTGTCTTCATCCCCGGCCAGTCTGGGAAAACCCTGGCTGGGCTTGAATCTGGCAGCGCCAAGCCCTGCAGTGCTCTCGTAGGCTGTCCTCGTCGGTTCTCTTCTTCCAGACCCAAGTGTGTGTTTATGTCAAACTGTTGGATGGTCTGAGTCTCGACTCCGTATCCGCGTCTGTTCCCACACCATTAGGAAATTGGATTTTCTTGCCTTTGGCCAATTGAACGAAGGTTTGTGTGGCTGGATAGAGTTGTCTGGCTAGGCTGTGTTGTTCAAACTTGGCCTTGTGCTGAACCTCCAGCTTAGAGATGGAACCTTCCTGTCAGACAGGCAGACCTGTGAATCACACTGGCTGGGCCGCAGGGGTGATTCAGGAGCCTGTCTTCTCCAACTGTGTCTTTACGACACCCCAGGTAGGGACATTTTGCTTCTGTAAATTGAGAGTGGGGAGCAACTGGAGAGTGTCCTCTGCTTTTGATTATCTGAGTGATACACATGTAGTTATACAGTGGAATTCTTGTTCCATAAACAGTACAATAATAGTAATATAATGACCTAAGTTTCTTTTTTTTTTTTTTTAATTTTTTTGGCTGTGCTGGGTCTTTGTCGCTGCTCGGGCCTTTTTCCAGTGGTGGTAAGCAGGGGCTGCTCTCGAGTTGCGGTGCACAGGCTTCTCATTGCGGTGGGTTCTCTTGTTGCAGAGCATAAACTCTACCTGTACGGGCTTCCGCAGTTGTGGCACACGGGCTTAGCTGCTCCGAGGCGTGTGGGATCTTCCCGATCTAGGGATGCAACCCGCATCTCCTGTGTCTCCTGCATGGGCAGGCAGATTCTTTACCGCTGAGCCCCCGGGGAAGCCCCCTAGGAGGACATGTAAGTGAGGTTAAAAACAACATAGATTTGTAACGGAAGACTTGATTAGAAATGTATGTTAATATTGGCACTGAGAGGAACAAATGGTTTGAAATAGATGGAACTTTTTACCTCTGAGCCTGGCTTAGACATGGTATTTCTGTGTGACTTTCTTTTAAAAAAAATGATTTATTTGGCTGTTCCAGATCTTAGTTGCGGCATGCAGGATCTCCAGTTGTGCTACATATGGGATCCGGTTCCCAGACCAGGGATATAACCCTGACTCCCCTGCATTAGGAGTGTGAGTTCTTAGCCACCAGACCAGACCTCCAGGGAAGTCCCTGGAGGTGTGGATTTGTTAGACACAGAGGGAAGTTGGTGTCATCTGCCCATGATAGATGTTACTGTTATGGATGGGAAATTTTTTTTTTTTTTGTTCCTCACGTCACCCAGGGTAGCATACCTGTGGAATTCTGGAGAAAATTAGATAGGCATGGTGTTTATGGTGTGCTTTGACCTGGGGCATCACAGGCTAGGTCTGCAGGCCCTGGGCTGCTCTCTCGCAGACGTATTGGAGTCAGACCTGTCTGTTAGTGCACAGGCAGTGGGCTGTGCCCCCTGAGTGATGCTTACTGCAGTCTGTTTTTGTCTCTGAGTCTTTGACAGCCCTTTCCCCCATCTCAGCTTGGGTTCAAACCCTAGAACAGGAAAGAGAGGTAGTAAATATGCTATTGCTCTCCTCCAGCCCTCCCAAAGATACTGGCATGTTGCTCATCGAAATAGCATTTTCCTACCTGGGTAGAGCGTCAGAGTCTTTGAGCACACGTGGTTCCTGGCTGCAACTTCCAGCTTGACTTAACATTGGCACATTTTATGACGCCTGTAATCCCTATCCTAGAGGCTGGAGGTGGTGTCATCTTTTGGCTGTGCTGAGCGAGATGACAGAGTCACATGTTAGGATTGCATGTTAGGGTGATCAGAAAAGAGCTGCTGGTGGAAGAAGGGCTGGATCTGTGCCCTGAAGGGTGGAAAGGGTTGAGATGGATGGATAGTGGGGAGGAAATTGTCCTGTGAACAGAGGGACAAGAGCCGGAAGGAAGAACAACTGCTAAACTGGAGATGGTGAATAAGTCAGTTTGAGAGTTTGGGAGGGTTTCTGTGGGGCAGTGGTTCCTGGTTTTAGTGTATCAGTCACCTCTGGGCCCCATCCCCAGAGTTTCTGGTTTAGTAGGGTCTGCGGGAGGGCCCGTGAATTTGCATTGCTAACATGTTTCCAGGGATGGTGATGCTGCGGATCCTCCCCAGCATCTGGGGAGATCAGGTGCTGCTGGAGGAGTTGCCCTTGAGTGGTGGTGATGACAGGGGCCGCATCACTCCCAGCTCCGGGGGTCCCCGTTCCCATGTGTGCTCTGTTCTGGGGTCGCCCTGGGCAGCAACCTTGTTGAGGTCTGGAGCGCCAGCTGAAGTGAAGGTTATGAGAAGCCAGGGGAGGATTTTATCAGGATCTCGTTATTGGCGTTAGCCTTCTGTTAACTTGGTGGCAGAGGGGGAGGTGGCCAGAGGTGTTTAGACAAGCTGAAGGGCAGTACCATGTCCGGTGGGTGGGTCATTTCAGCAGTGGACTTGGGAGGATGATCTGGAAAGAGGAAGAATGCAAAGGTGACCCAGCATTTCCTTCAGCTTGGGAGCCTGGTGAATGGTGCTCACATTGGCATAAAGGGGAAATCAGAACCTGGGCTGCTTTGGAGGGAACCTCTCAGCTATTTTAAAACTGAGTTGAAATTGCTTTTCTTCCAGAAAGATTGTTGTCTATTCAGTTTTCAAAATGAGGGGTCTTTGCCATGTTCTGTGACTTCCAATCGATTTATCTTTAATGGCTATGCATTCCATGAGCTAAACATGCAGTCACTTATCTCCTGGAACAATTTCCTCTTATACCAAAGTTTAAATGGAAAACTGTTTAAAAATGTCTTTGCCATTCCAATATAATTAAAAAAAATTTTTTTTAAACCCTTATAGTCTTGCTCTGGGCTTCCGTGGTGGCTCAGCTGGTAAAGAATCCTCCTACCAGTGCAGGAGATGCCAGAGACATGGGTTTGATCCTTGGGTTGGGAAGATCCCCTGGAGGAGAGCAGGGCAACCTACTCCAGTATTCTTGCCTAAGAAATCCCACGGACAGCAGAGCTTGGCGGGCTATAGTCCATGGGGCTGCAAAGAGTTGGATACAGCTGAGCACGCAGACACACACATAGTCTTGCCTCAAATATAAGTAAAATAGTATTGTTAAAAGTCACTTGTGTTATTAGCAGTAGAGCCCTGATTACCTTGGGTTGCATTGTATCTGTTTTATTTTTCTGTAAGTTATCAGTTTCTTGTGATCTTATGATCTTCTGTGATCCTTGTGAACACACAGACATGACGTTACTTTTGGATCTTTCCTTTTTTCAGTCATGTTCCAAATTGGAGAATTTTTGGAACATAGTTCAGTTCAGTTGCTCAGTCATGTCCGACTCTTTGCAACCTCATGAACGCCAGGCTTCCCCATCAATCCCAACTCCCAGAGCTTGCTCAAACTCATGCTCATTGAGTCGGTGATGCCATCCAACCGTCTCATCTTTGGTTGTCTCTTTTTCCTCCTGCCTTCAATCCTTCCCAGCATCAGGGTGTTTTCCAAGGAGTCAATTCTTTGCATCAGGTGGCCAAAGTATGAGGGCTTTAGCATCAGTCCTTCCAATGAATATTCAGGACTGATTTCCTTTAGGATGGACAGGTTGGATCTCCTTGCAGTTCAAGGGACTCTGAAGAGTCTTCTTCAACACCACAGTTCAAAAGCATCAATTCTTTGGCGCTCAGCTTTCTTTATAGTCCAGTTCTCACATCCATATCAGTAAGAGTTTAGTTAAGGAAGAATCAGCCGTGAATTCTTAAATCATGCCTTTGCGCTTGTCCTCCATCTCAGCCTCCCGGTGACTGTGGGTGGATGGCGGCCTTGGTGACCTGCGTTCTCCTGCCCCTCCTCCACCCCAGGACCTGGAGACCTCTGCATTTTGCCTGGAGCCACATCAAAGGGAGTGATAGTAGGAAACCAGATGCTAACCTGGATAAGAAAGGGGTCTGGGGAGCAGGGCTGGAAGTAAAGAGGGCTGTGCTTGGGGCTCTGATGGGGCCAGGGAAAATCAGACTAAAGAAACTGTCACAGCAGGATTCCCCCCACGTTGTCCACAGAGAGGGATCCGAGAAGGGGGAGTCTCTTACTGATCATGCAGAGAGAGAAGGAAACATCAGGGGTCGGTGACCAGCCAGCCTTGGCTTCCCAGCTGGTTCAGACAGTAAAGAATTCAACTGCAGTGTGGGAAACATGGGTTCAATCCCTGGGTTGGGAATATCCCCTGGAGGAGGGCATGGCAACCCAGTCCAGTATTCTTGCCTGGTGAATCTCCCATGGACAGAGGCGCCTGGTAGGCTATAGTCCATGGGGTCACAAAGAGTCGGACTCAACTGAAGCGACTTAGCAAGAATGCATGACAGGCCAGCCCCAGCCTGGGGTGGCTCTGGCAGGACCGCAGCCACAGGTGGCAGTAAAGGCAGGTAGTGACAGAGCTCAGGGCGCCCCTGGGTGGACAGATGCCCACAGGGGTGGATCCTGGATGGGCTGGGTCAGCAGCCCGTCTTCGTGAGGGTGAGTCCCTCTCCACCTCTCGCCTTTGGGAACTCCAGAGAAAAAGAAAGGAAGGGCTCAAGTCTTTGGTTGTAGGAGCCATTGACCCTGCAGACTTAGGGAAGGCCTGAGAGTGACCTTACTTAGGACCCAGAAGCTGTTGGGGCTTGGGTGTGGTGACCATTTAATCTGTTGACCAACTGGGACACAGTTAGTATTTGCATTGGGACTGACCTGGTAGGCTGGGGTCGCCCTCGGTATCAGGGCTATTCAGGTCACATTTACACATTAAGAGACATGTCGAACTGCTTCTATAGCTTAAGTACCCCCTTCCCAGGGCCCTGAACTATTTTCATAGGTTGGCTTTTTTGTTCTGTCTTAAAAATAAGGATAGCAGTACTTTATTAGAACTATTTTGCTGTACTAAATATTTTACCAAAACTATTGTAATGGCTAGTTGGGTTTTGTTTCATAAATGTATCACAGTTTTATTAATTTTATCTTGCTATTAATCCATTCCAGTTGTTTGCTACTCTGAATGATAGCAAAATAAACAAATCTTTGTATATGTCTGAATATTTCCTCAGAAGTCAAATTCTTAGAACAACTGGGTCAGATTGTTCATTCTTGATATGTGTTGCCACTTCTAGGCATTTATGTTAAATCTAAATTTTTCAGTTTAAAAGTTCTGATGGTTGAGCCGCCAGGACTTGGAAATACATAATTTTTTAAGACGCCATTAAATTTTTACCACTTTGTAGTCCAAGGTCACAAGAGAGCTACTAAAGAGTCATTCGGTGAAGAAGCAGCTTAAATAAAGAAAACACTTTTGGGAAATTCCCTGGTGGTCCAGTGGTTAGGACTCAGCGCTTTTACTACCAGTGCCCATGTTCAATCTCTGGTTGGGGCTGACTTAAAAAAAAAAAAAAAACACAATGTGAGAGTTATGAGTTGTTTTATTTGGGGCAAACATGAGGACTATAGTCCAGGAAACAGCATTTAAGATAGCTCTGAGAAATTGCTCCAAAAAGCAAAGGTCACTGTACATGTGTTTTTGGTGACGGGGAAGTACATGTATTCAAGCAGGTAATTTTTTATTTTGCAGAAGATCGCTGCTAGTCACGAGGAGCAGTTGTCACCATGAAGGATTTTAGTGCTTTTCTAGATATGAGGAGATGCAAGAATTGGACTCATAAAATTGGCTCTTGAAGATATCTAACTATGCGAAGACCTCTTCTGCCCATTTCTCCCAGAGCAGAGAGGCTCATTTCTGCTCTTTACTCCGCACTCCTTTCAAGGGGGTGTTGAAAACCAGCAGCTGCAGGGACTTCCCTAGTGGCCCAGTGGTTAAGAAGCTGCTTTCCAATGCAAGGGACGTGGGTTTGATCCCTGATTGGGGAGCTAAGATTCCACATGCCACGGGGCAGCTAAGCTCCCACGCTGCAACTTCACCACCACAAAGACGCAGCGCAGCCCCTGCCACTCTCTGCCCTCTCCCCCCACTAAATCAGCAGTGGCAACGGCACATGATTTAGTCCTTACAGAGGTTGATGTGTGTGTATTCAGTCACTCAGTCATGTCCCTGTGGAATGTAGCCCGCCAGGCTCCTCTGTCCATGGGATTTCCCAGGCAGGCATACTGGAGTGGGTTGGCATTTCTGTCTCCAGGGGATCTTCCAACACAGTGATTGAACTCGCCTCTTCTGTGTCTCCTGTGCTGGCAGGATTCTTTACCTCTGAGCTACTGGGGAAGCCCTATAGCAGTAGATGGCAAGTACCAATTTGTAGTTAACATTGGGGAAATAAGATCCTGCAAACCTAGTGGTATGGCTGAAGAAAAAGGGGAAAAACACATTTGTGGGGAGGGGGCTGGATAAATTAGGAGCTTGGGATTAACAGATACACATTACTACGTGTAAAATAAATAAACAACAAGGGTCTATTATATGGCATAGGGAACTATATTCAATATCTTATAATCTATAATGGAAAAGAATCTGAAAAAGTATATATGGGTATATATATATATGAAGTGAAACTCATTTACATACACCAAAGCTAACATAGCATTGTAAATCAGCTATGCTTCAAAAACGTTTTGGGGGAAGACATTTCTGTGGACAAAAGTAGACATTTTTTTTCACATTGTAAGATAAAATACCTCACACTCCCACTTTTATTGCTAATGCAACCTCTTTTCACATTGCCATGGAACAGAAGTCTTAGACTGGATTATACTGAATTTAACTATGATGTGTGTGTGTGGGTTGTGGGCAAAAACATATCTTGCGGTGAAGAATCCCTCCTTGCTTTATTGACAGTCGGCGCACCGTGGTCGAAAGATCAAGTACTGGTTGTATTGAGCTCTGTGTAGTTTGCAGGAGGAACATGATTGTCTTTATCTGCTCAGTGGGTAAAGAATCTGCCTGCAATGCAGAAGACAAGGGATGGAGGTCTGATCCCGGGTCAGAAAGATTCCGTTGGAGGAGGAAATGGCAACTGACTGCAGTATTCTTGCCTGGGAAATCCCGTGGACAGAGGAGCCTGGCGGGCTACAGTCCAAAAGGTCACAAAGAGTTGGGTAGACTGAGCACACACACCCTTGACGACAGTTTCAGAACATCATGGGGATGCCAGTGACATTTCTTGTGTGGCCCGTGGATCACACCAGCTTGAAAGTAGCACATTTTCAGTAATGGGTTCTTCCATTGTGAATCAGCCACACAGCTGACTAGTCAGCTACTAGTTATAGAATAATGGTGGTCAGCAAAAAAAAAAAAAAAAAAAGAAAAAAACAACCGAGTCTGCCTGACCTCAGCAAGAACTAAAGCTGGAAAGTTAGGTTTGAGAGAACCATGCATGCAGATCATGGGGTTGGATGAAGTGAAGGCGCTTTGTGGAGGCTGCATGGTAACTGGTTCAGGCACTGCTGCTGTCTCTGCAGCCTGCCAGCCTGTGTCTGGGGTGACCATTACAGACTATGTTACAGCTTGCTCAGAGGAGTCAGATCACTTTGCAAACAGGAAAGAAGAAGCGTCTGCACAGTTCAGATGTGAAGACATCCTGGTTTGTTTGAAAGCATTCCTGAGTTGTTCCCAGCTCAACTAATCTGTAGAGAGTCAAAAGACCCAGGAAAGATGTGCTTCAGTTTTAAATATGAGAGACTGTAGTCCATTCCAAAATGGTGAAGTGTGCAGGTAATTATGTGCTAATAGTCCGGAAAATAAAATATTACTGTGTGTATGACACTCATATAATACCACCTAAGTTAAAGGGGTTAAATAACTTTGAATTTTATTCAAACGACACCACCCTTATGGCAGAAAATGAACAGAAACTAAAGAACCTCTTGATGAAAGTGAAAGAGGAGAGTGGAAAAGCTGGCTTAAAACTCAACATTCAAGAAACTAAGAGCATGGCATCCAGTCCCATCACTTCATGGCAAATAGATGGGGAAACAATGGAAACAGTGAGAGACTTTATTTTTGGGGGCTCCAAAAATCACTGCAGTTGGTGACTGCAGCCATGAAATTAAAAGACATTTGCTCCTTGGAAGAAAAGCTATGATCAATCTAGACAGCGTATTAAAAAGCAGAGGCATTACTTTGCCAACGAAGGTCCATCTAGTCAGAGCTATGGTTTTTCCAGTAGTTACGCATGGATGTAAGAGTTGGGCTAGAAAGGAAGCCATGTGCCAAAGAATGGATGCTTTTGACCTGTGGTGTTGGAGAAGACTCTTGAGAGTCCCTTGAACTGCAAGGAGATCCACCCAGTCCATCCTAAAGGTCAGTCCTGAGTGTTCATTGAAAGGACTGATGCTGAAGCTCTAATACTTTGGCCACCTGATGCAAAGAACCAACTCATTGGAAGAGACCCTGATGCTGGGAAAGATCAAAGACAAGAGGAGACGGGGGTGACAGAGGATGAGATGGTTATATAGCATCACTGACTCAATGGACATGAGTTTGGGCAAACTCTGGCAGATAGTGAAGGATAGGGAGGCCTGGCATGCTGCAGTCTGTGGGGTCACAAAGAGTCAGATACAATATAACAACTAAACAAATCTATCATCTATGGGCTTTCCAGGTGGCTCAGTGGCAAAGAATCTGCCTGCTATTGCAGGAGATGCAGGAGATTTGGGTTTGATCCCTGGGTTGGGAAGAACACGTGGAGAAGGAAATGGCAACCCACTCCAGTATTCTTGCCTGGGAAATTGCATAGACAGAGGATTCTGGCGGACTACCAGTCCATAGTGTTGCAGAGAGTCAGACACAACTGAGTGGCTGAGCCTGCATGCACTGTCATTGCTAACTGTGACTTTGGTCAGTTACTCTGGATTTTTAGCAGTCACTTCATATAAGGAAGATTGGACTCTGAAATTTTGTTACACTAGACTTAAAAATATCTACAAAGGCTTGGCTCATAGATGACTGTTAGCTGACACTCATATTCTTAATCCTTTAGGTATGCAAACCACTCCCTATTTTCATAATCTAATCACGGAATACATTTTTTTTCAAAGTCCCAAGTTAGTATTGAGAAACTGAACCTTTGAGTTCCTTTTATAGGGTAAACTTATTTCTGATCTTCAGAAAATTGAAGTTGGTGTGTTCATGTTTATTGATAAGAATTTTTTGGGGGGCCTGGTTATTTAAAAATGGTTGGTTTCCAAATTTTCCGTGTGCAAAGTTGATTTTTTTTGGTTAAAGATAAGGCGGAGGGAGACCCTAGGCAAAGGAGCTGTGACAGTTTACCTGGGAGTCGGATGTGAGTGAAACTAGGGCTTCTCAAGTGGCGCTGGTGGTCAAGAACCCACCGGCCAGTGCTGGAGGCATGAGAAACATTGGTTTGCTCCCTGGGTGGGGAAGAGCCCCTGGAGAAGGAAATGGCAACCGACTCCAATATCTTGCCTGGAGAAACCTGTGGACAGATGAGCTTGCTGGGGTTGCAGTCAGACACGACTGGAGCAGCTGAGCCCAGCACAGCCTTAAGGTGACCGGAGAGCCTCCAAGCCTTTGTTAAACAGCTGCAGCATATTAAATAACTGATTTGCACTGATGTTAATACGCAGAGCAGCCCGAGTAGGGTGTTTAAATGCGTTTGTTTTATGAATCTGGCAATATCAATGTTAAAGTTGTGTGACCCCCCTGAGTAACTGTGCTGTGGGTGTGGGAAATGTCGCACCCCACCGAGGGATCCATAAAATGAAACTCTGTCTCTACCTGTGACAGGGAAAAGGGCATCTCAAAATATATAGGAAAGGGTTTTTTCCTCTTTCCCATCAGTGCATTTTCCTTAACCTAGATGCCATCCCGTCTGCAGGAACAGAAAGGAGAAAACATTCCGTGACACATTTTGACTTGCAGGATGATAGGAAAAATGTAATATTTCAAAAGACGGCTGAGGATAACGTGGAAACTTTGCTGCAGATCTTATATACTGGGTGGCACAAGTTAGCTTCTGTGTTTGAATTAGTTTATAGCCGTAGTTACTGTCCCTTTTATTTTGACTGTGCTGGGTCTTCTGGTTGTAACTCATTGCAGGTGGGATCTTAGTTCCCATACCAGGGATTGAACCTGCGTACTCTGCATCGAAAGGTGGATTGTTAACCACTGGATCACCAGGGAAGTCCCAATAATTACTCTCTCTTTAAACATAAGACCTCTTAAAGCTATTTGGGGGTATGGATGGCGGAAAAGTGGGATGATAATGAATCTATCTATATTCAGCCCCCATTTCCTTCTCGGCCTCTTCTCTCTGCTCAACTCACTGTGTGTTCTTTGCTCTCCCCACTCTCGTGATGGTTGTCCTCCCCAAGGTCATGCCTCTGATCTCCTTGGACCTGGCGTAAAACGGATACTTTTTACCTCTTATCTTCACCCCTTGGCAGCACGTGCTGTGTTGAAAGTCACTTCGTTGTTCTTGAAGTACTCCCTGCCCTCTTCCGAAGGACTGCTCAGTCCTTCTGCAGAGAAGTTTATCTCTTGTTTACCAGTCTTATCGCCCCAACACATGCTCCAGGTGGAAGCTAGGAGATTGGAGTATACACATATAAGCTGCTGTCAGTCTTTATAACAGGAGAGAAACTGGGGGACTAGGTATGAATTCCTGGTAGGAGCAGCATTGAATTTTTTTCCCTCTTGTTTAAGTGGCCTTTGAGAGGCACCCAGTACTGTGGGGGCTCAGTATTTGAATGAATGAAGGCAGGGTTTAAACAAACAGATTGGATCTGGGAAGAGGAGTTTCAGTGTAGGAAACAGCATGAGCGAAACAGTCAGGTGATGGAGACGATGGAGTTTGTGAAGGTAAAAATGAATCACTCTTGGCTGGAGGCGAGGCGATGGGAGGGGACGGGGCAGGAGGAGGGCAAGGCTTCGGATGCCAGCCAAGGAATTCCGGGTTGTGTTTGTAAGGCAGTGGGTGGAGTGGAAGGATTCTGAGCCGGAGCGGCTGGAGGCATTAGGACGATTAATTCTGCAGCAGTGTGTTGGAGGGGGTTAGGACGAGGAAAACCTCATTTTGGTTTCTCACCTCTGGACTCTTGAGGCGCATTGCTTCGGAGCAGTCCTGTCCCAGCCACTTGCCTTCCTCTGCCCCAGCTCAGTCCTGTGGTCACTTCAGCTGAGCCACCTGGTCCCGTGACCGTTGACTTCCTATCACCTTGTGCCAAGCACATCAAGTAATGATGGCCTAAACTCTGATCTGATGACAGGAACACTAAAGCAGTAACCTAGGAGCAGTCTTGGTGCCCGGTGGGAAATACAGCAGGGTGTCAGTGGAAGAGGGTCTGTGACGTAGGAAAGCGTGTGAAGGGTGTGGGCTCTGTGAGCTGGGTGCCTTGGATAGGAGCAGGGACAAGGGGCATAGGGTGAGTGCCTTGGATAGGAGCAGGGACAAGGGGCATAGGGTGAAATCAGGCCTCAGCGTTGGTCCTAAAACCCTAATTAGTAAATAAATGGGATTCCCAGGTGGCTCGGTGATGAGGAATCCACCTGCCAAGGTAGGAGACACGGGTTCAGTCCCTGGGTTGGGAAAATTCCCCGGAGAAAGAAATGGCAACCTAAGCTCCCATATTCTTGCCCGGAGAATCCTATGGACAGAGGAGCCTGGTGGGCTCCTGTCCGTGTGGTTCCAAAGAGTTGGACGTGACTGAACACACATGCACAGACAGGGAAAACATCCGCGAGAATTGACTCTCCTCTCTTCCTCTGTAGGACTCCTTTCCCCGCACACCAAACACACCTTTCCCCAAAGCATCATATTGACATCATAGTAACTTGGTTTTCTTTCCTTTAGAAGAGTAAGTACTTCTGAGGGCAAGTGAAAGTGTGAAGAACACATGTAGAAAGCCCTTCATTTTGTCCAGACCTCGGTCTGTGGGCTGGGAAGGACAGGTTTTCCCCTCTTCTTCACCTCCACCAGCCCCTCTCTCCCTGTGCACACAGGAGTGTTCTGTGTGCATGACTTGAGCAGTGAGTGGCCAGCAGCCTGCCTGCCTTATCTCAGTAAGTGTTATCTATGTTAGGTCTTTCTGCTGGGTAAATATGAGAAAACTAAAAAAAGTGTCATTCTGCGATATTGGTGGAGAACTGTGATTATAAGTGTTCTGGTGGATTCCTGTGACACCAGGAACGTGAAATACTTTCTTACGCTCAAGAGAATATTCATACATCATTGATATTTATTTCTTGCATCATTGGTATTTATAAGCTATGAAACAACATCTAGAGAATCCCTCAAATAGAATAAATCTGAAATAGTTTAGAATTTCAGTTAATGTTGTGATCATCGATATGATGCCGATGTCATAAATTGATTTGATTCTTGTAGCGGCAGGTTTGCTCAGCTACTTGAAATTTTCTCTGACCTGCTGACCTGAGTGCAAAGGGGTGGCTACGCTGGAGAGAGCAGATTTCCCTGTTAGCAGCCCCAGCTGTCTCTGCGGTTGAGCCCTGGAAAGAGGCTCCTGGGATAAACATTACCTGTGTTCTGTTTGTGGAAGTCAGTTTGACAATAATCTTTTTTCAGCTTGGTAAATCTAAACAGTATTTTGTTCAGATATATGTCTGTGTGTGGATTGAATGCCATTTGGTTGCCACATTTTAAGCAAGAGATTCAGACATTCCTAATTAATGTAACATCCTAAGTCTGAACCTGAAGAGACTCTGGTCCTTGGGATCACTGTGGAGCTTTTAGATGAGTGTGTCCAGTACACAGAGATGAACTGAGTTGCCCAGTGTCATGCAGGTAGGTGGTGTCAGATCTCAGACCTCACATATTTTCACTTCCTAGTCAGGACTTTCTCCCATAAACTACTGTTTTCCTTTGTAAAATGGTGATGGGAATTGTTTAAAGTCAGAGCATTCCTGTTGGTCCAGAGAGACTGGACCCACGTGAAATGTGGGCATCTCATCAGCTCCCCTTGGTAGGGATTTATGAACACTCGGATTTGATGCTTTTCTATTAGCAATTCAGAAGGTGTGTTCTTAATGAGCAAAGAGGGTTTTTTTTTTTGTTGTTGTTTGTTTCTTTTTAATCCTAGTGTCTTAGCTTGGGTTGCTGTAACAAAATGCCATAGGCTGAGTGACTTAAACAACAGACATTTATTTCTCAGTTCTGGAGGCTGGGAAGTCTGTGCCAGCAGATTTGTTCATGGTGAGAACTCTCTTCCTGAGCACTTAAGCTCTGGTGTCTTCCTCTTATAAGGGCACTAATCCCATCAAGGGCCCCACCCTCATGACCTCATCTCAACCTAATGACCTCCTGAAGGCCCTTTCTCCAAATACCATCACTTGGGAGGTTAGGGCTTTACCATATGAATTTAGGGTGGGCAGAGACATTAGGTCCATAACACACAGTGATACTGTTTTTAAAATAAGCTATCTGGTAGAAGATATGTGTTTTAGAGGAGATGCTGTGTATCAGTAATTGTTATTCAGACTCATAAGTATTCAGCAATTAGATGCACTGTATGTGAAAATCTTCAGAGATGACTCGATTAATAGTTTGAACTTTTTTCTACCTGCTGGTCTGGTTATTGAGGAAATATTTATTTGAGCACATTTTATGATTCAGGCCCTGGGCTGGTTTCTAGGCTGAAGGGATAAGAAAGCTGTAGATAGGGGAGCCCACATTTGGTAGCTGGTATTAAAGGTGTTTACAAAGAATTATTTTCTTCCAATCTTCTTTCAAGTAAATTTTATTAAATTGTAATCTTGTCCTTTTGTTTCTTTTCTGTGTAACATTGTGAACATACATATTAATAATATACGAAAGTGAAAATGTTAGTTGCTCAGTTGTGTCTGACTCTTTGTGATCCCATGGACTGTAGCCCACCAGGCTCCTCTGTCCATGGAATTCTCCAGGCAAGAATACTGGAATGGTAGCCATCTCCTCCAGGGGGATCTTCCCTACCCAGGGATCGAACCTGGGTCTCCTGCATTGCAGGCAGATTGTTTACTGCCTGAGCCTCCAGGGAAGCCCATAATAATATATTGATAATATAATGAATACCTGAGTACTCACACTTGGCTTTGCTAGATCTTAATATTTGAATGAAACATGTCAAACTATTTTTTAATGTGAGAAATGAATATTACTTGGAACTCAATACCCCTGTATGCCCCTCCCTGTCTTATGTATCTCTGTCTTCTTCTAGAATGCAGTGTTCTGCATTTGGGGTATATCATTACTGTGCCTGCATTTATGCTTTTATTATGCATATATGAGTTTAGTAATGTAAGATGCCATTTAAAAAATTTTATGAAAAAGATAGCAAACGTGTATAAATTTTTCTGTGCTTTGAGAGAAAAAATAACCATAAGGTTGTTTTTGAGTTTTATTTGCTATGAAACATAGCTCTAGTTCTTTTCAAAAAACTGATACATGCGGTATTCCTTTGTATGATTAGTCTGTGTTATAGCAGTCTGTTCTCCTGTTGTCAGCTATGTTTGGAACGTGTCCGAATTTTCAGTGTTTTAAACATCGTTGCTGTGGACATTCTTGTTTATGTGCCCTGCTGTTTGTGTGTGAGTTTCTCTGGGGACGCATGCGAGTGTGGAGTTGCTGATGTTCTCAGCTTCGCCAGAGAACATCACCTTGCTGTCCACAGGAGCCAGTTCCCCTGAGTGTATCTGTGATCGTGTTGAACCGCATCTTCTCCGGTACTTGACATCATCGGCCTTTGGAGTTTTTGCTCATCGGTGGGGTGTAAAGTGATACCATCCTGTTTCTAGCTTTGACAGTGCCTTTCCCCGATGGCGGTGAGGTTGATCATCCCCTGTTACACGTCTGCTGACCTTCCAGGCTGCTGCTTCTCTTAATTGTCTGTTCATAAGGCCCCCCCTTTTCTTTATTGGTGATGGGACTCGGGTGCAGAGAAGCAGATCCACCATAATCTTTATCATGACACATGGTGATCATTGGGCTTTCTGTGACTTTGTTGTTTATTCATATTTTTAATGTAATGGATACCTGCGAACGCATCAGTGTCGGAAACATTACCTACAGTTTCCGTCTGCCTGTGTTTCTCCCGGCTCCATTCCTCTGCCTCTCCTCCCTCCCCCCGCCTCCCCCAATTTTTAAAAAAAATATATTATTCTGAGCTCTGTGATTGCTTCTTATCTAATTCTGGGAATGCTCTTTGCTCTGGGCCTTGCTTTTCTCATTCGTTGTTATTAGGATAGTTTATCCTGGCTGTTGCCTTAACTTTGGTCCATTCATTTTCACTGCTGTATAACATTCCCCAGTGTGACTATTTTTCTGTCATTTCACCTTTGAGTAGCATTTGGGTTATTTCCAGTTTTGTTGTTCTGAACCATTCTTTTATGATTTTTCATTTATGTGAGTCTTGCCGGCTGTGATCAGGAAGGCCTCTTGAATACTATCTGGGACAGGAAATGCTGGATTAGATTAATTCTAACTTGGTTAGCAAATTCCAATTTTCCCCCCTCTAAGTTGTATCATTCATGTTCCCACAAGCAGTGAATAAGGTGATTCTAGAGCTTCTTCTCAACTTGCAGTTCTTTTGGTGTATGTAATTCTCTTGAACAGACATCTGTTGGTTTCGTAGAATTGGTAGTAAGATTTAATTTCCTTGTAACACACCAGCTGCTCTGAAGCAGGCAGAGGAGGAACCCACAGACCTCCTTGGCTCACTGCTGGGGTCTCGATTTATTTGTGAAAAAAGAAAAAAAGCCAAAAAAACCCCTGATGTTGGGTGGCCAAGTGGACTTAGGTCATTCGCAACGTTTCTCTTCCTTTGTATCTCATAGGTCTGTTATTTAAAGTCGAAGCAGGTTGAATCCCTGCAGTTATTTACTTATGGTTGTGCTGCACGGGGGCTTTCTCTGCTTGAGGTGCCTGGGCTTCTCATCGCGGTGGCTTCTCTTGCACAGAGCACAGGCTCTAGGGCGTGTGAGCTCAGTAGCTGCAGCTCCCAGGCTCCAGGGCACAGGTTCAGTAGCTGTGTTGCATGGGCTTCCTGGACCCAAGACATGTGGGATCTTCCCGGACCAGGGAGCGAACCTGTGTGCCCTGCATTGGCAGGTGGATTCTTAACCCCTCGACCACCAGAGAAGTCTGAATCCCTGCTGTTTTGTAGTATCTGCTCTGTCTTGTTCATGGTGGATTTTTTCCCTGTGTGTGCTTTAGTTTTGGATTGTGAGCTCCTTTTTGGTTGAGTTTTCTCTGTGGGAGTCCTAGGAGAGCTAGGTCTAAGGTGTGTTACAAATATAGAGGAGGAGGGGTTTGATTGACAAAGTACTTGGCAGTGTTGGGCAAGCTATAATAAACATCCTTTAATACATAGCTGTGATTGTTTAAAAAGTATGAGAAAATCCCTTGAATCTGACAATGAGGAAAAGATGATTCCAGACAGTGTATTATGTGTATACTGACTTTCAGCAGAGTCAGAAGCAAGATGCTTGATAGCTTCACACCAACACAAGAAGAGAGAAGGACGCTTTGGACCAGGAGTGGGAGCTGTGGTCTTCCTCCCTGTCTGGTTTGTCAGGACTGTCCTGTGGCTGCAGCCGTGGTGAAGGAATGGACCGAAAATTCCTGCCTGCCAGCACAGAAGTTCGAAGTTTATCCATCTCAACCTGGACCCTGGGTAGGAGCTACACGTGCTCTGGTCTCTTCCTAAAATTAGAAAGCATAGGTGGCTCTCTCATCTGTTAGAGTTCACAGGTATGCTACCCAGGTTTTCTAGGAGTCACCAACTCAGGGATTTAGTCTAAAATCCCTCTGCAGAGGTGCCTCCCAGAAACAAATTATGCCTGTTTACACATCTTCCTGAGCAGCAAGCTTCTTGGAATGTGGACACAGGATCCTATGCACCTGTGTACATCAGTGTGTTTATGGAATGAATGAATGAGTGAACAAGTGGAAACGTGTACATTATTAAACCTACTTAAAATTTACCTAGTAGGTAGGTTTTCAATGTTAAAAAATAAAGCTTAGCTACCTTGTGATCCTATAGTCCCACTCCTGGACATGTATCTGCAGAAAAACATCTGAAAGGATGCATGTACCCCATTGTTTATTGCAGCACTGTTTACAATAGCCAAGACATGGAAGCAACCTAAATGTCCGTTGAAAGAAGAATGGATAAAGAAGTTGTGGTACATATATACAATGGAATATTACTCAGCCGTTAAAAAAATGAAATAATGACATTTGCAATGACACACATGGACCTGGAGATTGCCATACTGAGTGAAGTGAGTCAGACAGAGGAGAAATATTGTATGACATGTGGAATCTAAAAAGAAATGATGCAAATGAACTTACTTGCAAAACAGAAAGAGATTCACAAAGAGATTCACAGACTTAGAGATGGACTTTATGGTTGCTGGGGGGACGGCATAGTTAGGGAGTCTGGGATGGACATGTACACACTGCTATATTTAAAATGGATAACAAGCAAGGACCTCCTGTGTGGCATATGGAGCTCTGCCCAATGTTATGTGGCATCCTGGATAGGAGGGGAGTGTGTGGAGAATGGATGTATGTAGATGTATGACTGGGTCCCTTCACTGCTCACCCGAAACTGTCACAACATCGTTAATCAGTCATACTCCGATAGAAAATAACTTAAAAAAAAATAAAACTTACAAGGGATGGTACTTTGCATTTTTTTTTTTTTTTTTTACAATTTTAAAATAATTCTTCCATTCTTAGAATTGTCTTCAGATCCCAGAACCAGCAGACCTTTATTGAGCATCTTGGCTGTTCTGTGCATTGTGAAGGATGCAGAGATGACCGTGTGCTCTGCCCTTAGGGAGTTATAAGTGTAGGGAGTGACAAGCTTGAACATAAATTGTTATGTGCAAAGTGCAGAATAAGTGCTATAGTAAATTTTTACTGTAGTTTTGGAGTAGCAGAGGTTGGCAGTGTCTCGTTTCACCTTAGGGATTTGTTCATTCAGTGAACGTTTACCGGAGCTCCTCATGTGGTCAGCTCTGGGAAGGTTACAGGAGTACCTAAGATTTAATGTACTCTCACCCATGTATTAGGTCACAAGTGCTTTATATACAGTTAATGTTTACAACATAGTTAAATTCTCACAGCATCCTCTTGAAGAGGAGCCTATAATTATCCTCATTTTAAAAACTTTTAATTGAAGTTTAGCATACATGGAGAGAAATACACTTTTTTTTTTTTTTTTTTTGGCTGCATGGTACGGCATGCAAGATCTTTGTTTCTGGACCAGGACTTGAACCTGCATCCCCTGCAGTGAAAGCCAGGAGTGCTAACCACTGGACCACTGGGGAAGTCCTGAGAGAAGTATACTTTCATATGTATACACCTGGATGGATGTTCATGAATTGTATCCATCTGGGTAACCAGCACCTAGAGTGAGAACAAATCAAACATTCAGACACTTCAGAAGCCCCTCTACGCCTGCTTGACTTCCAGCAGCAGTTTTTCCCTCTTCTTGTATTTTCTAGAAATGAAATCGCATAGTTTATATTCTTTTGTTGTGTTGTTCTGTCATATGTAATTTTAGATTATTTATTCCCATTTTTGCCGAATATTCCATTAGCCTGATATTACAAATGAGGAAACAAGGCTGAGAGGTCAGAGTACCCCAAGATCATGTCAATAGTAAGCAGTGTATTACAGTATCATTAAGTGTTTTTTTTGAAGCATGAATTTTCATTTTCCTACTGTTGCATTTCTGTCCTTTGACTTTACCATAATATATTTAACCCCAGTGACTTTATCCTTCTGATGACTGTGTGGGTTCTTTCCGACATGTCATCTTTGACGTGTATCATGCGTGCTCAGCTGTGTCCAACTCTTTGCCACCCCATGGACTGTAGTCTGCCAGTCCCCTCTGTCCATGGGATTTCCCAGGTAAGAATACTGGAGTGGGTTGCCATTTCCTTCTCCAGGGGATCTTCCTGACCCGGGGATCGAACCTGTGCCTCCTGCATTGCAGGTGGATTCTTTACTGCTGAGCCATTCATTGGGGAAACCATCGTCATTGATACTTAACCATGAAAGGAAATATCCATGTCAATATTTTAAGTATGTTTTTAACTTTTCAGCCACTTTGCCATTGACAATCAGGTCCATGTAGGTGCAGAGCTAACAAAGCATTGATTTCCCCGATGGCCTTCTTCGTGAGGTAGCAGCTGCCAGTCGGGTGGCGTTTGCAGTGTCTGTGGTCTACGTGCCTTTCGAAAGTGCCTTTTAAGAGGATGTAGTGTCCTTTTTTCCTTTTATCCTAGTTATGTTGTTTTCTTCTTGCTCCTGTTATTTTCCCTTTAAAAGTTATTAGATCATCTCAGTTCTGCTGTAGCCCCAAATTACATTCCATTGCCTGAGGGCCGGCTCTCCCTTTGGCCTGCTCATCAGACTTTCAGGGGGCTTTCCATGGGTTATGGGTCTTCAGAGGACATAGAATTTTCTTTCTTTTTTTCTTTATTGAAGAATAGTATTCATATATGTACACATATACATACATATATAATGTGTATACTATACTTCATAGTTTTCCACTTTATTACAAGATATTGATTATATCTCCTTTTTCATACAGTTGGACCTTGTTTATCTGTTTCATAGGTATTAGTTTGCATCTTGTTTATTTCACAAGTAGTAGTTTGTATCTGCTAATTCTCAGCTCCTAATTTATCTCCGCCAACCCTTCCTGCTTTGGTAACCACAAGTTTGTTTTCTGTCTGTGAGTCTGTCTGTTTTGTCAGTAAGTTCATTTGTATCATATTTTAAATTCCATCTTTAATTCCATATGGCTTACTCTCTGTCTGACTTCACTTAGTATAATAATCTCTGGGTTCCTCCATGTTGCTGCAGATGGTATTATTTCATTCTTTTTTATGGCTGAGTAATAATCCAACCTGGATAGCATATTTAAAAGCAGAGACATTACTTTGCCAACAAAGGTTCATCTAGTCAAGGCTATGGTTTTTCCAGTGGTCATGTATGGATATGAGAGTTGGACGGTGAAGAAAGCTGAGTGCTGAAGAATTGATGCTTTTGAACTGTGGTGTTGGAGAAGACTCTTGAGAGTCCCTTGAACTGCAAGGAGGTCCAACCAGTCCATCCTAAAGGAGATCAGTCCTGAGTGTTCATTGGAAGGACTGATGCTGAAGCTGAAACTCCAATACTTTGACTACCTCATGGGAAGAGTTGACTCATTGGAAAAGACCCTGATGCTGGGAAAGATTGAAGGCAGGAGGGGAAGGGGACAACAGAGGATGAGATGGCTGGATGGCATCTCCTACTTGATGGGCATGAGTTTGAGTAAACTCTGGGAGTTGGTGATGGACAGGGAGGCCTGACGAGCTGCGATTCATGGGGTCACAAAGAGTTGGACATGACTGAGCAACTGAACTGAACTGAATATTCCATTGTATTATATATGCATTCATTTGTTGATGGATGTTTAGGTTGCTTCCTTGTCCTGGCTGTTGTAAATAGTGCTGCAGTGAACATTGGCATCAGTATCCTTTCAAGAGTTTTGTCGGGATATATGCCCAGGAATGGGATTGCTGGAACATGTGGTAACTCTCATTTTTAATTTTTTAGGACACCTCCATACTATTTTCCTTCCTTGGTGGCTGTACCAATTTACATTTCTACCAGCAGTGTAACAGGGTCCTCCTTTTTTCACCCTTCTCTAGTATTTATTGTTCGTAGATATTTGATGATGGACATTCTTACTGGTGTGAGGTGATACTTCCTTATAGTTCTGATTTTTGTTTCTCTACTAATTAGCAGTGTTGTTTCTTTGCTTGTGCTTATTATAGACATTTCTCTGTGAAGCATTGTTTACTACTACGATTGACAGAGGGAACTTTCGGAGTGTGAGTTCCTGGAAGGTAGGAGCTGTGTGGTAGTCACCATGGTACCTTGGATGTAGTTGATGCTCAATAAATGACTCATGGAAGACCTGCTGGGACCTCAGGCTTGTATTCTTTTGATTGAACCTTATAAAAACTCAATGTTATATAAAACATTGAAAGCATTTATGTTTTGCGGGAACATGATTAATTTTCTTAGACTTTTCAGTCTCAAATAGAATACCTGGAGCTATTTATTTAAATATTTTTTCTCTATTCTGATAGTAGAGGAGAAGTGATTTAAGAATGCACTAGAAAGTAAATATACAGTGGTTTTGCTACAATATGTAGTTTCCTGTATTGTCTCCATTTTTTGAATGTTTATTGAAGCCCTACCTACTGACTGACATGCAGTAGACATACAAAGGTACATATAAATTATTCCATGTCTTTGGGGAACCTACTAGGAGACACTGACACATATATTAACATAATACAGTGTGGTAAAATCAATAAGTATAGCTGTGAGTAGATTTTGGTTTGTGAACGTGGTGGAAGGGGAGACCTCAGCCTAATGAGTGGTGAGGCTGTCTCAAGGGTCCTCTTGGAAGAGATGCTACCAGAACAGATTCTTAGGGAAAGTGCATACATTCCTACTTAACCTTCCACCCAAACCCTACTCCACTTCTTTCCCCCTCTATTTCAAGAGTGGGGATACTGCCCACTTTTTCCCCTTCTTAATGTAAAAACCTCATTCTTGTCTTTTCCTTCACATCATCCGCTCTTCTCTCACAGGGTTATGCTGATTCTAGCTTTGAAACGAGTTTAGAATGTGGTTTCTGCCTTCTTGCCCTGTCTGTCCTCCCATGGATGCTCTGGGTTTCGAAGAGAAGACAGAGAAATCAGTTGTCATTGTGTTTTAAGCATCTGACCTGGAGCCTTGCACATCGTGCATCCAAACTTCTGTTGGATCAGAATGAACTGAGTGATCTCTGATCTCTGGTCTCTTTTCCTTCCCTTTGATTCCATATAGGGTCCTCAAAATTAATATACCCACCCCCTCCCCAGTATTATTACTCTGCTTAAAATTCTTCTGTGACTCCTCCTCACCCTCAAGATGGAAATCCAGTTTCTTGGCCCAGGTCCTTACCACTGACCCAGGCTGCATGAGGTGTGCCTCATCCTTCCACTGCCCCATCACACTGCATATCAGAGCATACCTCGAGATCTAAGTCATTTCCTGGCCGCATGTACTTACTCTCATTTTTGCCCTGATGTGTCATTTCTGTGTCAGGCATTAAGATCCAGCTCAGCTGTCACCACCCCTGAGAAACCTTCCCTACCTTCCACAGGAAGAGTTAGTCGTACCCTCTGCTGGGTTTCCTGACGACTGTCCAGTCAGTACTCTTGTAGGCTTTCTACCACCCTCTGTTTCCCTCTACATTGCTCCTGTTGCACTGAGGACCAGGAATTGTGCCTAATTCTTTGGCCCCTTGGTCAGGCTCTCGGTACATGTCAGACAAATAGATCCTCCCTGTAAACACACTTGCCACTTCCCATCTCTTTAGTTTTGCTTCGGTGATTTTTTAATGAGGGGCACACCCTTTCATCAGCTGTATTTAAATGTAGCGCATTGTTCAAGGGCCACCTTCTCATCCCTTGGCTGTGAAATTTTTGCCATTAAGGAAGCCCAGAATATTGGCAACTACCTCTGAACTGTGTGTGTTTGTTAGCCATTGGCTGTGGCGTTTATAGAACATCTTCAATTATTATTTGTACTTCTGTTGTGTATGGGTCATCTCTCCCTAGTTGGATTATAAACTCTGAAGGTACGAGATGGTCTTATACATAATTTTGAATTGTCTCTGTTGAAAAATAGAATTTCTTAATTAATACTCATTTGTTGTTTAAAAGTAGGTCTGTTAGTGACACATTCTTCTGGTTACCTTTGAGAATGTCTATTTGCCATTCATCCCTGAAGGATACTTTTGTTGGGTATAGAATTTTCCATTGAAAATTTGGTTTGTTTCAGCACTTCAAAATGTGCTACTTCCTTTAACCTCCAGGGTTTCAGATGGAAAGCTCATTGTCATTCGAATTGGCGTTCCCTTCCTGATAGTGTGTGATTTCTCTCTGGCTGCCTTCCAGATTTTTTGTCCCTAGTTTTCAAATGTTTATGTAGGATGTTATAATATTTTACCATTGACCCCAGCTTCTGCATAGGTTTCTTTGGATTTATCCTGATTCAAGAATTTGCCCAGCTTTCTTAAATCTGTATGTCTGTAACTTTTACCAAATTTGGGAGGTTTTCAGTCATCATTTCTTGGAATACTCTTTCAGCCTCACCCCATTTCTCCTCTCCTCTCTGGGACTCTGATGATACAGATGTTAGTTAGCTTTTTTGTTGTTCCCTGAGACTGTGTTCATTTTTTCAGCATATTTTTGTTGTTTTTCAGATTGAGTTAATCCTATTTGTTTTTTCCTCAAGTTCATAGATTCTGTTCTGTTTCATCTCCACTCTATTGTTGAGCCTATCCTGTGAGCTTTACTTCTATTACTGTATTTCCCAGTTATATAATCTCTTATTTGGTTATGTTTCTATCTCCTGTTTATTTGTCAAGAATTTCTATTATTAAATTTGTTGTAACAGAAGTTGTAATAGATTCTTGAAGCACTTTTATGACTTTTATGCTTTAAATCCTTATTAGGTACTTCCAACAGCTCATTTATCTCTGGACTGGCATCAGTGGATTGGCTTTTGTCATTCAACTTGTGGTTTTCCTGGTTCTTGGTCTGACAGGTGATTTTCTGTTGTGTCCATCCATTTTGCCTGGACATATCAGAATATTCTGGGTCCCACTTTTGTATTTTAGCCAGCAGTCACCCAGTTTAGTTTTAGCACATTCGTGGGCTATGGTTCCAATGATTGGTTAATTTTCAGAGCCTTTTCAGTGTTAATTTAATCTCCTTGGTTGACCAGGTATCACTGGCGCTCCTTGCTCTCACTGGTTAAGGGTGCAGAAAGGATTTCCGTAAATGAGGCCACTGAGCATCTCTTGATGGAGGAAGGTAGTCTCAGGTGTCTGGGGACTAGAAGCTTCCTTGAATGTAGTGGATCTCCCCTGCCTGTGGGTGTGGGGGGATAGCTTTTCTTGATCTGGTTACTTGTTGAGGTGAGACGTCTTTACAAGTGCTGCATGGCCTCTCTGAGGTCTCTGGACAGGGGAAGTGGGGTGTCTGTGGAGCCAAAGTGGCTTCCTGGGCTGGGCCATGTGTGGCTGGGTTCTTTGTGTGTCTGCCTGTTTTAGTTTCTATGTCTTGGCTCCCCTATTGCTTATTGGTGGTGGGGCTTCAGATAGACCCCCTTTTGGATGGTGTGGGACTTGCCTGGTGTTGCTGGAGGGACTCCATCCTTTGGGGTAGGACTGAGCCTCCGTGTGTGGCCTGCTCTTGTTAGAATGGGGGTTGGGACCTGATGGGTCTGAGTGGCCACCTTCTTCAGTCCTTTGTTGTGTGGCTCCTTGAGTCTTGGAGTCACAAACTGATTTGCTTTCTTCCTGCCACCTTTCAGAGTTCTCCTCTGGCTTTTCTTCTGTTATTTCCAGGGTTTTTATTTTTGTTTATTGTTTGGTTGCGCTGGGTCTTCACTGCTGCTCAGGCTTTCTCTCGTGGAGAGCGGGGGGTGCTCACTAGTTATGGTGCTTGGGCCTCTCTTCAAGGTGGCTTCTCTCATTGCGGACTGCGGGCTCTAGGGCGTGCCTGCTTCAGTAGTTGCAGCTCGTGGGCTCAGCAGTGGTGCATAGGCTTAGTTTCTCCATGGCTTGTGCGATCTTCCAGGACCAGGGATCAAACCCGTGTCTCCTGCATTGGCAGGCAGATTCTAATCCACTGGACCACCAGGGAAGTTCTCTAGGGCTTTTAGGACTTAGCTGGGAGTATCAGAGGAAATAAGTCTATGCTATTTTTATCCCTAAGCATCCATCGTTAAGTGTTGGATTTTTAAAAGGAATTAAAAAATGTCAGGAAAGTTAGCATTGCTTTTTCTGCATTGGCCACAACATGTCATTGAGCACTCTCATTTTATATTAATAATAGATCAGGAAACATGAGACCCAGTCAGGTTAGGTGACTGATTTCAGGGGTGCTGTTCCTAGTTAATTGCGTAGTCAGGATTTGACTGATGTTCTTAATGAGAAAGCCAAGGTGTGTTTCTTTGTAGCAAATTGGAGAGTTGTCTGGAAGAGACTTGAACCTTGCAGAGCTACAGTGTTCTGGGCTTTAGAACATTAACCAACCAAAGAGCTTATTGCCCAAGTGAAAAGCCTATCTGAGTACAAAAGAAAAATAATCTAGTCTGACGTTATATTGATTGAGGTTGAATGCCATGCTGTGTATTTGTCCCCGTTTTAATAGTAATCATTTCTTATAAAGTCTAAGATAAGCATGGGCTTCCTTGGTAGTTCAGCTGGTAAAGAATCTGCCTGCAGTGCCGAAGATCCCGGTTTGATTCCTGGGTATACCTTCTGTTTTTACTATAAAGCATCTGGATAACCTTATAAAATGTTCCTTCTCGCAAAAGAAAAGTCTTTTGCTAGTTATCACCATTCATATTCTACTTCAAATAAAGTGGAGAATGTAACAAAGATCAAAGGTGCTGCCCCCCAAATTAATATTATAGCTTAGCATTCTGTGTGGCTTGTTAACATGTAATCTCTGTATCCTCCATCAACATTAGATACTTCTAGTGTTTCCTTGGGAAGCTTTTTTTCTGTATGGCAGAGTTGGAGAAATGGGGAAATTCAGACGTTGACTCTTTGCTTGTTTGTAATTTTTTTTTTTTTTTGAAATCTCCAAGATTTTACAGATTATAATAGGGTCAGCGGTGAACCGATGCCAAAACTCTTTGGAGATCTGAGAAGGGAAGCATTTCCTTCTTCCCCTAAGACTTTCCCTGCAGCGCCGCAAGAATGAGGTATGATCAACAGGATGAAACACCGGCTCTGTTTAGTGCACTTGGGTGATGATGACCGTGGGAGCCTGAAGAAAGAGTGATACTCTCTTGTACCCGTGTACTTGTTTCTTTTTTTCTGCTTTTTTCTTCCTCTTTTCTACTTGTGGATTTTTGCTGAAAAGGTAAAATCTCTGATCCCTACTGAAGAAGGAATTACACATATTGTGCTTTGTAGAATTTTTCCAATCAGTTATGCTAAAACACTTGCCTCGGCAATCCATGTGCTAAGATCATTTGCTGGGAATTTGGAGTAAAATTTCATTAAAAATTCCATATACTATAATCATTAAAAAAAAGCCTATGCAGTATAATGGTTAGGTTTTCAAACCTGCTTCTCTGATCCATGATGCGTGTACTATATTAATAGTTAAGCTATGATGCCACTGGTGAGATAGTATGAATGCTAATAGTTCACTCACTCTTGATTGACTTAGAAGATGTTAGCATTGGACAGGGACTCTTTTGGACCACTGTTCTGACCTCCCACCCTCAGCAGTATCTCCCTGATACAAACACTGAAGATATCTCATAATTGTTTTCAGTGAGGAAGCCCATTGCATTAAGTTGGCAAGTTCTGCTTTATTCTAAACCAGATCTGCTTCCTTCAGCTTCTTCCCATATTGGGTTTTTTAGATCATGTAGGGTGAATCGAAGAATTGTTTTGATTAACATCCCCCACAATTCAGGAGGGGGCCCCCAGGGGGCTCAGTGGTAAAGAATCTACCTGCCAATGCAGGAGACGTGGGTTAAATTCCTGGGCTGGGAAGATCCCCTGGAGAAGGAAATGGCAACCCACTCTACTGTTCTTGCCTGGGACATCCCATGGACAGTGAAGCCGTGTGGGCTGAGTCCGTGGGGTTGGAGAGAGTTGGCCGTGACTGAGCACATCTGCTCAATTCCCAAACAGAAGTTATGACTCTACCTTTCTAACAGTGAGTCTTCATCAGTGGGGTTTTTGGACTTATCATCCACTTAATGTTTTTTTTGGATGTTCAGTTTTACCAGTGACCCCTTACAATGTGGTCCAAACAAAGCACAGTGCCCCAGAGTTTTCTTACTTCTTAAAACAAAACCTCCCACTCCTGGGCATATATCCAGAGAAAACTCTTAATTCAGAAAGACACATGCACCCCAGTGTTTATAGCAGCGCTATTTACAGTAGCCAAGCTAAGTGTCCATTGACGGATACATGGATAAAGATGTGGTTCATATATACAAAGGAGTATTATTCAGCCATAAAAAGAATGAAACCATGCTATTGGCAGCAGCGTGAATGGACCTGGAGATTGTTATACTGAGTGAAGTAAGTCAGAGAAGGAGAAATATTGTATGGCATGGGGAATCTAAAAAGAAATGATACTAGAGAACTTACTTCCTGAATCACTTTGCCCGTACACCAGAAACTGACATGGCATTGTAAATCAACCGTACTTCAATTAAAAAAAAATTACTTCCTCTCTCAGCTTCTCTTTTTGTTGTGTCACCCAGACAGGATAACTTAGTAATCTTTGATTCATTAATTTCCTTTGCTGCCATTTGTTAGAGAAAATCCAGTATTATTCCCAAGTTGTCAGTGTTGAGACTGAAGCTTGAATGGGTGGTCACTTGCCCAGGTTCACCCAGCTGGTCACCATTGACGCCAGTGCCTGAGCCCCAGTCTGTCTGACACCAGAAGTCATGCTCCCAGTCACTGCGCTTTCCTGTCACCAAGGAGCTTTGTGATTAGACTTTTTCAAAGAACAACTAACTGTACTTCGTAAACTGTGTCGAATGTTCAGAGGTTGGCATATCTGCTGTCAGTGGTACTTATGCTGGCAATCTGAGTGTTTGCTCTGGGAATGCTGCTCATGTGATATCTCTTTTGTGGATGCAAAAGAAATTTGTCATTTTGTTATGCCAGGTTATTTACATTCTCCCCTTTTGGGGGGAATAAGGGAGACACAGCAGTAGTGGGGTGTAGGTTCTTCATTTCTTTCTTTCTACCAATATATGAAAGGGCTCATCCACATACTTGCAGAAGAGATTGAGTTTTGTGGTTTAAAATAGTGCTGGCCATCAAGTGTGAAAGCCGTGATTTAAAGTTTCCTTTCATCACTGGTGACATTGAATTTGTGTATGTGTGTTTATTTGTGGATGGATGATGTCCACCCACACAGGGGAAAGCCATCTGCTTTGCTGAGGCTGCCAATTGGAATGTAAGTTCTTCTGGAGACGCTTCACAACGAAACCTAGAAATGAGACTGAATGTGCTAACTCGGCATCCCCAGGCCCAGTCCCGGTCACACGTGAAATAAACTGTCACAGACAGGCGTGTTGAGGTCCCTGCACCGCCTGATGATCAGCTGTGAACTGTTCTTTGCTTCTGTTTGACTTCAGCTTGCTTTTTTCTGATCATAAAATTAAGTATTGCTAAATGAAGACTATTTTGGAACTAATGAAAATCACTGGTTACGATTTTGGTGGGGGGCTTACATTCCAAACTGTTTTGTGGGCATGTGTGTACCTTTCTCAGGCTTTAAGCAGCTTCACGGGTTGGCCGTGTGTCTTATTTCTTCACGTAACCTCCCTCTGTGAGCAGGGCGTTTGTGGGAGGTCCCTGTGTGTGGCAGGATGGCCCTAGAGACCTGGGTTGTGTGGGGTCTGCTGTCCGGGGTCTTGGTCTGTCTGTTGGCCCTGCCCTTGAGGAAGCCTGAAGCCGAGAGGCAGACCTCACAGACCTCACCACCCAGCCTGCACGCTTGTTTTCTAACAGCTTTTCCAAGCTTGCTGTCTCCTCCTTCCTGTTGGCTGTGGGTTCCTCCACATAGCTCGTTCTTATCCCGCGAAGCTTTCCTTTCCTGGGGGCTGGCCCCAAAACCTTTGCTGAAAATTCCCGACCTCGCCTCTAACATTTCAACACCATCTAGAAAGACTCTTTGATTATCTGTGTGTACGTTGTAAGGGCATTGTGAGGAAAGCATCTCATGGCCATGTTTGTGTTTCCTGCGGTGAGGTAGCAGGTTGTGTGTGTGTGTGTGTTTTCTTTTCCCAGTGTTTTAAAAGTTTTTAGCTGTACCTGCTGCCGGCATGTGTGACTTTAGTTCCCCGACCAGGGATCGAACCCATGCCTCCTGCATTGGAAGCACAGAGTCTTAACCACTGGATCATTGGGAAGTCCCAAGGCAGCAGATTGTGATGGTTTAAAACGAAAGCTGGCTTCTGGGTTCAAATCCTGGCTCCCTGACTTAACACTCTGTCTTCTTGTGCTTGTCCATAAAATGCCGTGGGAAATGCTTACCAACCTGGGTGCAGGGAGGACTGAAGGAGCTAATAACATGCAAGGTATTTCCTTGGAGCAGTGACCAGCACATCTGAAGTGCTCAATAAATACTTGATGGCGAGGCACGCACCTAAACCATTTGGAAGTGCTGCATTGCAAATGGTTTTCTAGCCAGTGATGAGTGTTGCCATTTCTGTATGTTGACCACAGTTCCTTACGTTAAAATTGCCCATCTTATGGACTGAGGCCCTGCCTGTTACACTTTTTTCAGTGGACTGGTTTCTGCCTTTAGGGACTTTTTTTGGTGGAATCTTATATGATAGCATAGAAAAACCTTCAAAATTAACTTTGGCCTTTAAAGATGTGGTGTTTTTTCTGTTTTTTGTTTGTTTGTTTGTTATGTTTATGGTTGTATCATGTGACATGTAGGGTCTTCGTTCCTCAACCCAAAGTACCCCTTGCGGTGGAAGCATAAATTTTAACTGCTGGACTGCCAGGGGAGTCCCCAAGATGTGTTTGTTTTTTTTTTAATTACTTTTTAGAAAAAATTGAACTATAGTTCATTTACAGTGTTGTGTTAGTTTCTGGTGTACTGCAAAATGATTCAGTTATATATACATGTATATATACATTCATATTCTTTTCCATTGTAGTTTATTATAAGATACTGAATATAGGTCCCTGTGCTATCCTGTGGGACCATGTTGTTTATCAATTTCATGTATAATAGTGTGTATCCCCTAATTCCAAACTCCTAATCCTCCCCCACCCCCTTTCCTCTTTGATAACCATAAGTTTGTTTTCTGTTAGTCTATTTCTGTTTTGTAAGTAAGTTCATTTGTGTAACTTTTTTCCAGATTCCACATATAAGTGGTAGATGGTATTTGTCTTTCTCTGACTTCACTTAGTATGATAATCTCTAGTTGCATCCCTGTTGCTGCAAATGGTGTTATTTCAACTTTTTTTTTAAATTTTAACTTTTTTAATGGCTGAGTGATACTCCATTGTGTGTGTGTGTGTGTGTGTGTGTGTGTGTGTGTGTGTGTATGTATGTGTGTACCACACACATCTTGTTTATCCATTCATTTACTGATGGACATTTAGATTGTTTCTTCCGTGTCTTGACTATTATATTAGTGCTGCTATGAACATAGGGGTGTATGTATTTTTCTGAGTTAAGAGTTTTTTTCCTGGATCTATGTCCAGGAGTGGGTTTGAAGGATCATATGGCACCTCTAGGTTTTAGTTTTTTAGGGAACCTCCGTACTGTTCTCCATAGTACCTGCACCAGTTAACATTTCCCCCAGCAGTGTAGGAGGTTTCTAAAGGGAATGTTTTGTCCTCCCTGGCCTCGCCTGCGGGTCGTCACTCATGTCCTCTGCCCACCACTGCACAGCTCTTAGCAGGGAGGGAGGCCCCGCTCACAGCCTCTGGGAGGAGGTGTCTCTCCGAGGACCTCGGGCTCGCCCTCCTCTGCTGTCCCTGGGCTGGCTGATGTGCGGGGAGGGGTCCTAGACAGCTGCTGGTGTCACGGCCTTCCGTGGGAAAGAAGTGAGCAGGGCCAGTTTGAGTCTCCTGAGGATTTCACTTTGGGAACGAAGATGGGAAAGGCAGCGGGAGCTGAAGTTGAAAGAATGCATCTGAGCTGATGTGAGGATGCTGGAAAGGCCCCCGCCTTCCAGGAATGGCCAGGCTGCAGACCCTCTGAGGCAGCAGCAGTTCCGACAAGAGGAGTTGATGTGAAATAGAAGAAAAAACCCGATTCCAAGTGGGAGGAAAGTAAACAGTCAGAGAGAAGCTGCGTGGTATTAACGGCAGAGAGGCAGTCCCTGGGCAGACTGTACTGCAGGTTCTCGGGACAAGTTGTTCACTATTTTTTTCCCCTGGCTCTTTGCAGTTATTTTCTCGTGACTTGTCTTTATTGCTTACATTCAGAGGCCCTAACTTACACAGTGCACAGAATATATGGAGTCCTCTTTCCATCGCAGGAATTTGCGTCACTTTGTTCATGGTGCCTCATTGTCTCCCCTGTGGTTTATGATATGAATTTAACTCATTTTGGGGAACCCTATTCACCAACCCCCTGACCCCCATTCTATGCTCTGTTTTTCTGATGACTTTTTTTTTTTTTTTTTGAGTTTGTCTTCTGCTGAACTCCACTGGAGTGTGTCATTTTGACTCTGTGCAGAATGGATGGTGATTGCCCATCCAGTGGGGGCTGTGGACTTCCTTGGTCGGCGGTCACAACTTCTTACTTTATCCCATGCCCAGGGCTGTGCTGAGTGAACGGCAGTGCAAGTCATTGAGCATTTCTTGTGAAATGCTTGATTTGGGGTACAAACGGGGAGGTTTTAGCCCTGCCTTAAGAGTGAGTCATGTTTGACTCAAATAATTTTATTTTGCAGGAAACGAGAGGCTTCCCTGATGATCCAGTGGTTAAGACTGGCTTCTAGTGCAGTGGTGTGAGTTCAGTTCCTGGTTGGGGAAATAAGATTCCACATGCTGTGTGGCATGGCCAAAAGTTTTTAAAAAAAGATGAAAAATACTAAAGGAAATGAGTATTTAAGTGTTTGTTAGAAATGGAAGACTTAAACCGTGACTCTTGGCTTTGGTCTGCAGCTGAGTATCTAGTCCGCGCAATGAAATAGTGACACGGTGGCCGAAGGGTGGGAAAGCTTATATTCTTTCTAAATCCTGGCTGATATTTATTTTGGACCTTAAGCATGTGCTGTGGTTAACAAGGCAGCTTGTCTTGACATTATCCCCTGTTTGTGGTTTTATTTTTCTTTTCTGTCTCCCCTTCCTTAAGATATTTTGGAAACTACTTTGTTTGCCAAGTTACTATATTCAGTTCCGAATTGTTTGAATAATATTATGTTTTGTCATTGAGCTTAAATCCTCGATCTGGGAAAACAGTACTTGCAGATAGCCTTCTTGTCTTCTGTATATTACCTTGAACCTCAAGGTTACCTATTTTTCTTAAGAAAAAAATATCATGGTATATTTTTTTCCTAGGGCTGCCATAGCAAAAGTCCTACAGATGGGGCGGCTGAAGCAATGGAAATGTATTGTCGCATAGTGTTGGACGTTAGAAGTCCAAGGTCAAGGTGTCAGCAGGGGTGGCTCATTCCCGGGGCTGAGAGGGAAGAATCTGGCCCAGGTCTTGCTCCTTGATGGTAGATGGACTTCTTCTCCCTGTGTCACTTCACCTGTCTTCTCTCTTTGCATGTTTCCATATCCTTTTTTTTTTTTTTTTTAAAGGACACCAGTCATTGAAATAGGACCCACCATAATGACCTTGGGACTTCCCAGATGACACTAGTGGTGAAGAACCTGCCTGCCAATGCTAGAAACTCGGGTTCAATCCCTGGGTCAAGAAGATCCGCTGGAGGAGGGTGTGGCAACCCACTCCACTGTTCTTGCTTATTGTGTCTTTTTAGATTCCACATATAAGTGATATCATACAGCAGTTGTCTTTCTCTGGCAGACTTACTTCACTTAGTATAATAATACCTGCAAGTCCATCCATGTTGTTACAAATGGCAAAAATTTCATCCTTTTTAATGGCTGAGTAGTAATCCATTGTGTATTTATACCACACCTCCTTTATTCCTTCATTTGTTGATGGATACTTAGATTGCTTCCCTATTTTGGCAGTTGTAAATTATGCTGCTGTTCACATTGGGGTATGTGTATCATTTTGAATTAGTGTTTTCATTTTATTTTTCAGATATCTACCCAGGAGTGGAATTGCTGGGTCATATGGTAGTTCTATTTTTAGTTTTTTGAGAAGCCTCCATACTGTTTTCCACAGTGAATGCACCAATTTTCATTCCTACCATCATTGTGTTAGGGCTCCCTTTCCCCCACATCCTGGCCAGCATTTGTTAATTGTGATCTTTTTGATAATAACCATTCTGACAGGTGTGAGGTGATATCTCATTGTGGTTTTAATTTATATTTCTCTGATTAATGATGCTGAGCATATTTTTTATATGTCTGGCCATCTGTATATCTTTGGAAAAATGTCTGTTCCGTTCTTCTGCCCATTTTTTAATCAGTTTTAAAATATTGAGTTGTATGAGCTGTTTATATATGTTGGATATTAACCCCTTAAAGATCTTAAGATTTATAAATATTTTCTCCCATTTACTAGGTTGTCTTTTTGTTTTGTCAATGGTTTCTTTTGCTGTTCTAAAGCTTTGAGGGCCACCAGTTTTTGTTGCTCAGATTTAGGTACTTCTCTGGATGTGTCAACGATCCTAGTTTTCACCATACATTCTTGTTATTTAGCTTTTGTTGGTCCATCAGCATGTCTTGTTTTCTCATGTAATAGAGAAGGTAGAAGTTGAGAGTGTGTTAGCTGGTTATTCTTTTTCATACTTGAGCACTTCGCCTTATCCCGCAGCATGCGTGTGCATGCACACGTGTGTGTGTGTGTGCTCGTCCTTTGCAGCCCCTCTCTGGGACATGCTGCTCAGCTGGTGGACCATGTATCCCTCACTCGGCAGTGTACCTGTTACTGTCTTTCTTTGCCTCACCAGGTTCTACCAAGAGTGTATTCTGGACTAACATCTGGGTTTTAGTTAGTGCTCTCCTTGAATTAGCTGTGTGAAAGAGCTAGCTGTCCACAGTTGTGTTTTCTTCTCTGCCTGCAGAGTGAGGGTAAGACTGTCTGTGATTTTCAGATTGACCCCCGTAGGATCTGGTCTCGCTGGGGAGCACTCAGTGGGAGATGGGGACGCATCAGGCAGAGTTCTTCATCCTACCTCCACCTGAGCAATTGTGAGTATCTCTTGGTTCCACTGTTGACCAGTTGTGTGATCTTGGGTGAGTTGCTTGACCTGTGTGCCTCAGTTTCCTCCTCTGTAAAGTGGGCATAATGACAGAACCTGCCTCTTGGAGTTGTGGTGATACCCAGATGAATCAATAAATGCATGGTGGTTAGGAGAGTATCTGACATCTTCAGGTATGGTAGGCAGTGTAATGACTCTCCAGAGATGTCCCTTCCTAATTACTGGATAACCTGTGAATGTTATCTTAGGTGGCAGAAGAGACTCGGCAGTTGGGGTTAAATTAAGGATCTTGAGGCGGTGAGATTATCCCGTGTTATCATGGTGATCCCATTGTAGTCATGGTGGTCCTTAAAAGAGTAAGAGGAGGAGATGTAATGACAGAAGCAGAGGTTGGAGGGGTGTGATCGATGGCTGGGGGGCATGAGCCAAGGATTGTGGGCACCCTCTAGGAGCTTGAAAAAGCCGGCAGCTGTATTCTCCCCTAGGGCCCCCAAAAGGAACATAGCCCCGAGGGACCCAGTCTGGACTTCTGACCTCCAGAAATAGAAGATAATAAGTTGGTATTGTTTTAAGCCGCTCAGCAGGTGGCAGTTTACCTTAGAGCAGCAATAGGAAATGAATATAGAAGTGTGAAGTGTTCGCTGTTTTCTCTGTCCTCCCTGTAAGCAAGATTTTCTTTGAAGGAAGAGATGTGTGGCCCACGTTTGAATGAGACGTCGTTCTCATCTGACAGCCTGCCTTGGCAGCTCCTCTCTCGTACACACACCCTCACTGGAGAAGAGTCTCCGAGTCTGCAGAGGCGTGCAGCCTGGCTGGGGGCTGGAGTGAGGCGGGGTGGGGCGGTGAGGATTGGGTGGTGGGCTCCCAGGTGTCCTTGCCTGTGGGATTCTCTGCATTGCCCAGATCAGATCATTCCCTTCTGAAGTGTTTTTCGCAATGGCTTGATCACGTTGGTCAGCAGTGTCTGGTTGTCTGTCATGCCCATATTGGGTCTTTTTTCTAGTTTTTATTTATTTTTGGCCATGCGGGATTTTTTGCTGCCGTGTTAGCGTTTCTCCAGCTGGAGTGGGTGGGGGTTACTCTCTAGTTACAGGTGTGCCGTAACTAGAGAGTATTCTTATTGCACTGGTCTCTCTCGTGGAGCTCAGGCTCCAGGGCACTTGGACTTCCGTACTGGCAGCTCCTGGATTCGAGAGCACCGGCTCAGTAGTTGTGGCCCACAGGCTTAGTTGGGCTTCCCAGGTGGCTCAGATGCTAAAGAATCCGCCTGCAGTGTGGGAGACCTGGCTTCAGTCCCTGGGTGGGGAAGATCCGCTGGAGGAGGGCAAGGCAACCCACTCCAGTGTTCTTGCCTGGAGAATCCCATGGACAGAGGAGCCTGGTGGGCTGCAGTCCATGGGGTCGCAAAGAGTCGGACAGGACTGAGCGACTGAGCGCAGCACAGGCTTAGTTGCCCCGCAGTATGTAGGATCTTTCCAGATCAGGGATCGAACCCATGTCTCCTGCCTTGGCGGGAAGATTGCTGCTGAGCCGCCGGGGAAGCCCCTCCATACTGGGTCTTGAGTCCTGGTTTATGCATTTGTTTCCAGGCATCTGCATCTTTGTGGACTCAACTTGTGTTCTTTTACCCCCGATGTTTGTCAGTTCAGGCCATTCTATTACTAGTGACTTGAGATGGGATTTATTCTGTGATTAAGAAGAACTCTACACAGGCACTCTAATTGGGCTGGAATTGGAGAGTTAGGGCTGGGAGGGCTTTAATCTAAGAGTTGCACAGATGGTACTGGCCTTTGAGGTGCTCGAAGTGTAGCCACTGATGTGGCCTTCAGGCCGTGACTAGCCCAGTAAGGCATTCTGGGCTCGAGAGACATTTGCACCACTTAAAAAATCTATCAGATGAGTTGTTTTCTTTCTTTTTTGACTAATACAGAGAGGCCAGAATGCTCTTCTTGTACACGTTGTTGCAGTCAGTTCTGTAAATCTGGAAAAACACGAAGGAAAATGAGAAGCCAGTCCACAGTCCTGGAGGAATTTTGTTTCACTTCCAAGTTCCTTGGATTAACATCAGCATTATTTCCTTGGCATGAATCTGACGTGAAAGAAATTAAGTTCTTAGAGTCTGCACCCTGTTCTTCTCTAAATAAAACGCAGAAGAACTTGGGGACGTGTTTTGATGTGCAGAATGGGTGGTGGCACTTGCCTTGGCAGAGCCGGTGCATATTTGATAATCTAGTGATTTCAGTCTCTACATGCTGAGGAATGTGAGCTTCTAGGTGCAGTTTGTCCATTTGGAAAAAGAGTTTAGAATTTGATATGGTTGGTGAAGAATCCTGAGTTTCAAATTTAGTGAGTGAGGAAGGTATATTTATTGGCTGTTTCATTTGCCATCCCACACCCAGAATTAGCATGCCACAGTTCCCTAAGTGTGCCGGTTACAGCGGTTTGGTTGATGGGTTGGAAGCTGCACAGATAGTCCTGTAGTTACAGCCTTATTCCCAGGGCCAGGCTTGTGACTTCAGGGGCTCTCATGTACCCAGAGGGCTGCCTGGCAGTGACGTAGAATAATCCGAATAGAGAGGTTTCCCTTCCTTCCAAGTGTCTGTATGTGTCTAATAGTTCAGAACTACTAGGTTCATAGGTGGCTGTGCTGTAAGAAGTAATCTTCTCATTGGTCAAACCATCAAGGATGAGGGGGGCAATTCCAGCCAGTGTCTGGAGGCTCTCTCAACCTGGATTTAAACTGTGGTTGGGGACTTCTCTGGTGGTCCAGTGGCTAAGACATTGCACTGCCAATGCAGGGGACCCAGGTTTGATCCCTGGTCAGGGAACTAGATTCTACATGCTGCAACTAAAGTGTGGTTGGATCTCTCCATGTGGAATTCTGCATCTCAGACTGAGTAGGTCTCAAATACAACTCCTCATCTCTCAAACTTCTTCTAACCCTGGGGAGAGTTTTAGTGCCTGTATTTTTCTCTTCCATTTGTCTGCAGATTGAAGACCTAAAAGTTCCACTCTGGGAGACTCTGGAAGCGGCAAGTTCAGTTTAAAGAGTGCAGATCCCTTTAATTCTTTTAAGTCAGCTGTGCTATTTGTGCACACACAGGCATCGTATTGGGCTTCCCAGGTGGCTCAGTGGTAAAGAATCCAACTGCCAAGGCAGGGAGACACAAGAGATGCGAGTTCGATCCCTGTGTCAGGAAGATCCCTTGGAGAAGGAAATGGCAACCCACTGCAGTATTCTTGCCTGGGAAATACCATGGACAGAGGAGCCTGGTGGGCTGTAGTCCATGGGGTTGCAAGAGTCAGACATAACTTAGAGACTAAATAACACCACCAATAACAAAGGCTTCATCTTATCCAGTGGTATGTGCCAGCCTTGAAGGTGTTCCTGGAGAGTAGTGCTAATTTACCATCCTTGGGAATTAGTGTGCAGGGGAGGATGAGGGACATGGAAGCATACAGTATATGAATTTTCCATTTAGTTAGAGGCATTCAAGAGAACTAATTGAGGTCTGTGTAAGGGCCCTGGGAATCATGTCAAATCTCCTGAAAAGTCAGAACAATGTGATGGAAAAGACATCAGTAGAAGCTTGAGAGACCAAGGAGTTGATCCTTTGCCTCCAGGACATAATATAAGCAGTCTAAAGAGGTCTGTGACCTTGATCAAGTCACTAATCTATCTCTGAACCTACTTAACCCATTTGTAACATAATGTAGCGTCAACACTCACCCTACAGGCTGCTTATGAGAAATAAGTGAAATATTATTTGTAAGTCCATTAGCACAGAGGAGGCACTCAACAAAGGTGGTCACAGCTAGTGGGCCCTTCATTACCTTACCCTAGCAGAGGAGTGCTGCCAGCCATTGTAACTTGTTACTTAGGCTGGTGGAGTTTCTTGTGCTATGATACACCTTTATCTTTGGCACAAAGCATCTTTGTACTTTAATGGACTGTACTAAATGTAGTAAACTGTCTAACAATTTTGTTGTGTTTGGAAAGGCAGCAGAGGTCTCAGAGTATAAACTACATGAGAGAATGTGCTCTGCTGTGCCTAGTCGCTCAGTTGTGTCCACTCTTGGCAGCATCATGGGCTGCAGCCCTCTAGGTTCCTCTGTCCATGGGATTCTCCAGGCAAGAACACTGGAGTGGGTTGCCATGCCCTCCTCCAGGGGATCTTTGCAAGCAAAGGGTCAAACCCAGGTCTTTCGCATTGCAGGTGGATTCTTCACTGTCTGAGCCACCGGGGATGTGAAATATACTACACAGACGTCCCTCGTGGTCCAGTGGTTAAGAATCCATCTTCTAATGCAGGGGACATGGTCGGGGAACTAAGATCCCACATGCCTCAGGGCAGCAGTACCTGTGAGCCACAGCTAAGACCTCATGCAGCCAAAAACAAATAAATAAAATATTTTAAAAAATGTACTACATAACAAAAAAGGTGATATATTTGTGATGATTAAATGGAACTGGAGTTTAGTGTGGTGAAATTTTTAAGCAATAAGAAGTTTTCATAATGAACTCTTAGTAACACTGGAAAGAAGTCAGTGGAGGGGAAAATGATTATATTCTAAAATAAAAATAGATGTAACTATAATACCTAGCACAGAGGTAAGAGAAAAGTATGGTATTTACAAAGGAAGAAATGTGTCATATTAGCTGTGCAAATATGATTCAGTTCAATTCTGCTGTTATAAATATTTTCAACTGATGAGATTAGGAATTATGAAATAAATGTTGAGAAATGGATGCATTTAAATTATAGCTTTCTGGAGAGTATCTTGCCCTGGCATTATGAAAGCATGCTTCTTGAAGTATTCTTTTACATAGTAGTTTTGGATAAAATACTCAAAGGAAGAGACTCCAGAGGGGAAAAATAGATTTTATACCAGCATTTATCATTCTGTGGGTTTCTTTGGTGGCTCAGATGGTCAAGAATCTGCCTGCAGTGCAGGAGACCCAGGTTCCATCCCTGGGTGGGGAAGATCCCCTGGAGAAGGGAATGGCAACCCACTCAACTGTTCTTGCCTGGAGAATTCTTTGGACAGAGGAGCCTGGCGGGCTAGAGTCCGTGGGGTCATAAAGAGCCTCTGACACGACTGAGTGACTAACGCATGGTTCTGTGGGTATAATATAAACATTTATATGTTGTTTTTTCCCTGGTGGCTCAGATGGTCAAGAGTCTGCCTACAATGTGGCAGACCCGGGTTTGATCCCTGAGTAGGGAAGATCCTCTGGAGAAGGAAATAGCAACCCACTCCAGTACTCTTGCCTGGAGAATCGCATGGCTGGAGGAGCCTGGTAGGCTACAGCCCATGGGGTTGCAAAGAGTCGGACACGACTAATCAGCTCCACTTTCTATATAGGGCATGTATAAATAACTACATAGAGACTTACATATATAAACACACAAATGGAACCAGTTACATGCCCCTGTTGAGAGCTGGCAAACGTTAGCAAAATGGAATACGATCAAGTTATTAAAAATGATAATAAGCCCACACGCTCACTATTTGGAGATAGCTGCGTGAACTGAGAAGCAGAAACTGTGGTCCCTGTTTCAAAGACACAGGGAAGCGCAAGGCTGCCAGCTGCTGCCTCAGGGCCCAGAGAAGCTGAGGCAGGAGGAGAGAGAACCCTGAGGAAATACTGACTAAATGAGGCAGTTTCGGGGGAGCAGCGCCGCAAAGATCGCGCACTGTGGAACAGAGTGGGGTGTAGGGCACAGGGGTGATGATGTTGGGGAGGGTGATGTGAGGGGGAGGTTTCTGTGAAGGAGCCAGCCAGATGGGGGTGAGGGCGGGGAAGGAGCCCTTCCAGGGTGGGACCTCACTTTCAGAGCCTGGCAGTCTGGCTTGTGTGAGCCAAGAACAGGCCGGCATGGCCAGCCCTAGGGAATAATTGTATGTTTGCCTGGATTAACTCTGGAGTGGCCACAATAGCCAAGGTTTATACTTTTTTTTAGAAGATATATACCTTTATTATTTCATTTATCATGCCCCTTGGCATGTGGCATATTAGTTCCCTGACCAGGGATCGAACCCGCGTACCCCCCTGCTGTCGAAGCGCAGAGCTTAACCACTGGACTACCAGGGAAATCCCCAGGCTTTACATTTTTATGATTTAAACATTCTTATTGTTTAGCTGTGAATTTTTGGTGGAAATACAGAAATATGTGAACCAGGTGTATGCTTTAAAGAAGATTGAGAAAGCAAATATCCACAGACTCACCACTAGGTTACGAATTAAAATAACCTTTGAATTCCCTCATAGCAGTCTGCTACATCCTCTGCCCTCGTCCCCAGTGGTGAACATCGTGTGGCTTTTGAGAGAATTATTCACTTAGTGTTTTTAGTTGTTCTGTAATTTTGTGACCTGTGTATGCAACCTAAACATAGGGTTTAGTGGAGCTTGCTTTGAACTTTATGTGAAACAACCATACTGTGTGGATTCTTTCGCGACTTCCTTCTTTCTCTCCAAATTGTGAGATTAATCTGTGTTGATGCATGAATTTATATTGTAGAAAGTACACATCTGTAAGTGCACGTGTGCTAAAGTTTATCTTAGGAATTTACCTGGAAGGACAATTTTAGGTTGTAGGTTCTCATCAAACTTATTAGATAGTGCCAAAGTACTTAAAAAGGTAATTATATCAATTTTTGGGCTTCCCAGGTGGCTCAGTGATAAAAAAATCCTCCTGCCAAGCCGGAGATGTGTGTTCTATCCCTGGGTCAGGAAGATCCTCTGGAGAAGGAAATTGCAACCCACTCCAGTATTCTTGCCTGGGAAATCCCATGGACAAAGAAGCCTGGTGGGCTACAGTCCATGGGGTTACAAAGAGTTGGACATGACTTAGCGACTAAATCACCACCACCACATACCAATCTTACCCTTGCTGGCAGTAAGTGAAAATTTTTGTTGCTTCACATATACGAACTCTTGAGGTTGCCAGACTCACTGATTTTTGCCAACCTAATGTGTGTACTGAGGTATGTTGAGGTTTTCCTTTTATTTTTATAATCACTAATGAGTTTGAGCACCTTTTCATGTGGTTTTGGGGCCATTTGGATTTCCTTCATTACATTTTGCAAAGGGCCTATTTCAAATGTTTTGCCCAATTTTTTATGGGACCTTCTGCCTTCCCTCAGTGACTCATAGCTGCTGTTTGTACCTTTGTGGTATGTGCTTTTTCTTTACTCTTTAATGTCTTTAAAATTTTAATACAGTCAAATTTCATTAACCTTTCTATATTAGTCTATTTATTGCTTAGTAACAAATCACCCCCCTGTGTAGTGGCCTAAGCGGCAGTCTTTATTTCAGTTTGGACTCTGCCCGCTGGGCGGTGTGATCTCGTCTGGGCTGCCTCCTTTAAGGCGGGAAGCTCTGCTTCTATAGGTGGGATGTCTGACCGATGGGGTAATAAGTGAGGAGCCTGGGCCACACATCTTTTACCATTCAGGAGGCTAGCTGGGGCTTGATCACATGGAGGCCAGAGGCTTTCAATGGAGTGGAGCAGGGATGTGCGAAGTTCTCAAGATGGAGGTTCCGAATTAGCAAAGTGTCACTTTCATCACATTCTCTTGGCCACAAGGCCAGCCCAGATTCAGGGGGTGGGATAAACTCTACCTGTTGCCAAAGGAGCTGAGGAATCCCATTGTAAAGAGAAGCTCCTACAAAGGAGGGGTGGAGAATGAGACCATGCTTGCAACCCATCGTTTTACATTATGGTTGTGCTTTTGTTCCATACTCCAAGGGTAAGAAATTACGATCCTGTGTCACCTTCTAAAAGGTTTCTGGTTTAGCTTTGGAAGAGTGAGGTTTCCAAAACCGTGATAGTGGAGGTTGTTGATAATGAGGGAAGCTGTGCATATCAGGGCAGGGGTTCTAGGGAAAACCTTTCGAATTTCTCCACAATTTGCTGTGAACCTGCAACTACCCTAAAATAGAGTCTGTTAAGAAAAAAATTAAAACCACTTCCCTGGCGGTCCAGTGGTTAAGAACCCACCTGCCAATGCAGGGAGCCTGGGTTCCGTCCCTGATCTGAGAAGATTCCACGTTCCACATTCCACAGGGCAGCTAAGCCCGTGAGCCGCCGCTATAGAGAGCCCACGTGCCACAGGGAAGAGTCAGCGCCGCCAGAAAAAAGTAAAGAGCCAGACCATGGGAGCGGCTGCCAGAATTGTGAGGGTTATTAGGAAGTTTAAGAAGTGAGGAGCAGCAGCTTGTCAGGGAGGGGGTTGGGGAATCATTGTGCTTAATGAGTGGAGTAAAGAGTTGGTTAAAAAGCTTTTTTTTTCCACAATGTAAAAATAAGAAATTTTTTCTTTCACTCCTTGCTTGTTAGCTATAATACAGTGACTAAAAAAGAGAAGCTTTTTGCTGCTACCATCTTACACTGTCTTATTAAAAACAGCCCTCAGTGTTCATGGCCAGTGCTTCAGTTTCTTGTCCATGTTTGCTTTTTGTGTGAGTGCTCTGATCAACAGTTATGGACTGGTGTTTTGCTTTTTCAACTTTTCTATTTGCTTGACAGGAAGTTTTAATTTAACACAGTCTGTCAGTATTCATTGTAGTGAGCCAGGGGCCATACAGGGTGCAGGCGTTGGGGAGCAGCAGCTTTTAAAGTGCTTTAGAAACAGGATTGTACCCTGTCAAGGGCATGGGTTTTGTACAGACGACTTTGGAAGCGATCAGACCTTTGCTGTTGTAGTAGCTGTGTGACATAGTGCTAGTTATTTAACATCTCTGAGCTTTGGCACTCCATGGTAAAATGGGCATAACCCTTATTTATCTCTTAAGAGTATTGAGTGAGGTTAAAGAAATACATATCTTGTAGCATGGTGTGTGGCCTGTAACATAACTGTTAGCCTGTTACAGAAGTAGAACTATTTCCACTATTTCCTATGAATCACCAATTAGGGGAAAAAAAATAGATGAGGCCCTATAGGTCTTTTGGGGAATGAATTCTTTCTGCCATTTAAGCTTGGCCTTTGGCTTACCTCGCTGCTGCTGTTTGCTTTGAAAGCTCTTTGAATCCTCTGGGTTTCTTCAGCCAGAGTTGGACCATCAGTTAAGGGCATCTGGGGGGCTGACTGGGCTTTGAGATGTTTATGTTTGAAATCTCGGCACCTGGTTGGATGTCATCAAGCCTCGGGACATGCCATCAGGTGTGGTGTGCCCCTGGTGATAGCTAGAACTTTTGAATTGGCCCACGTTCTGACCTGTGTGAGTAGAGAACGGAAAAGTGCTTTTGGGAGCAGTATAAATCTTTCTCCAGCAGCTGCTCCATCCTAGAACATCGCAGACAAACTCCCAAGGAGTGCCCGGGTGGGCTGCCGGGCCCCGTGGCTGAGGAGCTGGGGTGGGCCTTGTCACAGCTCATGTGGAGGAGAGCTCCGCAGCTCTGCCATCTGAGGAGGAATCAGTTGATGCTAAAGCTTGAATGGAAGCAAGGACGCCCGTGGTCACTCCCTCTTTCTTTCCAGGTCTCTCGGCAGCCCAGCGGAAGTTCGCGCACTCCCTCAGAGACTTCAAATTCGAGTTCATCGGAGATGCAGAGACCGATGATGAACGCTGCATAGGTATGTAAGGACGAGGTTTTGGTTGGCTTTCCTTTGCTTTGGCCACGAAATAATGATGCCTTTCTCCTTACAGATGCTTCCTTGCGTGAATTTTCTAATTTTTTGAAGAATCTGGAAGAACAGAGGGAAATCATGGTGAGTGGTGGGTTGTTAATGAATATGTCTTTAAGTGGGGGGAAATCCAGGTGTAGAATCTGGTTCTGGGGGAGGTTTTGGTGCATCTGTGGGTGGGTAGTACCTGGTAATGGAAAGAAGCCTGGGTGAGGTTTGGGGAGCCTGGATTTCTAGTTGCCCGGTGGCGCCGCTCATGGTGAGTGAGATCTTAGACAAGTTTCTGAACCTCTCGACCAAGGCTCTGTGTCTTCATTTGTGAAAAAGTGCTTTGAAATGTATCAACACTTCCTAGATTTTTGTTAGCCCTGGAGCAGTTGTATTGAAATAAGTCTCACAAAGAATCATCTTAACATATCGAGAGGACAAAAGCAGGAAACTTATGGAGGGACTTCGCTGGCGGTTTGGTGGTTAAGAATCCATCTGCTAATGCAGGGCACATGGGTTTGATCCCTGGTCTGGGAACTAAGATCCCATGTGTCTCGGGGCATGTAAGCCTTTGAGCTGCAACTGCTGAGCCCATGACTCAGTTACTGAGCTTGCATACCTTAGACCCTGTGTGCTGCAACAAGAGAAGCCACTGCAATGAGAAACCCAGAGGCTGCAACTGGAGAGTGGCCCCTACTCACCCCAGTTAGAGAAAGCTCATGTGCAGCAAAAAAGAGCCAGTGCAGGCAAAAATTTCTTTCCTTAAAAAAACAACAAAACAACAACTTATGGGGAGGCAGAGGGATAGCAGGGCAGTGTTGGAACTTGCCTCATTCTGTGGGTTTCTAGGCTGCGTGCAGAGGAAGAGAACTTGAGCTTGCAAGACTTTAAAATCCCACTTTGCCTTGAAATACACAATCACGGCAGTAGCGGTAACAGCTCCCCTCTGTTGAGTGCTCTCCGTGTGCCCAGTGCTATGCTGAGTGCATTATGTGCATGATCTTCTTTCACATGAATTCTGAGGGCGTTGAATAGTGTTTACCAACATTTCTTAAAAGCTTGTGTCTCCCTCCTGACATTCATTCACTCAACAGAGATTTATAGCAGAATCCCCTTTGGATTATGATGCACTGCATTGTCACCAGCTTTTTCAGGCCTTAAAAACAAAAGACATTCTATTTTTTTCTGTGTTCTTGAGAATGAGTACTTCCTAGAATTATGTTAAAGTGTAAGTGTGTAAGCTGGAGGAGGGCATGGCAACCCACTCCAGTGTTCTTGCCTGGAGAATCCATGGACAGAGGAGCCTGGCGGGCTACAGTCCTGGGGGTTGCAGAGAGTCAGATGTGACTGAGCACGCACACGTGAGTGAGTGAGATCAGCTGTGGTGGTAACGCTGCTGATCATGACAGCTAGGAGAACTGACCTTTACCCTCTGCCTGGTACTGGTCTGGGCTGTGTCCCTGTTACTTAGGCCTTTAATTCTCATATCAGCCTTGTGATCCAGACCCTGTGATTGCCCCCTGATTCACAGATGAGGAAACAGGTGCAGCACCTTGCCCAGGATGACGTGGCAGCTGAGGGCCGCCGTCAGGTCAGGCTAGAACCAGACACTCTGAACCGCCTGCCAGCGCAGCCAGCTTCCTAGATGTAGCTGTCACAAGGCCAGCTGCTGGTCGGGATTTCTAGCTGGTAGAATTGTAGGAGGAGGAGGAGGAGCGAAGCACTGATTGTTTTTACCCCAAGTTGCAGAACCAAGCGTTGTTTATTTTTAAAATCTATCTGTATTAAAATTTTTTTATTGGTGTATGGTTAATTTACAATATGGTATTAATTTCAAGTGTACATCAAAGTCAATCAGTTATACATACACAAATACATCTACTCTTTTTAAGATTCTTCTCCCAGATAGGCCATTACAGAGTATTGAGTAGAGTTTTTGGTGCTTGCTATACAGTAGGTCCTTACTAATCTATTTTATATGTGGTAGAAAGCATTGATTTTTTACTTAAAATAACCAACACCCATGGCCTTTAAAGGCTTTAATGTAATTCACACTGCACCCTAAATTCTGAGATGATTTGTGTCTGTTGTAAATACTGAAGTGGGCACGTGAAGGTACTGTGTCTGCACTGGGTTTTTTTCTGGCACAAACTGACATATTCAGCTATTATTAATATGCCGCTGTAGTCACTGATTTTTCAGCTCTTTGGAACAGTCTAAATGTCAGAGTGGATAAAAGTAGTGCCATGAAATCACCCTGTTAGTGCATGAAGTGGGTGTGGGCGTGTGGGTGGGGAAAGCGCATGTTCTTCGTTAATGTTAATAGTATCGGTTTTTTGTTCTCAGCCCTCTTTGACATTTAGTCCTATTTTCCTGGGATCCGGAGCATTCTGCATCAGTGTTTGATCTTCTTTTGTGTTTCAGTTGCTGTTGAGAATCCTCAGGGAGGTTACAGTTTGGAAAGGAGGGCGGTAGTCAAACAGTGTCAAGTAGCAGTCAGTGCTACAAGATAGAATTGAGGGGATCCCCTGGAAGTCCAGTGTTTAGGACTCTGCTCTTACTGCTGAGGGTCTGGGTTCAATTCCTGGTCTGGGAACTAAGATCCCACAAGCCACCTGATGAGGCCAAAAAAAATTAAGAAAAACAAAATTGAGAAGGGCAAGGAACCAGGGAGCAGGCTGGGGCACCATTACCTCTAGAGTGGTACGGGAAGGAAGTGGAGAACTATGAATGCATCTTGGTACCCTTGGTGGGGGGGGAGAACTTTAGGCAGAACGGTGCTGAAGTTTAGCTCTACAGAAACAAACACAGGGTGATATTCTGTAGCTGGTGCTCTGTATCCGTGGGGTTTGCCTTTGCAGATCAAAAATATTTGAAAAAAGATTCTGGCAAGTTCTAAAAAGTAAAACTTGCATTTTCTACATGCTGACAACTCTTTGTCTATCATATACATTGTATTCACAACTTTTTACGTAGTATTTTCATTAGACCTTATTGTGCTTTTCAGATGTGCTTTTATTGCAGGCTTGTGGCGACCTTATGTTAAGCACGTCTTTGGGTGCCATTTTTCCAAAGAAATTTGCTCCCTTTTTGACTCAGTCACATTTGATAGTTCTTGTTAAAGTTCAGACTTTTTCATTGTTAGTGCATTTGTTGTGGCAGTCTGTGATCAGTGATCTTTGATGGGACTATGGCAAAGAGATCACAACTCACTGAAGGCTCAGGTGATGGTTAGCATTTTATAGCCGTAAAATGTTTCTAAATTAAGGTATGTACATTGCTTTTTAAAGATATAATGCTATTGCATACTCAGTGAATTCGTGGCTTAGATGGTAAAGAATCTGCCTACAACACGGGTGACCCAGGTTTGATCCCTGGGTTTTGGAAGATCCCCTGGAGAAGGAAATGGCAAGCTGCCCAAGTATTCTTGTCTGGAGAATTTCATGGACGGAGGAGCCTGGTAGGCTACAGTCCATGGGGTCCCAAAGACTCGTACACAACCGAGCAACTAACACGTTCACTTTTGTATTAAGAACATAGCTGTGTACACTGGGAAATCGCAAAATATGTGTGACTTGCTTTATTGCAACGTTTGCTTTATTACAGTTATCTGGAATTGAGCCTGCAACTCCAGTCTTCTAAAATTGAACCTCTGAGGTCTGTCTGCTTGTCTTACATATTGCAAGTCATCTAGAGATGATTTAAAGTATATAGGAGGATATGTATAGGTTATATGCAAGTATTATGCCATTTTTATGTAAGGGACTTCAGCATCCTTGGATTTTGGTGTCCATGGCGATCCTTGAACAGTCCCCACTGGATTCTGAGGGACAACTGTATCTCTGGTTTCTGTGCCTTGAGACGAATTGGCTGGAATGTGGTCTTAGCTCCGGGCTGTCTGATAAAGTGTGGTTCTCAGAGCTGTTTGGAAGCTGGCCTGTTGATTGACTCTTCAGCTGTGCTGGGGTTGCCTGGGCCTCTGTCTCAGGCAGAATGAGAGTGACAGGGCTGGGTTTCCAGTGCAGGGTAGAAGTAAGAATGGGATGCCGTCTGTATAAGGTCATGAGCCTCAGAAAGGAGTGGGACGGCATGTCACAACCCATGCGTGGGGATCCCCGCTCCCAGAGAGCAGGATACAAACCAGAGCCAGAAAGCAGTGGAGGGCGGCCCCCACCAGCCATCGCATACAGCGGACACCTAATGCTTTCTTAAAATTATTATCTAAATTTCTTAGTTTGGAAAATTTTGAGCATGTGTGGGCAGAGAAATATAATTAAACCACACATCCTCAGTGTTCACCTTCAATAGCCCCTGCCACATGGCCAGTCCTGTTTCTCCTGTACTCCTTACCACTCCACCCCCATTATTTTGACAGAAAGTCCAGTATTGTTTTATCATAACTCTCAAAGATAATGCTGTTTTGAACCACAATATCCTTGTCAAAGATGGGCTCAATAAAGGACAGAAATGATATGGACCTAGCAGAAGCAGAAGATATTAAGAAGAGGTGGCAAGAATACACAGAAGAACTGTACAAAAAAGATCTTCACGACCCAGTTAATCATGCTGGTGTGATCACTCACCTAGAGCCAGACATCCTGGAATGTAAAGTCAAGTGGACCTTAGGAAGCATCACTATGAACAAAGCTAGTGGAGGTGATGGAATTCCAGTTGAGCTATTTCAAATCCTGAAAGATGATGCTATGAAAGTGCTGCACTCAATATGCCAGCAAATTTGGAAAACTCAACAGTGACCACAGGACTGGAAAAGGTCAGTTTTCATTCCAGTCTCAAAGAAAGGCAATCTCAAAGATTGCTCAAACTACTGCACAATTGAATTCATCTCACTCGCTAATAAAGTGATGCTTAAAATTCTCCAAGCCAGACTTTAGCAATACGTAAACCGTGAACTTCCAGATGTTCAAGCTGGTTTTAGAAAAGGCAGAGGAACCAGAGATCAAATTGCCAACATCCACTGGATCATCGAAAAAGCAAGAGAGTTCCAGAAAAGCATCTATTTCTGCTTTGTTGATTATGCTGAAGCCTTCAACTGTGTGGATCACAATAAACTGTGGAAAATTCTGAAAGAGATGGGCATACCAGACCACCTGATCTGCCTCCTGAGAAACCTGTATGCAGGTCAGGAAGCAACAGTTAGAACTGGATATGGAACAACAGACTGTTTCAAAATTGGGAAAATTGGTTTAAAATTGAATACATCAAGGCTGTATATTGTCACCCTGCTTATTTAACTTATATGCAGAGTATATCATGAGAAATGCTGGGCTGGGGGAATCACAAGCTGGAATCAAAATTGCTGGGAGAAATATCAATAACCTCAGATATGCAGATGACACTACCCTTATGGCAGAAAGTGAAGAAGAGCTAAAGAGCCTCTTGATGAAAGTGAAAGAGGAGAGTGAAAAAGTTGGCTTAAAGCTCAACACTCAGAAAACTAAGATCATGACATCTGGTCCCATCACTTCATGGCAAATAGATGGGGAGACAGTGGCTGACATTATTTTTCTGGGCTCCAAAATCACTGCAGATGGTGATTGCAACCATGAAATTAAAAGACACTTACTCCTTGGAAGGAAGGTTATGACCAACCTAGACAGCATGTTAAAAAGCAGAGACATTACTTTGTCAACAAATATCCGTCTAGTCAAGTCTATGGTTTTTCCAGTGGTCATGTATGGATGTGAGAGTTGGACTATAAAGAAAGCTAAGTGCTGAGGAACTGATGCTTTTGAACTGTGGTGTTGGAGAAGACTCTTGAGAGTTCCTTGGACTGCAAGGAGATCCAACCCGTCCATCCTAAAGGAGATCAGTCCTGGGTGTTCATTGGAAGGACTGATGCTGAAGCTGAAGCTCTAATACTTTGGCCACCTGATGCGAAGAGTTGACTCATTTGAAAAGACCCTGATGCTGGGGAAGATTGAGGGCAGGAGGAGAAGGGGATGACAGAGAATGAGATGGGTGGATGGCATCACCAACTCAGCGGACATGGGTTTGGGTGGACTCTGGGAGTTGGTGATGGACAGGGAGGCCTGGCGTGCTGCAGTTCATGGGGTCACAAAGAGTTGGACACAACTGAACGTCTGAACTGAACTGAATCCTTGTCACACCTAAAAGTAAACAGTAGTTCCTTGAGATTACAGAGAATTAGGCTTTTGCCCCTGATATTCATTTACATTTTGTCTCTCCTATTACCTCCTTCCCATAACAGTTGGATTTGTTGGAATCTGGATCCAAAGACTCTGCATTTGATTGATAAGTTTCTAAGTCCCATTTAATATATATATTTTTCTTCTTGTCTTTCCCTCTTGACAGAAATTCCTGATATTGTTCCATTTGTTAATAGCTTTACTACCTGAGTTATCAGTGAGTTATAATAATTAAATGAATAATGATGAATGTTAAAAAAAAATGGCATTTAACCCATGTTGACATTATTTGGTGTTTCTGTCTAATCTTGGTAGTCAGTGATTACTTGTTTCTTTTTTTTTTTTTTTTTATTACTTGGTTTTTTAACCATGAAAATTGCATGGCATCGTTATGGCTGCTTTCGTTACATAACCTTTGATCACTTAGTCAACAAAAAAATCTTTGATGCTTTACCAGACTCCAGCCTGAAACTTTTGAGTAAGAAAAGAGAGCTCCCTCAACAAGTGTCCAATGTGGTCTTGAGTAACTGGTAAAAAGTGAATTAAAATGTATTATACTAAGTGCTAAACAGAAGTACAGGGTATGGTTGCCTGGAGAGGCGAGTTGCGGAGCCTGTGCTTGCTTGGAAGGGCTTTATGAAAGAAGTGGTATTTGAACTGGAGTTTGTGGGGTAGAGACTTGGGGATGGGGTTCTTTGTATAGTTTAACAAACTCACTTGCAAACAGTGACAAGGAAGTTCTTTCAGGAACTAAAATGGATGCCAGTACTTTCTGAGAACTTTGGAAAACTCTTGATTTTCTTAAAATTGTTACTAAACAGCAGCATGTTAAAAGTCACATATTAAAAAAAAAAAAGAGCATGGAAAATGACAGCTATAACATAGAGGTAGAGAACTCTGGTTCCAAGAGTTTAACAAAATCTTCGCGTCACTCAATCTTTAAAAGTGTTTAGTCAGTAGACGTGTGAAAAGATGCTCAACATCTCTAATTATTAGAGAAATGCAAATCAAAACTACCATGAGGCATCATCTCATAGTGAGCAGAATGCCCATCATCACAGTATCTGGAAGTGAATGATGGAGAGGGTGTGGAGGAAAAGGAAGCAGCCTGCACTGTTGGTGAGAATGTAAAATGGTGCAGCCACTGTGGAGAGCAACATGACAGTTCCTCCAAGAAAGAAAAATAGAGTTACCATATGGTCCAGAGATCCCCCTCCTGAGCATGTATCCGGACAAAACTCTGATTCAGAAAGATCTATGAACCCCTATATTCATACAGCACTGTTTACAATAGGCAAGACATGGAAACAACCTAAATGTCCCTTGATGGATGAATGGATAAAGAAGATGTGGTGTGTGTACACACACCCATACACTGTAATGTTACTCAGCCATAAAAAGGAACAAAATAATGCCATTTGTGGCAAGATGGATGGAAATAGAGGATATCATGCTAAATGAAGTAAGTCAGAAAGAGACAAATACCGTATATCACTTATATGTGAAATTAAAACAGGACCCAAATGAACCTTTCTGTGAGACAGAAACAGACTCATGGACATCAGGCTTGTGGTTGCTGAGGGGCGTGTGGAGGAAGGAAAGACTGGGAGTGTGGGATTAGCAGATGCAAACTCTTACATAGAGACTGCATAAACAGCAAGATCCTACTCTATAGCACAGGGAACTATATTCAATATCCTGAGATAAACCATAATAGAAAAGAATATAAAAAAGAATATGTATGCATAACTCAATTACTTTTCAGCAGAAATTAGCAGTGTAAACCAATTGTACTTCAGTTTTTTAAAAAGTGATGAGTATTTCCTGAAGTCCTAAATTAAATGATGGTGCATCATAATACTTAGATATTTACAGTTAAGCCATTAAGATGTTAAAAAAATGTAATCTGTGTTTTGGAAGGCAAAGACTGGTGCCACGTATTTTTAAGAAGCTTTCCATCTCCTAAATAAATGTTAAAATATGTTTTGGGGCTTTAAGGGATAAAGACGTGAGCCTGGAAGCTCAGCCATCAGGAATATGTGCTTCTCTGTTTTGAGGCACCAGCTGTGTATGGTCACATGCCTCGTGTGTCCCTCAGTGGGCCGGATACGTATATGTAGTTCAGCACACACTCTGTGTCACGTGCCATCAACACAAAGGCGTAGCTGTGAGCCTTGACTGGTTAGTGCTGCATGGGGGAGATCGCCTGAAGTGTGCATCTTGGAAAGTTGTTGGGGAATTCGGGGAAGGCGTATTAGAGACATTGTTTCTGGTTGGTTGATATGTTGGAGTTAGCCTGGGAAGGAAAGGTGGAAGTGAAGCCCCGGTTTCTTTTCTTTTAATATTGACTTAATTGGCTGGGCTGGGTCTCAGTTGTGGCGCACGGGATCTTTAGTTGCTGCTTGTGGGATCTAGTTCCCTGACCAAGGATTGAACCCGGGCGCCCTGCATTGGGAGCGCAGAGTATTAGCCATTGGACCACCAGGGAAATCCTCAGTTTCTTCCTTAAGGGGAAATGGATTGAATTTGGGGAAGAGAGAAGCTGTGTTTGCATATCCTCCCTCCACCAGTAGTCCAGCTCTGTAGCTGTTAAAATGAAGTGTTAGAAAGTGGAGAGAATGCCAGTCTGGGAAGTCAGTGGTTCCCTCCATGTGTGAAAGTCAAATGTCTATGAACGGATGTGCCATGTCCTTGAAAAGGCCAATATTGCCCTTTTTCAGGACAGTGTTTCCAAGTGAGTAGTTTTTTCCTGATCGTGGTGCCAGCTGTTGAGCTGGAGAGCCAAGTCCACGGGGTGCCTGTGTCACTTCCGCGCATGTCCCCCGAGGAAAGTCCAGCGTGGTGTCCCCTGCCAGAATTCCGGACATGCTCTCCCCGGCGGGCCAGGACGTGCCGTACTTATCCGCACTGGGCAGCCGGCCAGGAATTTAGGAACGTTTAAAATAGTGCTGTCGTGTCGCTGATGTTCTTTTGAAAGCCCTTCATGCTGTATTTACTTCTCCGCGTGAGTCCTCTCATCCTGCCTTTTAAATTTTTGTCCGTTGCTGAAAATTGGGGAGTTGTCAGTGACGCTGAGTATCTGGGATTTCTGGTCCATCAGGGCAGTTGCATGAGGCCCAGAGGTGCAGGGGAGCTTGGGGGAGGCGGGCGTGCCTGGAGAGAGAAGCGAGAGCTTGCCCAATGGTGTCCAGATGTAGGCGGGCATCTTGTCCCTCAGTTGCATCCTTTTCCCCCTTGAGCTGTCTGTGTGTACACAGAATCTTCAGGCTTTTGAGATCTCTTCCTTCCTTCCTCTCTGTTTTTTCTTCTCCAAGTCTTTCTCCACCATGGATTTTACTCTTGTGAACACACTGGGCCAGGAAACACTTGCTGGGTGATGGACCCTGCGCTTACGTCTTGATAAAGCAAGCACTCGGTTGAGTGAAGGCTTTAGTTAATATTGGGTTGACCAAAATGTTAGTTTGGGTTTTTCTGTACGCTCTTACAGACCCAGTGGACTTTTTGTCTAACCCAGTGGTTTGGATGCTTCCGGCAAGGCATGATGGGTGTTTTCTCAACTCATTCTGATTTGCTTCACTCCTTTCTCATCTTTCTTACATCACCTCAAGAATCTTCCGGAAGCATTTGGTTATGTGATTTCTGTATCTTTTGGGGGTTTTGACACTGATTTTTGTTTCAAACTTTCTATGACAATTTTAAAGTTTCAAAAATGCTTCAAGGCGTGATTAAAATAGTATATGTTGGTTGTGGGTGTGTGTTAGTCACTCAGTTGTGTCCAACTCTCTGTGACCCCACGGACTGCAGCCCGTCAGGCTCCCATGTCCATGGAATTTTCCAGGCAAGAATACTAGAGTGGGTTGCCATTGCCTTCTGCAGGAGATCTACCTGACCCAGGAATCAAACCTGGGTCTTCCGCATTGCAGGCAGACTCTTTACTGATTGAGCCACTAGTGAAGGCCATGTATGTTAACATGAACTAAGTATCTTTTACCACTGGGGAGAAATTTCCATGACATTCTGTCTTGAGTACCACTGTGGGTGGTGGTTCTCCAAGCTGGGTCCCTGGACCAGTAGCGGAACTGGGAACTTGCTGGAAATGCAGACTTTTGGGCGCCTCTCCAGACCTGTTGAATCAGGAACTCTGGGGTGGGACACATCAGGCTGTGTTTTAATAACCCCTCCAGGTTGCTGTGCAACACTTCTCCATCTACACCACTGGCCTAGGGTGCTCGTGAAATCCCCACTGGCCTTCCTAGTCTTGGAGCTAGATCTGCCTGAAAGTTTTTGCTGTTGTTGAGTCTCTCACTTGTGTCCCACTCTGTGTGACCCTATGAACTGCAGCATGCCAGGCTTCCCTGCCCTCCACTAGCTCCTGGAGTTTGCTCAAACTTATCTCCACTGAGTCGGTGATGCCATCCAACCATCTCATCCTCTGTCGCCCCCTTCTCCTCTTGTCTTTGATCTTTCCCAGCATCAGGGTCTTTTCCAGTGAGTTGGCTCTTCACACCAGGTGGCCAAAGTATTGGAGTTTTAGCATCAGCCCTTCCAGTGAATATTCAGGACTGATTTTCTTTAGGGTGGACTGGTTGGATCTCCTTGCAGTTCAAGGGACTCTCAAGAGTCTCCTCCAGCTGCACAGTCTGAAAGTTGGAGCCACCATGAATTGCTTTTTGGTGACTTTGTGTCTCTCAGGAGGTTAAAGTAGTCTTTACGACCCTAAGTTTTAACTTACCATTTCCAAAGTGTTTTGGACTAGTTCTAGTTTATTTTAGTGGAACAGATTTCTGCTGTTGGAAATCTGATGTATTTACTTGTTTGCATTGGGTCTTAGCTGCAGCATGCGAGGTCTCTGTTCTGTCTGTGGAATCTTTTGTTGAGGTGCATGGGCTTTGTAGTGTGGGGCGGGGGCTTAGTTGCCCCTCGGCATGGGGATCTGGTCCCCTGACCAGGGATCTGACTCAAGTCTGCTGCAGTGCAAGGTGCATTCTTAGCCGAGGGACCACCAGGGAAGTCCCTCTGCTGTTGGGAATTACAGTGTTCTTTAATGTGTGTTTAGTAATTGCTTCCGAATTCCTATAAAGACATCACATGCCATTAGAAAAACTATGCCTTTCATGTCATCTGTTTATATTTTATACAGTATATCAAACCTAATTTAATTAGTTCTATTACAGATAAATGACACATTTTTATGCAGAATTCCCTTGGCAGGCACAATTCAGGTGGGAAAGAATCCACCTTCAACTTATTTACAAAAACATTTCTCAGTTTAGTGTAAAAGCTGTCAATGCTCTATATTTATGAAGAATTTTTCTCCTCGAAACTGACCTTTACAACTTGACAACAGTGTTTTTCTGGGAAATCCACTATAATTCAGCCAGACGCAGATGTCATGGTGAAACTTGTTCTTCAGGAATGCGCCTTTTGAGAGTTGGGTTTTTTTTTCTGACCTAGACTCCTATAGAGCCAGGGTCCCCAACCTCCAGATCTAGTGCTGATGGTCTGAGGTGCAGCTGATGTAATAATCAAAATAGAAACAAAATGCACAATAAATGTAATGCACTTGAAACATTCTGAAACCATCCCTGCCACTCTCATCTGTGGAAAAATTGTCTTCCACGAAACGGATCCCTGGTGCCAAAAAGGTGGGGAACTGCTGCTGTCGAGGCTTCGGTCCGGACTCACTGGAATCAGAATTCCGCTGTGAGTGCAGATGCGCTGGGCGGGTGGCCGGGCTCCTTCCTGGCCCTCTCACGTGAGGCCCGGACTCCTGACTCAGTGTCCTCTCCGTGGTGACTCACTGTGTCATCTGGGGCCTTGCAGCCTTGTCATCGTCAGATGCTCCTTCCCTCCTGAAACTCGTGGTTCCTGAATTTCAGCTGCTTGGGCTTCTCCTCTGCTTCTGAGGAATCGGCCAGCCCTTGTGATAACCCAGGTAGTACTGATGTCAAGGAGGAAAGAGCAGGCGTGGACCCTTCCCCTTGCCCTCCGCCGCGCACATACACACACACACTCTCGCTACACACATCCACCCCCAGCGGGATCAGAAGGTACCCAGCCTGCTCAGTCAGCCGTCTCATCCACACTCGTGGGAGTTGGTTCCGCTGAAGCCACAGTTCCATGAGGGGAAGACTTTCATTCAGGTCCTGTCATGTAGTACTTCAGCAGTGTGGCTTTGGCTCCTCAAACAGAGATGAGGGAGAACGTAGGGAAACTTAGGTTTAGTCCCATCATTCCAAAAAAAGAAAGGAAACGGGAACTGGAAGAGGCGGGGTGATTTGACTTGGGCTTCCTGGTGGCTCAGACGGTTAAGAATCTGCCTGCAACGCAGGAGACTCAAGTTCGATCCCTGGGTCAGAGCGATTCCCCTGGAGAAGGGAATGGCAACCCACTCCAGTATTCTTGCCTGGAGAATTGCATGGAATGATTTGACTTATATCACAAAGTAAGTTGGTGACAGAGATGCAAAGAGAATCTTTGTCCTATCTTCTGGTAGTCTAATGACAGTATTCCTTGCCTTTAGCTCTTCATAAGATTTAATACCCCCTCCTCCACCTTGGAATATGGGTCAGATGTATGTGTATTCTTAGAGCTGCTGCCCCCACCCATCCCCGCCCAGGCAGCAGTCAGGAAGAAACGTGAATTTGGTTGTTAATTGGCCTATTTGGACAACAGTAACCTCTTAGTATTTCAGTCAACAGACCACTTAAGGACCGCCGAAGGAAGAAATATGAATTCTGCTGGTGGTTGGAACGCCATTGAGGCCTTCTGGGTGGGTCAGGGAAGTGCCAGTATGATTGCCTAAAGACTGGGTGCCGTCATTTTGAAAGAAAATCCCAGATACCGTAGTGGAGCATTCCTTAAAGAAATGATTCTTCTGTGAGACTCTTGATGGCACAGAAAGAAAGAAAATGCGTGGGGAGAAGCAGATATTGGTGACTGAGCTGAAAACTGATTGAGAAGAGTTGGACTCTGAAGAAGCTTTAGAAATATCTGTGATATATTTTGCCTATTGTTTTAAAAATGTACGTACGCCCAAGAAGGGAACATGAGGGTCTCCCCTGTGGTTCAGTGGTTAAGACTTCGATGTAGAAGGTGCGGGTTCAATCCCTGATCAGGGAACTAAGATCCCATATGCTTCACGGCCAAAAAAACAAAAACATAAAACAGAAGCAATATTACAACAAACTGAATAAAGACTTTAAAAAGGGGCAACATCAAAAAAGTCTCAAAAGATGTATGATAAAAATATGTCTGACTCCCAAAGATCATTTTCAGTAAATATAGAAGTTCTTAGAGTTGATAGTGAATGATGTTACTAGCAGCATCTCTTTAATAGTATAGAAAATATGGAGTGTCTTAGTTTTAGTGGCTTGATTTAATGAAACACAGTAGTACCGTGGTGGTGGGGACTGTTAGAGGCCCAGGGGAGAAGCACTGGAAAGTGTGGTGGAAGGAATCTGGAATTGGAGACAGTGGCGGACTTGATCTCCCGTTGCAGCAAGTGGAATCCACCACTGGGCCTCATTGCTGCGAGGTTCCACCGCTGCCTCAGCGTGCAGACCACGGTTCCCACGTCTGCCCCCAGTCTGTGAATGAGCAGAGCGGAGGTACTAAAGCAGGCTCATTCCCGGGGACTGAAGTCCTCTGGCAGGCAGCCACGGCTCGAGGAGCCCCTGATGGTCTAGTCGAACTTTTTCTAGAACTGCACTGCAGTCTGACATGCATCCACCCCATGTTCCTTCCTTCCTCATCTCCTTTCCCTGGGGGCAGACGTTCATGGATATCTGATGACTTCCAGCCTTCCCTGACTCCTAATCCCCCTTTCTCTCATAGACATTTCTCATAAAAATATCTTGTATTTCTAATCCTGTCTTGGTGTCTGCTTTTTAGAGGACCTGGTCTAACACAGATGCAGACTGTTCTGAAGGAGAGAGAATGTGTCCATGTGTTGCACGAAGAGGTGCCCCTTCCAGGACCTGAGAATAGGCTCTGGTCAAACACTCAGAAGTGAATTATTCGAGACACCCATACTGGCAAAGCAAGAGACTTTATCGGCAAGGGGCGCCCGGGTGGAGAGCAGCAGCGTCAAGGAACCCAGGGGGATGGCTCTGCCACGTGGCTCCCAGGCTTGGGTTTTATAGTGATGAGGTTAGTTTCCGAGTTGTCTCTGGTCAGTCATTCTGACTCAGGGTCCTTCCTGGTGCTGTGTGCATCACTCAGGCAAGATGGGTTCTGGGAGGCGGATTCTGGGGGCTGGCGTCTCCTGTGTCCTTTTTACCTTCCCCGAACTCTTCCAGTTGGTGGTGGCTTGTTAGTTCCATGTTCCTTACCAGGAACTCCCGTCGTAAAATAATTCATGCAGATGGTCACAATGGGGCTTGGCCAGGGTGGGCGGTTTCAGGCAGTGCTTCCCTTAACACATATAGGAAACTCAACTTGGGCAATCCTGGCGACTTTATCACCAGCAGCAGGAAATGTTGCATTGATCCAGAAATGCTGTTCTTTGTATTAATTTTGTGAGAGAATCCCGCTTCGTAAAACAAATATGTTTGAACGCCGTTATGAGCTGGGCAGAGTCCTAGCACCTAAGGATGCAGAGAGAACCTGGGCCCTATTCCAGGATGAGGTGCTTCGCTCTTGGCTGCGCAGCAGAGCATGAGTCACCCCGGGCCCTTCCTTTTCCCCCTTGGACACTCAGGGAGCCCAGGCCTCACAGAAGGGGTGGACAGCTCATCTCTTCGTCATTGGTCAAAAGTGTAGATGTGCTTTTCTGAACAGTTCTCCTTTCTACCTCTGTCTCTCTCTCGTATTTTCTTAATTCAGCAATTTATTGTCTCCTTGTTCATGACGTGCCATTTCTAGCTAAGCCACTGAGTTATACTATTTACCTCAGAAATTAACATTTTCTTATTTACACTTTAAAAAAAAAAATCCCTCTAATTTTCTCTAGATGCTTTTACAGCTTTCTGACAGGTTTAACTCTCATTCCTGTGGCATTTTATTCCTTCTCATGATGTTCTGCCCAAGTATTTGTTTTGTCTAAAAAGTAGAAGCCAGGTTTTCATTGTCCCTCAGGCCCAGAGGGAATGAGGCTCAAGGTTAAATACCCACACATCCTTATTTGGTTGTGCTCAGTGGCTAAGTGTGTCTGACCCTTTGAGACCCGGTGGGCTACCGCCCACCAGGCTCCTCTATCCGTGGAATTTTCCAGGCAGGGATACTGGAGCCGGTTGCCATTTCTTCCTCCAGGGGATCTCCCAGACCTAGGGATTGAACACGCGTCTCCTGTGTATACTGCTTTGCAGGTGAATTTTTTACTGCTCTGACACCGGGGTAGCCCCTTATTAGGTAAAACCCAATAGCTTTTGTTTGAAGATTCTTGATTTTTCCTAAGTATAAAAAGCAAACAAAAATAAACACTCAAAAGCCTTTCCTGATGGGGTCTGTTTGGCTTAAATAATCTGAACAAATCTGAATAAAATTGGTGCTTTTATTTTGATGAATGCCCTTCAGAATTGATGCTTCCCTCCTCCCACCCCCAAGCGGTCCTCAAACACTAAGATATTTGTTTTTAGAAAATAGGCATTAAGTGCATCTTAAAATTTTGTCATAAAATGACCCAACTTCTTTTTTGAGAGCAAAAGTGAAAGTTGCTCAGTTGCATCCAACTCTTTGCGACCCCATGGACTATGCAGTCCATGGAATTCTCTAGGCAAGAATACTGGAGTGGGTAGCCTTTCCCTTCTCCAGGGAATCTTCCCGACCCAGGGATTGAACCCAGGTCTCCCCCATTGCAGGCAGATTCTGTACTAACTGAGCTATCAGGGAAGCCCTTTTCGAGGGTGAGGTGGCCAGACATCAGGGCCGCTGACTCAGAGCAGAAGTGGTCAGACCTTGAGCTCAAACCCTCTAGCTTTGTTAGGTTTCAAACTGTTTAGTATTAGGACTGAAAGTTGAAGAACTTTTATTCTTGAATTGTCTGAATAAAAGCACAAGTGTGGTAACTAAAGTCATGCATTTGGAATATATATCAATATTTTTACAGATTATGGTTCCTAGGCTTTTAAGTGAAATTGCCATGGTCTGAAAGAGTCAGACATTGAAGGAACCATTTCATATTAATTGGCTTCTCATTTTCAGGTGCAAACCCTGCAGAATTAATGTGCAGACCCTCTGCACCTATGTCCCAATTAGAGCTTATTTTACAGGTCCATTAAAATGCTCTCTAATTCTTAGCTGCTGGGTTTGAGCTATTACCACTATAAAATTTAATTTCATATTTTTCCATTAATTCTTTTTTCTGACCAGGAGGGATTAACTTAGCTTGTAATGTGCTTAGAAATAACATAACATCCAAGGATTTATTTATTTTGAAGTTAAAATTGCTTCTAGCATGATATCCTCTTCCTCTTTTTACTTAATGGTATTAAGTAGGCAGAGAGCAAGTAATGTCCTTCTGTATAGTTGAGAATACCCAGGCAACAAAAGAAAATTGTTTTTCCTGTGGTCTAAAAACAGAACTAGTTAGGTCAGAGCCTAAGTGAAGAAATGTTGGCCTCGTATTTATCTCTGTGGCAGGACTCTTTTAGCAAAACCAGCTGTGAAACTTCGTCATTTTTTGCCAACATTAGAGCCTTTTAAAAAAAAAAAGAGAGAGGACTTTAGTGTTCATTTAAATTTTCCCTTTAAGATTTGATCCTTGATTAATAGGGGGAAGGTATAGCACAGGGAGAGACTGGCTGGAGGGAGAAAGAGGTCACAAAGGAGCATGTGGATGGGGAGTAATCTAATTAACTGAAAGTGAATTGGTTTAATAGAAGAAAAATCTTGTTTAGGAATATGGAGAAGGATAGCACCGAAAGCAGTTTGACAAGATGGTTTTAAGGTTCTGAACTTTAAAAAAATATTAGTCTAGATTCTCACTTTTGTGGTCTAGCTTTTCAGAACAGAAAGGAAGTTGATTTTTTATTTATTTGGCTGCATTGGGTCTTAGCTGTGGCACATGGGGTCCTCATTGCATCACGAGGGGTCTTTTGTTGCAGCACTTGGACTCCTGAGTAGTTGTGGTATGCAGCCCTTAGTTGCTGCATGGCCTGTGGGATCTTAGCTCTCTTAGTTCCCTGATTAGGGTTCGAACCCACATCCCCTGCATTGCAAGGTGACTTCTTATCCACTGGACCACCAGAATGGGAGTTTATTAAAGAACAGCAGTAGCTTGCAGTATCTTTTTGGGAACTGGGAATGATGCCAGGGGTTGTACCACGGAGCTGGGCTTGAAGACTTCCGCTGTTGCAACCAGGCGTGTAAACAGTACGCGTGCACCAGCAAAACCACTGCCCCTGGTGGCTGTTGGTGGAACTGCTGCACCCGGGACAGGAGTTGCTCCCACCACCAGGACTTGGCTTTTCACGTACTGTTGCTCAGATGCTCAGCCGTGTCCGACTCTGCGACCCCATGGACTGTAGCCGCCAGGCTCCTCTGTCCATGGGATTCTCCAGGCGAGAATACTGGAGCAGGTTGCCATTTCTTCCTTCAGGGGATCTTCGCAACCCAGGGGTCATACTAGTTTCCAAATCAAATTCTTGAGTGGGGGTCACGGACTAGTGGAACTCTGGACGGGTGCCAGGACCTCATGCAAGACAGCAGGGAAAGCAAGCATCTGTCATGTTCAGCCTTTATAGTGGAAGATGGGTTTTGTCCTATTCGGGAGGAGAATTTCTCAAACATAGGAAAGGGGTTTCAAGTATCCAGTGGCCAGAGAGGACAGATAGCCACTACCTATAATGTTTATTCCTGATGGTAATGCAGTACCATTTTCCCATGAAAAGATTAAACGAGACATTTTTGGATAACTTGAACTTACATACTTTTAAGTATGCATATGTGTGTCTGCCAGATAATTAATCAGATGTGTATTATCATGATTTAGTTGATAAAATGTGTTTGTATTTAAAGATTAAATTACCAGTGGATACTTTAGGAATATTTCCCATATTTCATGAAGACGTTATTCCAGCTCTTGACACCTTTGCCATTAATGTAATTATTATGATGCATTCTAAAATTTTCAGCACAACTCTCCTTGTGGCCACGTTAGTCTGAGTTCTTTGAAATACAGACCTCTTTAAAATGTCTTTCTGATGCTTTCACTGGAAATTTTATCTCAAGCTACAAATACCACCTTATAGCACGTTTGGACAGTCTCATTTAAAAAAAAATTATTCCTGAGATGTATTTTCATGGCTTTCTGTTTTTAAAAATTTACTTTATTGAGGTATAGGTGATTTACAATGTTGCATTAATTTCTGTTTTATGACTTTCTTAATGTAATCACTTAGCTTGTTCTTCTAGAGTGGTTTTTATGAAATTACTGAACTTCTCCTGAATGATAAATAAATCTCTTCAATTTCTTAGCGTCCCCTTTTGTTTCTGAGTCAAACCTGTTCGTGATCTCTAAGCAGCTAGAACTAGGGGTGTTCAGGGCTGTTTTAGGCTAAGATTCTTGAAACAATTCTTTGTTCATCAGAACATTGGAAAGTGCATTCCTTCAGGAGACTAAGAATTCTTATATAGGGCTAAGCCTCTTTTTTCCTGAGGGGAAGTTTGAGAAACACAGTCCTTATGTTCAGATATATATGAGAGTTACTTGACACCTTTCCTCAAGGTTCTGTTCAAGGAGAAATGGTATGTCTTTGCCTGAAGGTTTCTCTGCTGCTGTTCTTGACACTGGAGTTGGAAAGTCGAGTTTTTGCTTCAGTCTAATGAAATGGAAGTCTCTGGAAGGTCATGGGAGAAAAATAGTGGAAATTCTCCCTTGCTCTCAGATTATGCATTCCTCTGGGGTCAAGAACACTTGGAATCCAGGCTTAAAATAACGAGAGCCATGGGGAATGGTCATAATTCCTTCTGTTTCATTAGACTCAGTCTGTCCTTGTTAGAGCTGAGTGATTAGGAAGGCAGGGCGTAGTGAGTCTACTGGCTGATTCATTGTTTGACCTGGACTGAGACTTTAAAAAAAATTACTAAAGATATCCTGGGATGCAGTTCTGCCTTCGTTGCCTTTTTACTCAATATGGGTTTCTAGTCGTAAACCCTGTTCTCTTTAGAATGTACGTCAGAACTTCGCCTTGAGAAGGGATAGTTAGGGAGTTTGGGATGGATATGTACACGCTGCTACATGGAAAACGGATAACCAACAAGGACCTACTGTTCAGAGCATGAAGTTCTGCTCAGTGTCATGTGGCAGCCCAGATGGGAAGGGAGTTTGGGGGGGATGGATGCATGTGTGTGTATGGCTGAGTCCCTTCGCTGTTTGCCTGAGGCTATCCCAACATGGTTAATTGGCTATACTCCAATAGAAAATAAAAAGTTAAAAAAAAATGAGCTTCACCTTTGGTGTCACACGTGAGGGAAATTTAAAGCAGCGGCAGTGGTTCTTCCCCAGTAGAGCCTGATCTCTTCAGGTCAGCTAGTATTGTCAAGAGTCTCAGCTCTGGCTTAAACTGCAGAGGCAGATATCGTCCCTTTTTTCTTTTTTTTAAAAGTATTTATTTATTTGGCTGTGCTTGCTGAGTCTTAGTTGCAACACAGGGGTCTTTAGTCAAGGCATGTGAACTGTTAGCTGTGGCTATAGGATCTACTTGTCTGACCAGACATTGAGTCCAGGCTCCCACCCTGCAATCCCGAGCCCAGACTCTCAGCTCGGACCACCAGGGAAGTCCCATCGTTCCTTTCCTTTCTAGACATTTAAGCTCTCAGATCCAAATGGCTTACAAAAAGGGATTCCAGGCTTAACTAGTGAGAAAAAATTTAATCCGCCACACTGCTTCCTAATAATCTGGTTCTTCTCCTTTGGATTGTGGTGTTCTGATGGAGTCTGTGGTTTGCCGTCATAACACAACATTGAGATGTAGTGTGCGCTTCTGCGTCCTGCAACTCCTGCGGAATCCCAGATGACGGAGATGGGTGGGACCTCAGAGGTCTCCTCGGTGGTGGTGTCTTGGGACACGGGACATCTTGCTGCAGTGAGTACTTGTTGATGGGGTAGTAGCTGTCACACTACCTTCTTGGGTCCATCGTAGTTTGTGTTGAGTTCCTCTTGGGGGCGAGCCCAAATCTGCCCTATAGCTTTTCCTCGTTAGACCAGGTTTTGTCCTCATCAAACATATCAAAATGATTTTTCCTTCTCATATTGTACCCTTTTAAATATCTGAACACAGTTTACATCTTGTTCCCTCAAAATGTTCTTTTTCTCTCTAATCACATTAAACACTATTTGTTTTTTTTTAAACCCTGTTCTTCTAAACATTTTTAGCTTTCTCATCTCAGATTCCTACTATGCATTCATTAGAGAATGTCTCTCTCTCTTTTTTAAAAATTAATTTATTTTTTAATTGAAGGATAATTGCTTTACAGAATTTTGTTGTGTTCTGTCAAACCTCCACATGAATCAGCCGTAGGTATACATACATCCCCTCCCTTTTGAACCTCCCTCCCACCTCCCTCCCCATCCTACCCCTCTAGGTTGTTACAGAGCCCCTGTTTGAGTTTTCTGAGACATGCAGCAAATTCCCATTGGTCATCTATTTTACGAGAATGTCTCTCTTCAAATGTGGTGAACCTGCTGTTGAGATAGCTTCTGATCTTACAAGACACAGTTGAATGATTATCTTATTTGGATTTGAACAATATATGTAGCCTACATATATGTTCATTATCTTCTAGGGCACTTTATGACAACTTCAGTTCATGCTGAGCTTTTAGTTCACTCAAACTTTTAGGAGCCACAGCCCCTGTTAAATTCCACTATTAAATTTACATGAGCTGTTGTTAAGACACCTTTTACACTTGAGCATTTGGCTTTCAAGATTGCCTGGTTGGTTGCTTATCTCAGGCAAATACTGCGGCCCCACTTTTGAGTCCTTTTCAACTTGAGAGCTTCTTGAGCTGTGATTTCCTTATCCAACATTCAACCTTCCGTCCCAACTTTGGTGCCCTGCAAATATGGTAAATGGATATTTAAAAAAATATATAATCAGATAAGAGTAAGAACACCTTATGCTCAAGGTGATTCTCTGAGGCAGGGTTGAGTCAGCCGGGGTCCATGGGCCCAGCACAACTTGCATCTTGTTTTGTAAATGAAATTTTGCCAGATCACAGCTACACTCATTCTTTAGTATACTATATACGGGTGTGTTTGTACTGCATGGGGCAGAGTTGAGTAGTTGCATCTGAGTTTGCACAGCTCAAAACCTGGATTATTTACTACCTGGCCTTCTATAGAAAGAGTTGTCTGACTCCTGCTGTAAGATGAGACCAACTGGTTTATTAACATGCTTTATGTTCATGTAGATACATTCTGTTTCTAAGCAAGACTATCTCAAACTCTTTCCATGGCTCATTAGTAAGGCTTCTTATGCCATTTTTTTGTGTGTCTGGTTCAAGTCATTTTATGGGAAAAATACAGTTTTGTATACATAGTTATAAAATCACATTCTAAATTTGCTTTCTCTGTTTTTAAATTATCTGATTGATTTTTAATATTTGAGGATTTGAAAACTCTTCTCCATACTATTACTTCAGCGGTTTCTTTCAAATTTGGAAATTTCCCCATCAGGAATTGCCTTAGAGTTTTAGGCGCAGTCCCTGGAACTGGTATACATTTATCTCTAGGGAAGAAGACTTGCTTTGGCATTACAAAACTTCCATGACATTTATTACTCGCAAATATTATGTAGTATTTTTGTGACATGATAGAAGGAATAGAGAGATTTCATGGAGTCTCTATTTTTAGAAAAAGAAGAAAACCATCTTTGTTATTCAACCCACATTGCCTTACTCCGAAACATTTAGCAGCTACTTTAGGATTTTTGTCTTTGAATAGAATTGTTCAGTTCAGAAGTTACATAATCCGGGTTTTTTTTTTTTTTTTTTTTTTTTTTTAAGTTTGCTTATTTTTGGCTTTGCTGGGCCTTTGCTGCTCTTTGTGGGCTTTCTCTGGTTGTGGTGAGCAGAGGCTCCGCTTCATGGTGGTGTGGTGGCTTCTCTTCTTGCAGAGCACAGGCTCTTGGAGCGTGGGCTTCAGTTGTTGCATCTCGAAGGCTCTAGAGCACAGGCTTAGTTGCTCCACGGCAGGTAGAATCTTCCTGGACCAGGGATCAAACCTTTGTCCCTTGCATCGGCAGGTGGATTCTTAACCACTGCACCCCCAGGGAAGTTCAGACTTTATTAAAGAAGGAAAATGATAGTGGAGTTTAAAAAATTTTAGTCAAAACACTTTTATCAAAGAATTGGTTATAGTGATGCCTGTTGTAACTACTGTCTCTTTTATTTTGGAAATATGCTTGTTGACCTGCCAGCAGTCAGGTGGAAACCCCTTATATATTTTGTCTGCACTAGTGCCAGTCCTTGGAAATTAGACAGATATTGCATCACATTCTCTCAGCGAAGGACAGATATAAAATTGCTCATGTGGAATCTTTGTGACATGGTCCTTTTGTGAAGGACAGTGCTTACTCCACAGAGTGTGGGGTGTCAGGGTTCTGATTTTAAAGGGTCTTCACGTAGCTACGTCATTGTTGCCACATTTAGTATAACTCAGCATCTGGTGGCTGTCAGACCTCTGGAGCCCGTCAGACCTCTCCAGCCTCCTCCCCTGATTTCTGATTTCTTCAAAGGCTTTAGTGACGCTGAATTGCTGGTGGTTCCATGCTTAGAATCACTGGTTTCCCCTCTTTCTTTTACTCTTATCCTTTGACCGGAGAACTCCCATGCCTGTTTCAGGCTCAGTTCTGTATTATCCCTTCAGGAAGTCCTCTGTCACCTAAGCACCTGTTCTGGGACCTCACCCACACTGCACACAGTGCATTATATCATCTTATGCTGATGGGCTCTCAGAAATATTTTTACTAGGATGAACCCAACTGCTCATCTTCTTCATGCCTCATTAGAGACAGTCTCACAAGGCCCAGTGGAGGTCCCATACACTCCTACTTACTTCTCAGCCAGGAAGCCCTGTCCCCACTGTTTGTAATGGTTCGTTCTTTCATGCTCCTCTTTATTCACACTTTTCTCTGCACCCCAGATCTTGATAACTGACCTTGCCTTGTATGGGAAAGAATAACTCTCTGGTAGCAAATCCCTCAGCTTCTGTTCATGAAATCTACACACCCATTTGTTTGACCTATTGCTTGCTCCTTGCATCCTGTCTCCACCCCCACTGGAGACTTTGGACCATCTTTTTGGATTCTTAACAGGGGAACAGAGGTGTGCCTTCATCTTTTTTATTCACTTCTTTGGCTGTGCCACGTCCTAGTTGTAGCACATGGGGCCTTCGCTCTTCATTGTGACATGCAGGATCTAGTTCCCTGACCAGGGACTGAACCCAGGCCTTCTGCTTTGGGAGTTCAGCGTCTTAACCTCTGCACCACCAGAGAAGCCCCTGCTTTCATCTTTAAAGTGTTGATCTTACTAAGAAAACAAACAAACACGCCTTTACTTTATGTCGTGTTCCTTTCGGCCATCCTCCTCTCTCATCTCTGTGCTTTGTGGCCATCCTTGTGAAGAAGGGGTGTTCCCACAGATGTCCTGGCTTTTTAATTATAAACCAGCTCCAGTCTGGCCTTTCCTCTCTCCTTGCCTTGGGTATTGCTAAGACCTTGTGCCTTATTTAATTTCTCTGTGGCTCACACAGTTAAAACCCTGTCTTCATCATCAGTGCCCCGGTAGCTTCTTTCCAGTGTCTGTTGTCATCTCCTCCTATTTGTCCCTTTCTAAGCATCCTAAGTGCCTAGTCTGAGACCTCTTGTTTCAATCCCCTACCACATCCTGCTTCAGTTCTGTGGCTTCCAATACCACCTACGTGTAAACGACTCTTGCCAGATGTATGTTTTTGGTCTAGATGTCTTTCCTGGACTTTGGGCCAATGTCTCTGGCAGCCTCTTTTACTCATCTTTTGATTGTCTCTCAGCATCTCCAGTGTAACATAACACTGTAGTGCTTCCTCCCAATTGCCTTTCCTCAGAAGTTTCCTATTTAAATAAATGAATGATTAATATTGTTGTCCATTCAGTTGCTCATGGCAGAAATCTGAGAGTCATCCTGGAAACCCCTACCTTTTCCACATTCAGTCCATCACCAGTTACTTTAATTCTGCCTGTAAATATCTCTGCAGTCTTATCTACTTCTCTCTAGTTTTGTTGTCGCTGCCTTCAAGCCATCATCATCCCTTGCCTGTGTTGTTCTGAAAGCTTCATAACAAATCTTTCTCCTTCCAGTTTTCCTTACCTCTAATCTGTCTTTCTCAGAGAGCCAGAACGAGCCGGAATCTGGTGATGAAGACTTCACTCTCCAATGCTGGTATTGTGGGTTCGATCACTTGTTGGGGAGCTAAGATCTCACAAGCCTTGCGGCCAAAAAACCTAAACATAAAACAGAAGCAGTATCATAAAAAATTCAATAAAGACTGTAAAAGTGGTCCATATTAAAAAAAAAAACAAAAACAAAACTTAAATTGGAGTCATCTCTGAAAGACCATGTAATAATTCTGAGATTAAGGCCCTTTAGTGGGTTTCTGTTACTCCCCAAATAAAATAACCCTTTCCCTGGACCCACAGGCTCTGCTTGTTCTCTTCCCCCGCCTTCTCTCATCTATTCGCTTGATTGTTCTCTGTGCTTCAGCCTCACCGGTCTTTTGCCGTTTTCTGTAATCCTCGCCTCAGTCCTTTGCCTCTGCTGGCTTCAGGCTGCAGTTCCAACCTTGTTCTTTGCACCACTAATTCTGTCTCATCATTCAGAGCTCAAGCTTTGGGGAAGCCCTCCCAGAGCTCATTTCTCCCTCTATCTCCTCTAATAGATTTGTCAAGCATAGCCCTACTTTCCTCTGTTAGAAGGAGGTTACTGGAGTTCCTTCTGCACATTTGCTCATGTGTTCGTGTGTCCACTGTCTGTCTCCCCAAGCAGGCAGTAAGTTCCACAAGGGCAGGGCCTGCACTTGGACTATGTTGTTCACAGTTGTGTCTTCAGTACATGGTACTTGGCGCTGAGTGCTCAGCACATACGTGCCTCAGGAGGTAGTTTATTGACAGGGCAGCTTGGGATAGAGGAGTGCCCATTGGCACTTGTGTTGCAGTATTGTATGGTAGTTAAGGCTAGGCTAGGCTCATGCTTGCTTGATTTTGCTTCCTTGTTCCTCTGTGAACTTGAGCAGTTATGAGCCTCTGTGATCCCAGCATGGAATTCTGGACTGACTTCTTTCTCGAGTTGACCAAACCTCCAAGGATGATGTATCATATCTGGGTTTACGCAGGACCATTAGTAGGCTAGGTCCAGATGTGAAAGCCTAGGAGATGGTATTTGTGCTAAGAAAAGTGAGCCTTAAATTATTTTGAGATGGGACTTCCCTGGTGGTCCAGTGGCTAAGATTCCATGCTCCCATGCTGGGTCTGGGGTTTGATCCCTGATCAGGGAACTAGACCCCAACTCAGAGTTCATGTGGTACAACTAAGAGCCGGCTCAGCCAGATAAGTAAGTGAATGAGTGAATGATTTTTGAGACATTGTATCTTGGTTGAATCACCTTGAAAATGTACGGCAGAGCCTCTGATCTGCTTTCCCAGTGGACTTGGGGCCTTCCGTGTTGTTTAGAGCCATCAGGGTTCCTGGCACGACCTGCCCTGTCCCTGCTCTGCTCTTTGGTTTGGTCTTGTTGCGGGTCACATGGCCTACAGTGTGGACAGGATGAGATTATCGTGTTCTGAAGATGATCCCTTTCCCTTGACTTGTGATTGCTCTTAGTTCTGTCTGTTGCCTCAACTCTTCAACACCTAATTAACAAATTGTCAGGGTGGGAGTGAGTGGAACCCAGTGGCTGGCCTGGGGAAGAGAGTTCAAGCAAGCTCTGGGCATCTTGAGTGTGGACAAGGTCATTTTTTTTGAGGATTTTCCAGGGGGCTTCCCTAGTGGCTCAGACGGTAAAAAGCCCACCTGCAATGCAGAAGATCTGGGTTCGATCCCTGGGTCAGGAAGATCCCCCAGAGAAGGAAATGGCAACCCACTCCAGTATTCTTGTCTTTCTTGATTCCATATTTAAGTAATGTGTAGATTCTGGATGAATGGTCCCTGGGAGAGACCCTTACATAATGAAACAATGCAAAGGAGCCTCGGGGGTTGAATGTAGATTGCTTTTGTATTCTAAGTCACTTATTTTTTTCTGTAATCTTAAATTTGGATTTCTGGGGACCTTTTTTGTAATAAGAGGGTTGGTACATGGTTGTAAAGTGTCTTGAAGTTCTACTGAGATTCTATTCTGGATCTGTTTGAAATGGTGAGGACATTACTCACCAGCATATTGTAGTTAAATACATTCTCCTTAGGTAAATATTCCCTTCTGCATTTTCAGCATTGTTGTAGATTTTTTAAAATTTTTATTGAAATTTTAAAAGTTGAAATATGGTTTATGTACAGTGGTATTATATGTTACAGGTGTATAATATAGTAATTTAAAATTTTAAGGTTAAATTTCCTTTATAGTTATTAGAAAGTACTGACTGTATTCCCCATTTTGTATAACATATCCTTACAGCTTATTTTAAACCTAATAGTTTGTACCTCTTAATTCTCTACCCTTTTGTTGCCCTTACCCCTTTACCTCGCCCCACTGATAACCACTGGTTTATTCTTTATATCTGTGAGTCTGCTGCTTTTTTGTTCTATTCACTAGTTTATTGTCTTTTTTGATTCCACATATAACTGTTGTGTAGCTTCTGTATTAAAATGACAAGCCCCAAATCAGCCAGTATAAGAACGAGTGAGGTTGTGGGTGGCATTTGTGTGTGGTTCCTGTCACGGTGACCTTGCCAACTCCCCTAATATTTGCACGGCTGACTGTCCTGAGCTCAAAGTGACTCTGTTTTGCTGGCACAGCCTAAATCCTTATGAGAAATTTTCAGTGATGAAGGGCAGTCTGAGTACATTTAAACTTGTAGCCACAAACCTAGCCCTCTGTGTAATGTAGTCTGATCACTAATAAAAGAACATTATTGACTTTTAGATTTCTGAGCAGAAGGATTAAAAAAAAAACAACAAACCCTCAAACAGAAGTGTTCTGTTAATGAATGTGATAGACCCCTTTGTTGTTTGAAACCAACCCTCATGCTGTGTCTCTGAAGAAAGGGCTGTGTTGGGGTTGGGTTGCACATTTCCCTGGCGCTTTGCCCCACCTCCTCTTCCCTGAAAACATTTATGGAGATCTGGTGTGTTAATAAATTTAGCAGTGATTTAATGGCTGCATTGGCAGGGTGAGATAAAGCTGTTCAGTGTGCTGTTCGTTTTGTTTCTGGGCGGGGTGGAAGAGGGGAATGGAAAGCTCACTTTTTCCCTTTTGGAAACCTAATGCTCTGCTCTTCTGTTATCTCTCTTGTTCTCCAGGCATTAAGTGTCACCGAAACCCTGATTAAACCCTTGGAAAAATTCAGAAAAGAGCAACTCGGAGCTGTCAAGGTTGGTGTCTGATCTGAGCACTCTTGTAAACAGCCAGTGTAGAGACCTCTGCTGCTGGAACACACACTCACTTCACATTTAACAGCCCGGAAGGGGCTGTTGGAGACCAATGTCTGTTCTTTCATGTGTCAAATGTGTTGTATCCCCTTTGGGGGAATCTGAAAGCGGAAACAAAGCAAAAACACCTGGACTGGAGGGTAAAACCTTCGTACTCGTCTTTGGCTACACCTTCTCGTATGGAGTTTTAAAAATATCTTTCACCAAACAGCACACTTACCCTGTGCCAAGCATCTTATCTCCGTCAAGAGGGCACTGATTTCCGTGTCCGCCTCAGTTGGGTGTCAGAGTGTAGCATCATGCGAGATGAAGGTTAGAAGTGCCGCTACACCGGCATGCCGCTGAAGCTAGAGAGAGAGTACCCGGTTACTGTGCTTTACTTGCTTCTGTTTAATACACGTTTCTCGCACTTCTGTTACGTGCTTGTGTTGTTACGGGTGCTGGGGACTTAAAAGTGAGTGAACCACAGACTCAGCTTTCAGAAGCTCTGAGATGTAACCAGGATTTCTGGGGGTCCTGCCGCAACTTTGCCACCGGGAGCCTGGGATGTATTTAGCAACTTGCGAGGTTTGTGAACTGAGCTTTGAAATTAGTTCAGAGAAATAATGTCCACCAGCCTTTCCTGAAGGTTGTGCATGTACTTGAGGGAGGAAAAAGTAGCATCTATGTGTTGTTGACCATTTTTGGCTTGACCCAAGGAGAAAGGAATAAAAACATCACTTTTAAGTAGAAAAGAGAGTTTTTATGTTTGTATTGTTTTTTTCCCTCATACCTTGGGGATGTGAGTTTTTTTTTTTTTTTTTTTTTTTTTTACCCTTCGTAAACTATTAAAATACTTTTCTGTAAATAAACATTGTGGTCTCCATGGCCATAGCTATACAAATGGGCCCAGAAAGGGCCAGCTTTTTATGGACTCAGCTCTTCAAGTGACCTGTTAACATATTAGACACTTCTTTTCAGCATAGTTTTCAGTGAAGGGCTGTGTGTTGAGTGGAGGTCAGTGGGGATGCCCCCGACTCCTCATCCTAGGATTGTTTGCTGAGCTGTGTGAAGCTGCTGACTTGTAGCAGGACTTTGGGGGTCTGGCTTCACATTTCTGTCCTTGGGCAAGTAATTGGCTTTAGTTTCTTATGTGAAATGACAGGCCAGGGATCTGACTGCTCTGCTTTGCACTTTAATGATTCTGTTTTCTCCAGTCTTCTTAGGCTATTTTAAAGCTTGAATACCTTGGTACTTTCTCTATGAACATTTCATTGGCAGGCACTGAATGTAAACATTGGGTGGTGGTGGACAGATACTATATTATGGAAATGAAAAATGGATGTGACTTTATTAATAAATGTCTTTCCTATTCATTTACCAATCAGGTTTTTAGAAATTTCTAGCCTCAGATTTTCTCTTTTGATTCCTTCTCCTCCACAAACCTGCCCTGCTTCTCATGCTGTGTGGTTGACCCTTGAACAGCTCAGGTGTGGACTGTGTGCGTCTACGTGGATATTTTTCACTAGTAAATTCTACAGTACTACAGGATCTGCAGTTGGTCGAATCTGCGAGTGTAGAACCTTGTACACCGAGGACCGACTCTAAGTTACACTCGGGATTTCAGCTGCTCCCGTGTTGATGTCCCTGACCTCTGCGTTGTTCAAGGCTCAGCTGTATAGTCTGTAAAGCAGTTTGCAAAAATAAATGGCCATATTAAAAGGTTTAATTATTTTAACGCTTTTAGTCTGTTTTGAGCTATTTAGTGGCCAAAATCTACCCTGAAGTCCCATTTCTTTCTTTCTTTCTTTCTTTCTTGTGTTCCTGGCTTCAAGTTCATGAAGGGTGTACCCTACACTCTTGTTCAGTGCGGTGTGTGTGTTGACTGTCATACCTCGAGGAGGCACCATCATTGTGAGTCGCAGGGAGTAGCTTTTTTTTTTTTGCTGCCAGTTTTGCTTATTATAGTAAAAAGAGAAAGATAACTTTCTAGGTTATGTAGTGACATACACGCATCTGTCTTTTTCATCAGATTGTTAAATCTTTAAAAGAAAAGACTATGCTTGTTTATTTATTTTCTGTTTCCAATCCCCCCCATCTATTTTCCGTGAAGTGATGGGGTCAGATGCAGTGATCTTAGTTTTCTGAATGTTGAGTTTTAAGCCAGCTTTTCCTCTCTTCTCATTCACCCTTCTCAAGAGATTCTTTAGTTTCTTTTCACGTTCTGCCATTAGAGTGGTATATCTGAGGTTGTTGATATTTCTCCCAGCAATCTTAATTCTAGCTTGGGATTCATCCAGTCCGGCATTTCACACAATATACTCTGCATATAAGTTAAATAAGCAGTGTGACAATATTACACTCTTCATGTATTCCTTTCCCAATTTTGAACCAGGCTGTTGTTCCATGACTGGTTCTAAAGGTTGCTTCTTAACCTGCAAGGTTTCTCAGGAGGCAGGTAAGGTGGTGTGGTATTCCCATCTCTTTAAGCATTTTCCTGTTTGTTTGACCCACACAGTCAAAGGCTTTCACCTAGTCAATGAAGCAGATTTTTTTTTTTTTTAATTCTCTTGCTTTTTCTATAATCCGGCAGATGTTGGCAATTTGATCTCTGGTTCCTCTGCCTTTTCTAAATTCAACTTGTACATCTAGAAGTTCCCAGTTCATGCTCTGTTGAAGCCTAGCTTGCAGGATTTTGAGCATTACCTTGCTAGCATGTGAAATGAACTAAGATCATGGCATCCAGTCCAATCACTTCGTGGCAAATAGATGGGGAAAAAGTGGAAACAGTGGCAAATTTTATTTTCTTGGACTCCAAAATCACTGTAGATAGTTACTGCAGCCATGAAATTAAAAGATGCTTGATCCGTGCAAGGAAAGTGATGACAAACCTAGGTACCCATATTAAAAAGCAGAGACATCACTTACCGACCATAGTCAAAGCTGTGGTTTTCCCAGTAGTCATGTATGGATGTGAGAGTTGGACCCTAAAGAAGTCTGGGTGCTGAAGAATGGAAGCTTTGGAATTGTGCTTGAGGAGACTTTTGAAAGTCCCTTGGACAGCAAGGAGCTCAAACCGGTTAATCCTAAAGGAAATCAACCGTGAATATTCATTTGAAGGACTAATGTTGAAGCTCCAATACTTTGGCCACCTGATCCGAAGAGCTGGCTTGGTGGAAAAGACGTTAATGCTGGGAAAGAAAGAGGACAAGAGGAGAAGGAGAGGATGAGATGGTTGGATGGCATTACCAACTCAATGAACGTGAATCTGAGCGTGCTCGCAGAGATGGTGAAGGACAGGGAAGCCTGGTATGCTGCAGTTCATGGAGTCGCAGAGTTGGATACAACTTAGCGACTGAACAACAATAATTCCTCTGTTTTCTACTCACTTCCACTCTGACTGATATTAAGTTATCTAATAAATAAACCAATTCTACCCTTAATTCTTGGCTTCCCAGGTGGCTCAGTGGTAAAGAATCCACCCACCAATGCAGGAGATGCAGGAGACGTAGGTTCAATCCCTGGGTCGGGAAGATCCTCTGGAGAAGGAAATGGCAGCCCACTCCAATTTTCTGGCCTGTGAAATCCTATGGACAGTGGAGCCTGGCGAGCTAGTCCATGGGGTCACAAAAGGTCGGACACGAATGAGCGACTAACACTTTCACCCTTTATTCTAGAAGAACCAGGAAAGGGTTTATAGTCTGGATATTTGATTTTTCTCCATCTGTGCTTCCTAAACACCAATCAAGAACAATCACATGTTCTTGTTCCACTGGTTTGTTTACTTACTTGGGATACTTAAAAAATAACTGTATTCTCTAAGCATGAAGATCTTTTTAGAAAGGACCATGAAGCAGTTTTCATGTGGGGGAGAAAAAACAAAAGTCTTTAAAAGCTGACCACAGAAGACGTTTTTGGATATCCTTGTCAAAATGTTCATCTTCTGCTCCCTATCTGCAAAGGTTACTGCCCTTTGACTTTATACGGAAGCTTTTTCAGTTCTTCTATTTCCAGTTTCCCGAATCCCAATGACATGGGAACTTGTGGTTGTAATGTAATCGAAACTGCCAGGTGGCTTTTATAAATAGGATTTTTTAGGAGTTACCGGATCTTTCTTTTCTGCTGTTTTCGCTTCTGTTTGGATATGTTCTCCACCAGCCATGTCTGTTTGGTTTGAGCTTCAACTTCCATCCTGTAGGTTCTGCCGCTTTTTCTCACGTGCTTGCCAGGTTCTTACCTCTGTGTAGAGAGACCCAGTTCCCACCGCAGGGCACAGATGCTTCTGTGCCGTGTCCCAGCGATTTGGAGATTTCCTGTTGGCTTCCCTCAGCTTTATGTCCTCAGAAACTCTTCTACATTCCCTAGAAGCTTGCCACTTATTCCCAAGTGACATACGCTTGTCGGTAACCATTGCTCATTGACTGTTGGTTTACCCACAGGAAGCTAATACAGGCGCCACAGAGCATCAGAGTCAAGTGCGTTGTGTGCAAACTCCAGGAAGTCCTGGAACTTGCTAAGGGTTGCAGTGGGCCAGTATCAGAAAGTGGCAGCATGCCAGTATCAAATGGATACAGCAAAATGCTATGGATAGTTTATAGAGCCTGTTCAAACTCTGGGGTTTCCTGGTGGCTCAGCTGGTGAAGAATCTGCCTGCCAATGCAGGAGACCCGCGTTCGATCCCTGGGTCAGAAAGATCCCCTGGAGAGGGAAATGGCGACCCACCCAAGTATTCTTTCCTGGAGAATCCCAAGGACAGACAAGCCTGGTGGGCTACAGTCCATGGGGTCACAAAGAGACAGACTCGACTGAAATGCCTAAGCACGCAAAATGTCCTGTTTTATTCAATAGAATAAAAAGATTAACTGCAAGAGTTAATGTAAGAGTAAATGTTTATATCATAAATTAAAACTTAGCAACCCAGCCCTTACCAGACTCTTACCTCTTTTCAAGGCTGTGTTTAGTGAATAAATGTTGAATAGAAATCGACTTCCTGAGATTCTGTAAATGACTGCAAAATACAGGTAAAAAAGCAAGTCTGAATAATTTCTCAATGATGTTTGATGGAGCAGAAAAAGTGTGACTTAATCACATTTCTTTTATTTTAGTATTACAATAATAAAACCACTTATCAGGCCTATTGTATAGCACACTATGAGATATATGGTAAGTACATCTGGGATATACGTTAAGTTCCTTACTTACGAACCTTTAAGTTGGAAACTTTCAGAGATGTGAACGTGCGTTCCGTCAGCATGAGGCATGAGTGAACTTGCAGCCTGCCTTCATCTCCTGTTGCTGACGATCCTTCAGCTCCACCGTCTCCTACCTCCTCTGTCTCCTCTGGTACTAACACTTCTTGCCTGTTCACTCCATGCCAGCCCCTGTATGCCAGCCAGGGTCCTGTACTACTGCGCTTTTCAAGATACTGTACTGTAAGATTAAAACTGTTTTCTTTATTTCTGTGTTTGTTTTCTATATACTTTTTGTGCGAGAAGTATTGCAAACCTATTACGGTACAGTACTATTTAGCTGATTGTGTTGGATGGGTATCTAGGCTAACTTGGTTGGACTTAGGGACAAATTGGACTTAGGAGCATCTTCTTGGATCTCAGCTCATCTGTGTGTAGGGGACTTACTCTACAACTGTGAATTAAAACACTGTCCAGTCTTCAAGAAATCGGCGAGTCTGTGGGGAAGATGTTAAAAACAAACCAATAAAAACGCACTGTGGAAAGTGCCCTCAGGCTTTCCTGGAGGCTCAGTGGTGGGGAGTCCACCTGCCAGTGTCGGAGACGTGGATTTTGATTCCTGATCCGGAAGGATCCCGCGTGCCTTGCAGCAACCAAGCCCTTGGGCCACCACTACTGAGCCTGTGCTCTGGAGTCCGGGAGCCAGAACCGCTGAAGCCTAAACGCTCTCGAGCCCGTGCTCCACGCAAGAGAAGCCACCACAAGAAGCCTGTGCGCCACAGCTGGAGAGTGGAGGAAAGCCCATGCAGCAGAGAAGACCCAGAACAGCCAAATATAAATAAATGTTAATAAATGAAAAAAAAGTGCTCCAACAAGAGAAAGCATCGGTGCTCTGTATGGTGGCCTGTCATCTCAGTTTTGGACCTGATTGTCCCTCTTTTTGAATTGTATTTCTGCCCCTTAAGTACCTCTGTGATTTGGGGCAAGTTACTTAAGGCCTCTAAGCCTTAGTTTACCAGTCTTTAAAATGGGCCCCATCACACCTGTCCCCGAAGGTTATCGCAAGACTTTGGTGCATTTAATGACATATTTCTGGGGTCTAGCACAGGGCCTGGCATAGACACGGTTGCAGTTCTTTTATGATCCCCTTTGTGACTTGCTTTGTGTCCGCTTGCTAACTGCTTAGGTGTTACTCCACTCTTTGCCTGCCAGATTCAAGCACTGTGGCTTGTGGCCCTCCTGGTCAGACAGTGCTCAGGTGATGGGTTGGTGACTTGGGAGCGAGTGTGAGGAGCCAGCAGGGGCAGTTTTTCTGTGTCGGGGCCTCTGCAGCCAGAGGCTTCCACCTTCCCGTGTTCTCTGACCAGTCCCCCCTGGGCATCTACCAGGTGCGGGGATAAAGGCTGACTTCTCAGCGCTTTGGAGAGGCTGAAGGGGCTTAAAGGCAGGAGAGGGTGTGGGTTGGATAGGGCAATGGACTGTCGAGGAGAGGTGACATTGGTGCAGGGGTTGGGGGAAGGGGCTGTTTCCCCCTGGAGAAGTCAAGGAGTGCTTCGTGGAAGAGGTGGCATTTCACCGGGGTTGTGAGTTGTTGGTAGATGAGCGGGGATCTCAGAGCTCTGCTTGGCCTGCATATGCAGGAAGAAGTGCTCCTGCCAAGCGTGTTGCATGCGCTGTGAGTTTCATTTCTTCTAAGTGTGGGCATTGCCGTCGTGCTGAGTCGCTTCAGTCGTTTCCGACTCTGCGATCCTGTGGACTGTAACCTGCCATGTTCCTCTGTTCATGGGATTTTCCAAGACTACTGGAGTGGGTCGTTCCCTCGGCCAGGGGATCTTCTCAACCCAGGGACTGAACCCAGGTCTCCTGCTCTGCAGGCGGACTCTTTACCATCTGAACCCACCAGGGAAGCCCACGTGTGGGCATTACCCCCACCTTTTTATTTAAATAAAAAGAGAGTTGGAATCTCTAAGAATGTATTTAAGCTCTTGTCTAGACTAATTGGGCCTTACTATTTGCTTGCTGTTCATAGTCTGAAAATAAAAGTCTTTTCATTTCCTCATCCTAGAAAATTTGTAAAATACCAAAAATATGTAAAAAGAAAAGTTACCTGGTAATTTAAAAATTTCCCCTTCTTCTAAGACGAGACAAAATATTCTAGTAAATGTGGATAGTTTACAAGTATTTTCAAACTTTTGTGAATTTTCTGTATTCTTTACTAATTTTTCTGTGGAAGGGTAATGTATGCTTTGAGCAAAAAATTGCTTCATAAGGAATATTTTATGTGTTAGGAATGTTTACTTCCTTTCTTCCATATTAATTGTATCTTTTCCTTGCCAATTGTTGGCCTTTTGCCTCATTTATTGTATAGTTTTGATATCTAGAAGTTCTTTCTTCTGTTTCTCTTTTCCTCACAAATTCCTCTCTGTTCTGAGAGCTGATGAAAATGCTCTTTTTTGGTTTCATTTTTTAGTTGTGACTCTTTCAGTCCATCTGGAATTAATTTTGATTTGAGAAATGGTTCTCTTTTTATTTCCAACGACTTAACCAGTTATACCACACCATTAGTTGAATAATAGTTTTTATTCCTTGAATTGTTATGACACCGTTAAATATATGTACTATATATGTGTTTTTGGCTTCCCTGGTGGCTCAAGTGGTAAAGAATCTGCCTGCAATGTGGGAGACCCAGATTTGATCCCTGGGTAGGGAAGATCCCCTGGAGAAGGGCATGGCCACCCACTCCAGGATTCTTGCCTGGAGAATCCCATGAACAGAGGAGCGTGGCAGGATATGGTCCATGGGGTCACAAAGAGTCAGACACAGCTGAGCGATTAATGGTTTGACTTTCCTTTTCTTTCATATATATGTTTATTTCTAATATATTAAAAATACCTGAGTATTTAAGTTTTGTTTCTTAGATTTAAAAATTGCTCTTCCGTTTATGTAGTGTGCATCTTATTTGACTGGTTATGCTGTTTTAAGTAACAGCTATTCTTCCCTTTTTTTTTTTTTGGCATGTGTGATTTTGTAACATTACAATCTGACTTCCCATGAGCCATCTTTTAATTTGTAAACATTTTGTTTGGCTTACTCATGTTTGGCTTATGGAAGTTGAATGCTCCTATGAAGACCTATAAAACCTTCTAGAACTAACACCCAGAAAAGATGTCCTTTTCATCATAGGGGACTGGAATGCAAAAGTAGGAAGTTAAGAGATACCTGGAGTAACAGGCAAATCTGGTCTTGGAATACAAAATGAAGCAGGGCAAAGGCTAACAGAGTTTTGCCAAGAGAATGCACTGGTCGTAGCAAACACTCTCTTCCAACAACACAAGAGAAAACTCTACACATGGACATCACCAGATGGTCAACACCGAAATCAGATTGATTATATTCTTTGCAGCCAAAGATGGAGAAGCTCTATACAGAAATCAAAAACAAGACCGGGAGCTGACTGTGACTCAGATCATGAACTCCTTATTGCCAAATTCAGACTTAAATTGAAGGAAGTAGGGAAAACCACTAGACCATTCAGGTATGACCTAAATCAAATCCCTTATGGTTATACAGTGGAAGTAACAAATAGACTCGAGGGATTAGATCTGATAGAGTACCTGAAGAACCATGAACGGAGGTTTATGACGTTGTACAGGAGGCAGTGATCAATGCAAAAGGCAAAATGATTGTCTGAGGAGGCCTTACAAATAGCTGTGAAAAGAAGAGAGGCAAAAATCAAAGGAGAAAAGGAAAGATATGCTCTGAACGCAGAGTTCCAAATAATAGCCAGGAGAGATAAGAAAGCCTTCCTTAGCGATCAGCTCAAAGAAATAGAGGAAAACAACAGAGTGGGAAAGACTAGAGATCTCTTTAAGAAAATGAGAGATACCAAGGGAACATTTCATGCAAAGATGGGCTCAATAAAGGACAGAAATGGTATGGACCTAACAGAAGCAGAAGATATTAAGAAGAGGTGGAAAGAATACACAGAAGAACTATACAAAAAAGATCTTCATGACCCAGATAACCATGATGGTGTAATCACTCACCTGGAGCCAGACATCCTGGAATGTGAAGTCAAGTGGGGCTTAGGAAGCATCACTATTAACAAAGCTAGTGGAGGTGATGGAATTCCAGTTGAGCTATTTCAAATCCTAAAAGATGATGCTGTGAAAGTGCGGCACTCAATATGCCAGCAAATTTGGAAAATGCAGCAGTGGCCACAGGACTGGAAAAGGTCAGTTTTCATTCCAGTCCCAAAGAAGGGCAATGCCAAAGAATGTTCATACCACACAATGGCACTCATCTCAAAATTCTCCAAACCAGGCTTCAATAGTACGTGAACTATGGACTTCCGTATGTTCAAGCTGGATTTAGAAAAGGCAGAGAAACCAGAGATCAAATTGCCAACGTTGGTTGGATCATCGAAAAAGCAAGAGAATTGCAGAAAAACATCTACTTCTGCTGTTTGATTATGCCAAAGCCTTTGACTGTGTGGATAACAACAAACTGTGGAAAATTCTTAAGGAGATGGGAATACCAGACCACCTTACCTGCCTCCTGAGAAATCTTTATGCAGGTCAAGAAGCAACAGTTATAACTGGATATGGAACAGCAGACTGGTTCCATGTCAGGAAAGGAGTACATCCTGCTTATTTAACTTACATGCAGAGTACCTCATGTGAAATGCTGGGCTCGATGAAGCACAAGTTGGAATCAAGACTGCTGGGAGAAATATCAATAACCTCAGATATGCAGATGGCCCCACCCTTATGTCAGAAAGTGAAGAGGAACTGAAGACCCTCTTAATGAAAGTGAAAGAGGAGAGTGAAAAAGCTGGCTTAAAACTCAACATTAAAAGTAATAAGATCATGGCATCTGGTCCTATCACTTCATGGTAAATAGATGGGAACAATGGAAGTAGTGACATACTTTATTTTCTTGAGCTCCAAAATCACTGCAGATGGTGACTGCAGCCATGAAATTAAAAGATGTTTGCTCATTGGAAGAAACGCTATGACCAACCTAGACAGCATATTAAAAAGCAGAGATGTTACTTTGCTGATAAAGGCGTGTCTAGTCAAAGCTATGGTTTTTCCAGTAGTCATTTGTGAATGTGAGAGCTGGGCCATAACGAAAGCTGAGTGCCAAAGAATTGATGCTTTTGAACTGTGGTGTTGGAGAAGACTCTTGAGAGTTCCTTGTACTGCAAGGAGATCCAACCAGTCAATCCTAAAGGAGTCCTGAATATTCATTGGAAGGACTGATGATGAAACTCCAATACTTTGGCCACCTGATATGAAGAACTGACTCATTGGAAAAGACCCTGATGCTGGGAAAGATTGAAGGAAGGCAGGAGGAGAAGGGGATGCCAGAGGATGAGCTGGTTGAATGGCATTACCGACTTGATGGACATGAGTTTGAACAAGCTCCGGGAGCTGGTGAAGGACTGGGAAGCTTGGCGTGCTGCAGTCCTTGGGTTCTCAAAGAGTCGGACAGGGCTGAGTGACTTAACTGACTCAGGTTAAACCTAAAACATAAGTTTTTTTTGCTGTCACCATTTAAAAATCATTGAGTCTTTCAGCTGTTCCAGAAAAATGAATGGAGCGGCCTAAATACTGGGCTTATAGTTCCACATGGCAAAAGTCTGCTGGGGCTCTGTAATGGCGGCCTGCCTCTCTCTCTAGCAGAGATGTGGGCTGGCTGGCTAGCCCTTGCCTCCACTTTTCCTTACTGAGTTTACTTCCAGCTTGACCCAGACTCGAGTAATGCTGTCTCATAAAACAGTTTTCATTGTATTAATTTGATCCTTGTAGAGCCTTTTGTCTCATACTACTCTCTTTTATTTTTTATTGGAATATGATGACTTTGTCATGTTTTGTTTCTGCTGCACCCCATCATGAATCAGCTATGTGGATACATAATCCCCTTTCTGGAGACCCTCCCTCCCCACTTCCACCGTCCCAGCCCTCCAGGTCGTCACAGAGCGCCAGGCTGGCCCCGTGTCACAGAGCGGCGTCCCACCAGCTATCTGTTTTGCCTGTGGTGGTGTATATACTTCAGTGCCCCACTCTCTCCTTCCTCATCTATCTCCACAGGTCTTTTCTCTGTGTCTGCACCTCTGTTCCTGCCCTGCAAACGAGTTCATCAATATTTATTTTTCTAGCTTTCAGGTATATGTGTTCATATGCAATATTTGTTTTTCTGACTTACTTCACTCTGTATCACTTCAACTGACTCAATTTTGTTCCCTTTTATGGCGAATTTATTTTATATTTGTGTGTATGTATATATGTGTGTGTGTATATATATGTATACATGTACGTATATGTATGTATAAATCCATGTGTTATGCACATCCTATATTGCAATGTTGAAGAAAAGATTTTGTTCTTTATTGAATGCTAGTTGAACACAGCCCCTTTTGAAATTCATATTTAAGTGCCCAAAGTCACATGAGTACAAAAAAACAGAATATTCTGTAGTGACGCTGAGAAAAAAATGCAAGGAGAGACAATTATCTGAGTCTTAACGTTCAAAAAGAAAACACAGCAGCATTTGTATAGTATCATACCAAAGACGAACAAATGTGTTTTCACTCAAATTGGTGGGCGTGATGTTGTTTCTTGGCTAGATTCTTTCTTCACAGAGGCTTGATAGCACCATTTTCTTTCATTCCAGACTTAACCCACGTCCTCATTTACATACCCCACTATTTCCGCATGTGCTGGGTGTTTTGACTGCTGACTGTAGCATCATTGCTTCCTTTGTCCCCTCCTGTGATTCAGATGAAATCAAAGGAGTAAACACGTCTTCAGTATTCTCTGAATACTAACCTGCAAAGATCGTAAGCATTTTTAACCACATGATGTTGTGTTGCCACGTACTTGTGGTCAATGCAGCTGTGCTACCTCCATTCCTGCCTGGCTTTCAGCCTGAGAAGCTGATGCTCAGAGAAGGCTGCACCCGGGGGCAGAGCCACAGGCTCATGGTGGCCACTGGAACCTGCGTCTTCTGACACCTAGTCCAGTGCACACTCTACAGTATGAACTTTTAAAAATAGTGGAGATTTTTAAAGTAGTGGCCATATGTTCCATTTAGTTTATTTTCTGTTAGTCATTAAAATCATTCAGGAAGTGCGTCATCATAAAAAGCAGAAAAGAGGGAGTAACCATGTAATATTAATGCCTTAAGTGTAAAAAAAAAAAAGTTGTAAATTAAACCTAGGGCATAAACAGAAAAAATGCTTCCGTTTCAGTGAAAGTTTGACCATTCTCATGTATAGGTGAACGGTAGGATTACAGAATTTTAGGATTGGCTCTAAGAATGAACTAGGTAGGACAAAACTGAATTCTGATACTTAAAATATTTTAGGTTTTATGGCAGTATTTTTTTTTTTTTGGCCACACCACACAAGGGCATGTGTGGGCTATGTGGGGTGTTGGTTCCCAGACCTGGGATGGAAGCGCACCCCCTGCTGTGGAAGTGTGGAGTCCTACCCAACCACTGGACCACCAAGGAAGTCCCCTGATCTTTTAAGGAGAAAAACTAAGGTTTTATATTGTTCAGTGTTTTGTTTTGTTTTTGCCCTTGAAGATGTGCGGCTAGTTGCTAATTAAACTTGGAGGAGAAATGAGAAGTGTCAGTTCTGAGTCTGTGTCTTCGTCGTCAGCATGGGGGTTAATCGAGCCTTTGGGTGAGGTGGCAGAGCTTCGTTCCCAGTGTGTCCCGTGCAGTGAAAAAATGATGATAAATGCGGAGAAATACAACTTCTGTGCTTTTTTTACCCCTTTTGCTTAATAGGAAGATCATGCCAGAAAAAGCTGGGACAGTTCATTATTTTTGACTTTATAAAATAGAAGCTGGAAAATAGGGAACGTTCCTTTCTAGGAGGCCTTGGAGAGTTGGGGAGAGTTTGAAGTTAATAGAAACATTTTGACAGCAGGAGAACATCATGTGAGCTCACTGGTGCTCAGAAATGTTTCTGAAAAATCTACTTATGTTGGCAGGCAGTTTTGGGGGAGGTTGTCTCCACCAAATTAAAAAAAATGGTTCCTTGTTTTCTCTCAAAGCTACTCTAGCAAAAGGAAAACAAATACTATTTCTTGGCAGTGCCTGAGAAATGTCTGTAATGTTAACCAAAGGATCTCAGTAGAAGTATGTCAGTATAATTGTAGGCCTTGTGAACCTATTGATAAATATTCTAGACAGTGTTATAGAAATCACTGCTGAAATTTGGGTAAGTAGTTGACATTTCTGGTCAGAGATTTTCTTGTTATATTTATATTAGACAGTTAGGGAAGGTTTTTTCCCCCAAGATGTGTTTTTCTTCCCCCTCCTCCTAATGGCGATTATAAATAATTTTTAAGCGTAGATCAAAACTTACTCAGTTTTACGTGAATTCCATTTCTATGCCAAAATCTGTAGCAAGTTTGCTTTTTTAAGCTTTATGGTCTTACGTTTTCATCCTAAATTTTTAAAAAAATTTTTATTATTATTATTTTTTTCCATTTATTTTTATTAGTTGGAGGCTAATTACTTTACAGTATCATAGTGGTTTTGCCATACATTGACATGAATCAGCCATGGACTTACATATGTTACCCATCCCGATCCCCCCTCCTGCCTCCCTCTCCATTCCATCCCTCTGGGTCTTCCCAGTGCACCAGCCCTGAGCACTTGTCTCATGCATCCAACCTGGGCTGGTGATCTGTTTCACCCTTGGTAGTCTACTTGTTTCAATGCTGTTCCCTCAGAACATCCCACCCTCGCCTTCTCCCACAGAGTCCAAAAGTCTGTTCTGTACATCTGTGTCTCTTTTTCTGTTTTGCATATAGGGTTATCATTACCATCTTTTTAAATTCCATATATATGCTTAAGTATACTGTATTGGTCTTTATCTTTCTGGCTTACTTCACTCTGTATAATGGGCTCCAGTTTCATCCATCTCGTTAGAACTGATTCAAATGAATTCTTTTTGACGGCTGAGTAATATTCCATGGTGTATATGTACCACAGCTTCCTTATCCATTCATCTGCTGATGGGCATCTAGGTTGTTTCCATGTCCTGGCTATTATAAACAGTGCTGCGATGAACATTGGGCTGCACGTGTCTCTTTCGGATCTGGTTTCCTTGGTGTGTATGCCCAGAATTTTTTTTTTTAATGGACAAGTGAATGGCATTAATTCCAAACACTGATAGGTGTATGAGGGGTTGAAAATAACAGGCTAGGTAAAAAGTTCATTAAAGGAAAAAGCAAAAAGATAAGTGACTCTTCAGTCCTAATGCTGTCTTGATGATTAATAAACAGTGACCTGGCTGCAGATAGATTTTCCAGGTAACTTTTTCACACTTCATGGTACTTTCTTTTATTTTTGAATATTTTTCATATTTTGAGCTTCCCAGTCAATTGACTGTGTATATGCCTTTACCCCCTGTTTAATCATACGTGTCTATGTTTTTCTTGTTTGTAGGAAGAAAAAAAGAAGTTTGACAAAGAGACTGAGAGGAACTACAGCCTAATTGATAAACATTTGAATTTATCAGCAAAAAAGAAAGACTCACATTTGCAAGAGGTATTATTTTTATTTTTCTTTTAACTTGTTTGTAAAATTTAATAATCAGTGCATGTCATTTTTTAAATGAGCTTTTCTTTTGAAAATGTTTTATCTAGGTTTATCAGAGATGGAAAAAAATGATTAGGTATCGCCATGAATTTAAAAAAAAAGCTCTTTTGGAATAAGACAAAATAAGACCTTATAGAGTGATTAATGCAGTGTGGGTTCAGAGTATTAGAAGTTTTGGTTCTGAATGTATTTTCCCAGGAACAACCATTTTAACTAGCATAACTGAGGATAGATATATTATTTTCAGGAATAGATTATTAATTAACTTTCAAGATGTATTGAAAAAGTGAATTGAATAAGCTCCTATACCATTTGGCTTTTATGTGAAGGCAGCATTAATCTTACCTAATGCTGAAGATTCAGGAGTTTTTCAGCTTCTTTGGAAAGAGAGCATCTGTTTTACTTTTGTTAATAGACTTGTTTCTTTTGGAGTGAGCCGTATGTAAGGAGAAAGGAATTTATATCTTCTCTCTCGTTTTCTCTTTCTGTTTTCTTTCTAAATTCCCTGCCACTTGTTTTTCCTCACTCACACCCTTGAATGGAAACTCAGTTGTTTACAATTTGGAACATATGCTTTCCTTAAACATAATGCTATTTTCAGTTGTAAAGATCTTGATTCATCCCACAGAAGTGTGGCTTCTTCCCCGTGTATTTGTTTATTTTTAAACACATAAGGGATCCAGGCGTAATGTACCACTATAATATACACTTAGTGAAGTATCATCAAAATGACAATGTTGTAGAGTAAACCTGGGTTGTGTTTAAATGTTACAGATTTAGTTGCAAACTCTGTGTATGTGTGTGGTTATTTTGGCATTAACCACATGGCGCATCTTCTTTTGTCTGTCTAATGTGATTGGCTGATGTTTACGTGGTGTTTGATGGTCTGTAAAAGAGAAAGGCCCTTTTGTACCGTCTAATCCTGAGTACAGTACTGTCTGAAGGCGGGGCTGCATGCTCTCCTTTTCCATATTGTGCAGAAAGCCCTGCAGTTGTTACATGTGCTCCCTCGGCTCCTACCCTCTGTCAGTTTTGGAGCGACAGCAGTAGAGGCTCTCTTTACGTCGGCAGTTTCCCACTTCCTGTTCTACTTGATCTCTGTTGCCAGGTATCCTGATGGGATTTCCATGCCCAGAGTCAATTTCCATCTCCATCTCACTCTCTAATTAGATATCATTCTACCTGTTGCTAGGGCAAAGTCTGTAGCGTCATCCTTGGCCCTTTCTCTCTCAGCCCATCTAGACCCTCAGCCTAGGTCTTCTTTGATTTTAGGATATTCTCAGTATGTGACCAGTTCTCCTAGCCTGCAACCCTCTCACCCTGGCCCAAGTGCTGAGCGTTTCTCACACAGATGGCTACAGAAGCCTCCCTGCTTTTTACTCAGGGATCCCTACAGTTTTATTTTCTTTTTCAAATTATTTTGCATTCATTTATGCATGTGTGCATGAAGCTTCCCCCATGGCGCGGACTGTAAAGAATCTGCCTCCAGTGCAGGAGACCCGGGTTGGATCCCTGGGTCTTGAAGATCCCCTGCAGAAGGGAATGGCTCCCCACTCCAGTATTCTTGCCTGGGAAATCCCATGGACAGAGGAGCCTGGGTGGGCTACAGTCCTGGGGTCTTGAGGAGTCAGACATGACTCAGTGACTAACACTTTCACTCTTTTTTTCATGCATACGTGCATGCCTGTCACTCTGTGTCATGATGACACAGGGATCGAACCCATGTCCCCTGCACTGGGAACACGGACTGTCAACCACTGGACTGCCAGGGAAGTGCTCTTACGGCTTAATTTCTGTATGGCAGCAGAACCAGCCTTTGTGTTGCTCTTCTTCTCCAAATGCTCCTAGAGGCTCCCTTCAGAGGCCCCCAGTCCACTCCGCCTTCTCTCACCCCACATGGCGGCCTCCTTCTGGCGTGGCTCCATGGCTGAGGGCCCTGGTGTTCCTCCTCTGCCAGATCCGCGTGACTCACTCCTGCAGATAGTCTTCCAGATGGTCTGCTCTCAGACTTCCCCCGGGTGGAGATGTTTGATCTTATTTAGGGTGCCTTCCTTATTCTGCCTTTTTTTTTTTTTAATGCTCTTACAACCATTTGACTCGTTACATATTCAGAGGTGGGCTTTCCAACTGGTGCAGTCGTAAAGAATCCGCCTGGAAATGCAGGAGGCAGAAGAGACAGGCTCGATCCCTCAGTCAGGACGGTCCCTGGAGCAGGAAGTGGCGGCCAGCTCCATTATCCTTGCCTAGAGCATCCCATGGACCGAGGAGCCTGGCGGGCTACAGTCCATGGGGCCACCGAGGATTGGACACGGCTGAGCACACACAGTGTACAGTGTACATTCGGTGGTTTCCTGGCTTCTCTCCGTAGGATGTGCGCTCCTTGCAGGCAGCAGCGTCGTTCTCTTCAGCACTCTGTCCACAGTGCCTAGAATAAGACCTGTCAGGGAGCAGGCACTAATAAATATTTATGGAATGAACAAGTGTGAAGATTATGAGTTAGACCTTCAACAATTTCATTATTTCCAAAGATAATTAAACATTAGATTGGAAATTTGAAGAGACCCTCAGATGAATCATTTTAGTTTTCACTTAAATTATATATTCTTGGGTCTTCTCTGGTGGTCCATGGTTAAAAGACTCTATGCTCTCAATGCAGGGGGCATGGGTTCCATCCCTGGTTGGGTATCTATCCCACATGCCAAGTGGCATGACCAAAAGGTTAAAAAAAATTGCATTTTCTTTCCTGTCTTGATCTGTGTGCTCCTTACAAATATACAGAACCCCACTTGACCGAGCTTTCTGTTGCAAGAGTGAATGCCTTAAGGATGAGGATGCTCCTTAAAGGAAAGAAGGTTAGATGTGGCTTTGGCCACTTCTGGCAGTGGCTAATGCATTGCTGATCTTCAGTAAATTGAGTTGGGGTGCTTGAGAGATTAATAAAGGTTGCTGAGAGTGGTACTGAACAAAAGCGTATGTCCTTGTTATCAGCTGTTCTTTCCTCTGGTTTCCAGTGAAAATCACCGGAGAAAATTGTGGCAGACAGCAGGCTGGCAATTTTGGTAGTTCTATTAGGACCTTTACCTTTCACTCTGTATTGAATGGACACATTAGCTTCTGCCTCCATCTCACCCCCCAGTTCTCAATATTGATATTTGTACTAGAACAGTAATTGGCTATTTGAGAAAATTCTACAACTGCTGATATTTGAAGTATATTTTTGTTTCCCTATGGCAGCTAAAAATTAGCACTTGCCATCTGCCTCTACAGATTAAATTCACTAGTCAACTTCTGAGGACCTGCTCCCAGACTATATTCTGTGTTGTGCCTCCAATAAAACTTGACTCACAGCTCTCATGTGCATTTTTTTTTCAGTTGATACTGAGTAGTCAAATAATTATATTTCCATAAGTATGGCCAGAGAAATAGATCCCTTGAAGATCTTTGTGTGAGTGATCTATTCCTGTATGCATATTTACAGCAGGCATGGTCAGAAGTGAAATTGATAATCAATTTGAAGTTATATGTTTAAAAAAATGACTTTTGCTTGGTATAAAGTATAGTCCAGTTGTGTATTTTTCAAGGCCACCAAGCAATGAACTCAGTTCTGGCACTACCTGGAAATAGCATCAGATCCTGCAGGCTAAGGGCTCAATCCTACAAGATTGCCCTGCTAATGCCTGGCAGATGCAAACTATTACATATAGAAGGGATAAACCACAAGGCCCTATTCAGTATCCAGTAATAAACCATAGTGGAAAAGAATTTATATGAATAGCCAAGTCACTTTGTTGTAGAGCAGAAGCGAACACATTGTAAATCAACTGTTCGTCAGTTAAAAAAGAAGACCAAAACAGAAACAAAATAGAAAAAAAAAAAAAAAGAAGAAGACCACCCCACTTCTAACACCAAGTCCTGGTGTGCGTCTGATTAACTGACTACAAAGAAAAGTTTCCTGTGACCCCTTCCTTGGGTTTGATTGATTTGCTAGGGCAACTCACAGATCTAGGAAACATCTACTTAAGTTTACCAGCTTATTATACAAGGTAATCTAGAGGAGTCAGATGAGCAGCCGAGATGAAGCGGTGCACGGGACTGGGTCCAGAAGGGTCCCAAGTGCAGAAACTTCTGACCCTGTGGAGCTGGGGTGTGTCACTCTTCAGGCAAGTGGATGGAGTTACTCACGACCTGAAATAAATAGTCTGCCAGATATTTCTCCAGTAAAGATGGGTGTATTCAGGATCAGAAGAGCGAGGCTGCTTGGGGCTTTGCAGCCTTGGTGAGCCAAGGACAAGTTCCCACATGACCCGCGAAGGAGACCCCCTTGATTGTGAGGGACAGGGAGTTGGGAGGCTCTAGTAACAGAGGCCACGGCTTTTCTTGGGCTGAGTCCTGGCCAGGAAAGAAGAGTCATCTTCCTTCTCTCCCTAGGGCTCTGTTGTCCTCGGAAGCCACGAGTGCTCCCAGCTCTGTTTAGTTGAGCTTTCTGTTTACTGATTTTTTACATTAGCAACCTGGAAGCTTAGGAGCCCTTGTTGAAGAGTTGTTACAGAACTTAATCTGTAGTGCTTCCCCCTTCCTGAAGGCCAGTGGGTGGGGCCGAGGTTCTAACCTCCTAATCAGTGCAGCCTTGGGCTGTCCCCCCGCCCCCCAAGTCACCTTATTAGCACAAACAGCAGTGTTCTCACTCGGGGCTCCTTACAAATGACAGCAGACACTTCCCTCAGTCAGGAAATTCCAAGGGCTTTAGGAGATTTGTGCCAGGAATCTGGGGCAAAGACCAAATACATTGCTTCTTACACCACTTACATAGTGATTGCCTTTTAGACGGAGTCAAGCTAAAGGACTGTGCTTCTGGGTGTAATTTGGATGTCTGTGATGGTGGTGTAAATGATGGGTTATCTACAATCCCAGGGATTCTGGTGATAAGGTTTCTCTGTGCCTGGCACAGCAGTTCTCAACACTCAGAACAGTAGGAGGCTGTGAATGGAAGCTGAGCAGCAATACCGGAGCACAACCAGGAGAGAGAATCCACTCAAAAAAAAGAAAACGGCCTTGGTAAATCTGATCCCGGTGAAATTTTCTTGGAAGGCATTTCCCATTAACAATAACATGAAAGATTCACCCTTAAATTCCCCATAGCTCCGTTTTAGTAAATACTTAACACACTTGGCATTGTTTTTCCTGGGAGTTGTGCCTGTTAACTGCTGGTGGCTGAGCTCAATCTCTGGTCATTAGAGGCATAAAAAAACCATGATTTCTATGAGTATTAGGGAGAAAATTTGGCTTAATAAGAAACATTTTGACTCATGTCCATTGAGTTGGTGATGCTATCAAACCGTCTCGTCCTCTGTCACCCCCTTCTCCTCCCGCCTTCGATCTTTCCTAGCATCAGGGTCTTTTCTAATGAATCTGCTTTTCACATCAGGCGACCAAAGTATTGGAGTTTCAGCTTCAGCAGCAATCCTTCCAATGAATATTCAGGGTTGATTTCCTTTAGGATTGACTGGTTTGATCTCCTTGCAGTCCAAGGGACTCTTAAGAACCTTCTCTATCACTACAGATCACGTGGATCACAGGCTTGTCTTCTATGTATGGGAAGATGCAAGCGTCTGCATTCATTGAATTCATTCCTTTCATGTACATCTCAGCTATCTGGGGCCAAATCCTGCTTCTTGATTGTTCACATCCTTAGTGTTTGCCGTGCGTGTGTGTTAGTCACTCAGTTGTGTCCAGCTCTTTGCGACTCCAGAACTGTAGCCCGCCAGGCTCCTCTATCCATGGAATTCTCCAGGCGAGAATACTGGAGTGGGATGCCATTCCCTTCTCCAGGGGATGTTTACCATAAGAGGTGGAGAATGTGGCGGATGGCTGCCTCCTGTGCTTTCTTGGCATCCCCCCAAGCTCCTCAGCACACTTACCTGATGGTGCATAGCTGGTATTATTTTCCTGGGCTCAGAAATTTACATTTGAAAGGCTCATGTTTGCACATACAGCAGAAAATATTTCATTTCATAGTAAGAAGCATTTATTATATTTAAACATTAATTAAAAAATGATATGATGCCAAAAAATTATTACCTGTTGCCTTTTTTCCCCCAAACTTAAATTTTTGTTGTGGTAAAATATAGCAGGTGAGGTGAAAGTCGTTCAGTCGTGTCTGACTTTTTGTGACCCCATGGACTGTACAGTCCATGGAATACGCCAGGCCAGAGGGTAGCCTTTCCCTTGTCCAGGGGATCTTCCCAACCCAGGGATCGAACCTGGGTCTCCTGCATTGCAGGCGATTCTTTACCAGCTGAGCCACAAGGGAAGCCCAAAATATAGCAAGATACGATTTTAACTATGTTCAAGGATACAGTTTGTTCAGTGTCAGCAAATACAGTCATGTTGTGCAGCCACCCCACGTTCCAACTCTGAAAGGCTTAGATACTGAAGCTCTGTACTTCCCGTTAAACTAACTCCCCAGCCCTCTTCCCTCCAGCTCCTAACCATCATTCTACTTCCTGTCTCTGTGAATTTCACTCTTCCAGGTACCTCATGGAAGAGGAGTCACATGGCACCTCTCCTTTTGTGATTGGCTCATTTCATTTAGCATTGTTGACTAAAATAAATGTATTATGTTGTGAGTTGAGAGTTGTGAGAAAGTTTTATTTGGGGCAAAATGAGGATTATAGCCTGGGAGACAGCATTTCCGATAGCTCTAAGAAACTGCTCCAAAGTGTTGGAGGGAAGGTCAGTATGTGTGTGATTTTGTTGAAGGGAGCGTGCGTGCATTGAAGCATGTATTTTTTTTTTGTGGAAGGTTTCTGGTAGTTTTGTGAGGATGACTGCTAGTCACGAGGCGTGAACATCTCCTTGAAGGATTTTAGTGCTTTTCTAGATAGGAAGAGATATAAGAATTGGGCTCATAAAATCAGCTCCTGAAAATATGTAGCTATCTGAAGACCTGTCCTTCCAGTTTTTCCCGGAGCACAGAGTGCTTCATTTCTGCTCTCCACCCTGAACTCCTTTTCAGGGGGTTTTGAAGGTCAGTAGCTATAGCAGCTCTTGATTTAGTCCTTGTAGAGGAACACGGCAAGTGCCAGTATGTAGTTGACATCTTAATGTCCTCAGGCTTTATCTGTGTTGAGACAGGTGCCAGAATTTCCTTCCAGTCTGAGGCTGAATAAAATTCCATTATTTGTGTAGACCAGATTTTGATGATCCCTTCGTCTGTCGGTGGGCACTTTGGTTATTTCTTCCATTGAGCTGCTGTCAGTGTGGGTGAGCAAGTATCTGTTTTGAGTCCCTGCTTGCAGTTCTTGTGAGCGTATACCCCGAAATGGAATTGTTAAGATCATATGGTCATTCTATTTTTAATTTTTTGTTTTAGAGAACCGCCATACTGTTTTCCGTAGCAGCTGAATCATTTTGCATTCATGTCAGCAGTGTGCAAAGTTCCACTTTCTCTACATCTTCACCAGTTCTTTCTGTTTTCTGTTTTGTTCTGGGGGTGGGTAGGTTTTTGTTTGTTTTGTTTTTGTTAAGTGTGAGGTGCTAGCTTGTGGTTTTGATTTGTACTTCCCTGATGATGAGTGATGCTGAGCATCTTTCCATGTGTTTAGATGTGGCCTCTTTGGAGAAATGTCCAGGTGAAAACTACACGATGCCTTATAGGAACCGTTCTGAGGGCCAGAGTTTTCCCCACCGTTCCTCTGTGAAGCCATCTCCTCTCCCAGTGCCTTTCTAGTTAGACAAGAGAACCTTTGTTTGGAATAGTCTCCTGGCCATCTGCTGCCTGCTCGCTTCCAAGGGATGGGCATGTTGAGGGCTTAGGAGCGTGACTACCTGCAGATTGGCGCCAAGCCCAGCCTTGCCTGGGAGCCAAGTTCTTGCAGAATGGGGCCGTTGCCACTTCTTCACCTGCTGTTTTCACTCAGGAGTGCTGTGGCGACGGGAATCTGTTCAGTCCGCCTTCCCAGGCCACTCCATTCTTAGGTGGTTCGTTAATGGAAACACTCTTTGTGTAGTTCGGAGTCTGTGTATGGTTCCAACTCGCGTGTCAGTTGTGGTTGGGGTACGTTTCTCGTGAAGAGCAAGACTGCGTGATGTTTGGTCCTTAGGGGTCAGCCTCATCACAGAGATGAGCAGGTTGGCAAACTACTTCTGCAGACAGTCAGATACTAAGTATTTTACAGTTTTGAAGACCACGAGGTCGCCTCTTGGGACAACTCAGTTCAGCTGTCGTAGCAGGGCAGCCTACGTAGAAGATACGTGATGGAGTGGTCACGGCTGTGTCCAGCTCAACCTCATTTAGGAGAGCAGGCAGCTGGCCATGTTTGGCCCACAGATGGGAGCTTTGCAGACCTCAGATAAAGAGTTTCACATTGCACCATGTCTAATCTGACCACCTCCTTTGTTTTAACACAGGCAGATATCCAAGTGGAGCAGAACCGGCAACACTTTTATGAACTGTCTCTTGAATATGTGTGTAAGCTTCAGGAAATCCAAGAAAGGAAGAAGTTTGAGTTTGTGGAACCCGTAAGTATAAACAGCAAGTTTCTCTGTGAGTCGAACGTTATGATAGAGAATAGGAATCTGTTTCTTTCAAGGTCTCATTTCTGGTAGCTACAGGCCGTGATGCATAAACATGACGCAAGATGTTGTAAATTGTACACAGCGCACCCAGGTCGCTGTGGAGTCTAAATCCCACCACTAAGTAGCGGTCCTCAGCCTTCTTTGCACAGCGGTGTGGAATGAGTGTTATCCCTTTTGCTACATGGCCTCAAGGACTCTGCAGTCAGGTGCAACTTCTTCCATCCTAGTTGTAACTCCACTCTTAACAAGAATTCCCATGAAATTATTGGAATGTCAGTGAGCGTGGGGGTGTTTATGAGATAATCTTTATTCTACTTAAGTTTGTTTCTAAAGCAAGTGCATCCATCCAAACCTTGGTACTTTCAACAACAACTGGTAATTCTAATACAATTCACAATACTTAGGCAATAGCTCAGTTGGTAACGAATCTGCCTGCGGTGCAGAAGACCCTGGTTCAATTCCTGGGTGAGGAAGAGCCCCTGGAGAAGGGATCGGCTACTCACTCAGTGTTCTTGGCCTTCCCGTGTGGCTCAGCTGGTAACGAATCCGCCTGCAATGTGGGAGACCTGGGTTCAAAACCTGGGTTGGGAAGATCTGATGCCCTGAAGAAGGGAAAGGCTACCCACTCCAGTATTCTGGCCTGGAGAATTCCATGGACTGTATAGTCCATGGGGTCGCAAAGAATCAGATACGACTGAGTGACTTTCATGTAACCTAAATTAAGAGCCATTATGCAGAACATTTGAAACTACTTTGTCAGTTACTCTGATATTCTTTACACTTATTTTAGAAACACGTGATTTTCATTACGTAGGTGTACTCTGAGAGCTTCACGTATTTGAATGTTAATATATCTATGAACATATGTATCTTCTGAATCAAAACAAAGGATATTTCATACTGTGGGTTTTAGCAAAAAAACACAAATATACACTGAGATCCATGATTCTCAAGAGTCACTTTAATTTCAATATAGGCTATAGTGCATGTGATTAAAAAAAAAACTTTACTGAGGTATAATTCACATGCCATAGAGTTTACCTATTGTATATATGATATTCAGAAACAAACTGAAAAACCAAGTAATTGTTAATGAAAAATTAGCATTGGTGGAGGCGATGGTCCAGTGGAGTAATGGAATTGCCCTAAGTTAAACAGAGAACACCACCTTCAAGCTTTCTTTTTATGAGAAATCATAACGGCCTACTTTTTTTTTTTTTTTTTTTGGTGAACATTTACAGTTCTCTGTCGTCGTTTAGGTCATTGTTCTAAGCACTTTTCTGTGATCATGCGTGGATTCCACACAGCACTCTATTAAGGAGATATTTTAATTATGCCACTTAGGGAATGTAGACATTGAAGTAGAGAAATGTCAGTAGTTGGCGCCAGTGGGGTATTGACCTTTGCTGGCCACTGGACGTCAGAGTCCCAAATTCCTCTGCACCACACCATGTGACATTCTGAAGACAGTGGATTCCAGCATTTCCTGAACTCTCACCTGAGGCCATTCTCACTGTAGATTTTGTGGAGCAGAGGCGCTGTCCTCTGGTCGAGAGGGTTGGGGAGTTTGTAGGAAGCTCGGGGTTTGATTACTGCCCTCCCTCTGGCCTCTCCGCCTCAGTCACGGAGCATCTTTGTCAACGAAAGCGAGGCTGCCCCACACTGGGTGCCCTTTGAAAGAGCTTTTAACTCTGATCTGTATTTCACTTTCCTTATGGGCTCTATCTGCCTGTAGTGACGAGGTTTCATTTTAAATGAATATAGGGCTTCTCTTGACTAAAAAGGACAAATGGGGGCTTCCCTGGTGCCTCAATGCTGCAGAATCCACCTGCCAATGCAGGAGACCCGGGTTCGATCCCTGGTCTGGGAAGATCCTGCATGCCGTGGAGCAGTGAAGCCCGCGGGCCCAACTGTTGGGCCTGTGCTCCAGAGCCCGGGGTCCGCAATGACTGAGCCCACGCGCTGCTGCTACTGAAGCCCCTGCGCTCAGCCTATGCCTGGGACGAGAGAAGCCCCACTGCCAGAGAGCCGTCCACACTCATCGCAACCAGAGATGTCCCTGCAGCAACGAAGAACCAGTGTGGCCACAAATAAATAATTTTTTTTTTTTTTTTTTTAAGAAAAAGGACAAATGGGTGACGGAGAATTCCATTTCTTCTCTATAGCATACTATAAAAGCTATCTAACGACTCTGCTATTGAGGGGAAAATCGCAGATCCTTCATTCTTTTTAAAATAGGGAACAATTAATGAATAAAATGCAGTTAGATTTAGTTGAATTCTAGTGACTTCCTTTGAATTTTTACATTAATAGAATCATAATGCGATGTGGGGAAACATGTGGCTGCTTTATTTTTTTCCCTGAGGGTTTTTTGTGTGTGTGTGCTGATGTTGCCTTTTCTGCTTTGTTTCAGATGCTGTCATTTTTTCAGGGAATGTTTACTTTCTATCATCAGGGCCATGAACTTGCCAAAGACTTCAATCACTACAAAATGGAACTACAGATCAACATTCAGAATGTAAGAAAATGAAAGCTCTCTCTTTTTAAAAAAAGACGTTTGAGCGGTAGTTTTGATTTCTTTGGTGTATGAAAAGCCTCCAGATCAGGCTGATGTGTTGGTACCAGGAAACTGAGGCTACGCTGCCACCTTCCGGTCAGTTCCCGGTATAGCAGCTGCTCGCCAGCTCATGGAGGCTCAGGACGCTGCCCCCTGGCGGCTGCTTTTTTAAAAGACGAATTCATTTTCTATAATTTATTTTTCTTATTTTCCAAAACGTCATGAAGTATGTTGTTATAATAAAATTTCACATAATTTGCTTAATTTTCCCCAAATTTTCTTGAGATATAATTGACACACAGCACTGTATAAGCAGAACAGCTTAACAACTTACTAACTGCAAGATTATTTCCACTTTAGTTAACATCAGTCACCTCCTGTAGTTAAATATTTTTTTTCCCTTGTGACGATAACATTGAATGCCTACTCTCTTAGCAACTTTGAAACATGTCATATGGTGATGTGACCTAGTCATTCCACACTTTGTAAGATGGTTCTAAGCATAACTTTTGTTGTGTAATTCTAAGTTTGGTCTGTACGAGAGACAAAACAGCCCTCCAGTTTCGATTTAAGGCATTTCAATTGTAATCTAAATTTCTTCTCTTCCTTGTATGACTTATTTGACTTTTATTCCCACATAGGCTCACAGTTCCAGTGGAATTTCTTTCCCGTCTTTTGTGCATATTCACTAATATATTGGTGTTCATAGTTGCATATTGGTCCTTTGTTGTTCTCGTGGAAGACATATACTTTCTGTTAAGTCCTGAATAGAGACTTTTAAAGAACCTAATGTGTTAAACAGGCTTCCCAGGTAGCACCAGTGGTAAGGAGCCTGACTGCCAGTGCAGGAGACTTAAGAGACTTGGGCTTGATCCCTGGGTCAGGAAGATCCCCCGGAGGAGGGCACGACAACCCACTCCAGTATTCTTGCCTGGAGAGTCACATGGACAGAGGAGCCGGTGGGCTACAGTTCACAGGGGTGCAGAGTTGGACACGCTTCAAACGACTTAGCACAGCACAGCGTAATCTTTTAAACAGTATAACGTGATTTTGATCAGAAGTTGGTAGATGTTTTTCATTTCAAAACTTTAGTTGATTTTGGGAGTTGGAAGTCTCCTCCTTGAAAAGCTGTTCAAGTTATGTTTAGTATAGTTTCAAATGTGGTTGAGAATATAGTGAGTGAGTCTTGGGACAAACTCCTAGCTCATCCTGGAAGACATACCAGGAGAAAGATAGGAATCTCTGTACTGTTTGCTACCGGACCTTCAACTTCTTATGATCTTAGAAATTGAGAATGAGGGGTTTTTGTGTAGATCTTCTTTCTAAGTTATTTTGATATGGTTTCCTACAGTTGGGAATACAGATAATGAAACCTCTCATGTTTTGTAATTCATGTGTCAGTTTGATTTTAAGATTGTTACATTTTGCTGAGTCATATAAATAAAAGTCGATTCCTCCCTTCACCGCCCCCCCCCCCCCGCCCCAATATCAGTGACATAACATAACACAGTTTAAAAATATGTCACAGTGTCTATGTGTGGGTTAGTCCTAACTTCAGAGCTGTCTCTGTCCGTAGAACATTTAGTCTCATGACGCTGTGATGTATTGGAAGACTTCTGCAGGCAGCGGAACACAGTGTTGTAAAAGCCGTGTTCCATAGTTAGTTTAGAAGATGAGGTTATTATCTTGATTTTTTTTTGGGCGGGGGGTGTGTTTTTCCTCCACTACCTGACTGTGTAACTTGTCTGTAGCTCACCTGTCAAGGGCAGGGCAGGTCTGGATGAGAACCTTCAGGCAGAACCAACCCATAATTTGTGTAAAACGAGGAGGCAGGACCCCTTATTCAAGAATGAAGAATTTGAGGCAGCCGCGGCAGAGCGTTAAGTCCCGCGCACAGCCGTCTGGTGTGGGCCGGGTGACCGCTCAGGCCGCGTGCCTGGGGAACCGCTGGCCCGCCGGGCTGGGCGAGGTGCGGGGGCACGTCAGCCTCTCCTGGGGGCTCCGGAGGGACCGTCCCTGCGCGGCCCGCTGATGTGGACCCCCGGGGCCAGGGGGCTAGCCTTGTTGCCGTGTAGGCGCTAAGCAAGGTCTGACTCTCTTGCGACCCCACGGACTGCCTTACATACACCAGAACAGTTTGAGAGAGTCAGGATTGCAGTGGGAACGAACAATACTCGGACATGAACGCTTGTAAGCAGAACTTGAAGACAGGCTGCCGGTCGAAATGGTTCACCTGGCTTATAGCCTCAGTCTGCTTAGAACTTAGCGCACATGCTTGGTAACCTTAATTTCCCACAAAGAGATGGGCAGAGAAGAAGTCACTGAGAAGCCTTTCCCCGTGTCCCGGAGCGTCCGGCTCGTCCTCAGGAAGCTGCCGGGTGCTCCCCGTGCCTGAGTCCTCCTCCGCCTTCTGTGCGGGCTCCTTCTGGCTTCTCTGCCTCTGCCTCACCTACATGTAGAGACGCCCGGCCCGGGAGCCGCTCTGCGCTTGTGCTTCTGGCTCATTCGTTCCCCTTCAGCAGGCCCAGCGCCCCGGACGCGGATGCTGGTCTGTCCCCCTCACCTGCGGTGCCTCAGGAAGGTACCACGTCCTTGGCCGTTTGTCCCATCCCCCGACGGGGCCAGCCTGTGGGACATCGAAGGGGACGTACTGCCTGTTTAAGACCACATGACATCTTATCTTCGACAAAGGAGGCAAGGATACACAATGGGAACAAGACAACCTCTTTAACAAGTGGTGCTGGGAAAACTGGTCAACCACTCGTAAAAGAATGAAACTAGAACACCTTCTAACACCATACACAAAAATAAACTCAAAATGGATTAAGGATCTAAATGTAAGACCAGAAACTATAAAACTCCTAGAGGAGAACATAGGCAAAACACTCTCCGACATAAATCTCAGCAAGATCCTCTATGACCCACCTCCCAGAATATTGGAAATAAAAGCAAAAATAAACAAATGGGACCTAATGAAACTTAAAAGCTTTTGCACAACAAAGGAAGCTATAAGCAAGGTTAAAAGACAGCCCTCAGATTGGGAGAAAATAATAGCAAACGAAGCAATAGATAAAGGATTAATCTCAAAAATATGCAAGCAACTCCTGCAGCTCAATTCTAGAAACATAAATGACCCAATCAATAAATGAGCCAAAGAACCAAGCAGACATTTCTCCAAAGAAGACATACAGATGGCTAACAAACACATGAAAAGATGCTCAACATCACTCATCATCAGAGAAATGCAAATCAAAACCACAGTGAGGTACCATTACACGCCAGTCAGGATGGCTGCTATCCAAAAGTCTACAAGCAATAAATGCTGGAGAGGGTGTGGAGAAAAGGGAACCCTCTTACACTGTTGGTGGGAATGCAAACTAGTACAGCCACTATGGAAAACAGTGTGGAAATTCCTTAAAAAACTGGAAATAGAACTGCCATATGACCCAGCAATCCCACTCCTGGGCATACGCACCGAGGAAACCAGATCTGAAAGAGACACGCGCGCCCCAATGTTCATCGCAGCACTGTTTATAATAGCCAGGACATGGAAGCAACCTAGATGCCCATCAGCAGACAAATGGATAAGGAAGCTATGGTATATATACACTATGGAATATTACTCAGCCATTAAAAAGAATGCATTTGAATCAGTTCTAATGAGATGGATGAAATTGGAGCCCATTATACAGAGTGAAGTAAGCCAGAAAGATAAAGAACATTACAGTATTCTAACACATATATATGGAATTTAGAAAGATGGTAACGATAACCCTATATGCAAAACAGAAAAAGAGACACAGATGTACAGAACAGACTTTTGGACTCTGTGGGAGAAGGCGAGGGTGGGATGTTCTGAGAGAACAGCATTGAAACAAGTATACTATCAAGGGTGAAACAGATCACCAGCCCAGGTTGGATGCATGAGACAAGTGCTTAGGGCTGGTGCACTGGGAAGACCCAGAGGGATGGGGTGGAGAGGGAGGCGGGAGGGGGATCGGGATGGGGAACACAGGTAAGTCCATGGCTGATTCATGTCAATGTATGGCAAAAACCACTACAATATTGTAAAGTAATTAGTAAAGTAAATTGTAAAGTAATTCTTCCTGACCCAGGGATTGAACCTGAGTTTCCTATGTCTCCTGCATTGGCAGGCGAGTTCTTTACCACTAGTGCCTTCTGGGAAGCCTTGCTGTCTGCCTATTAAGCTTTATTTCTGGGTAAAACTTGCTGTGAACAGTGTTTTCTTTCCCCTCCTCCGAGCTAAGCCTGATCTGCCAGTTTTATAACTATTCTGATATATTTGAATTCCTGCTTAGTCCCCACTTTGAATCCTCTTCCCCCCAATGTAGTAATATATTTATTATGAGACTTAAGACTTACCGGTTTGGAAATGTGTTGTTTTGTTTTTTTAACCAAAGCATGCAAGGAAAAGAAATACAGCAATTGGTGTTTTATAAGCATTAGAGATGCTAGACTATCTCATAGGTTATTGTGAGGATTAAAGCACTGTAAACTGATTTCAAAGCCTGGTGTGCGGTAGTTCAATGGGCCGCAAAGAGTCGGAAACGACTTGGAACTGAACAACCAAAATCACAGTTGTAAGCCCTTTCATGTGATCTAGTGACAGTTATAGTCTAACATTATTATCAATTGACGATCTCTTCCTCTACACCTGGAATTTAGAACCAGAAATTGCTAGATTCCAGTCACTATTCTGATGTTGCTTAGTTGCTAATTTGTGTCCAGCTCTTTGCAACCCCATGGACTGTAGCCCATCTGGCTCCTCCGTCCATGGGGTTTCCCAGGCTAGAGTACTGGAGTGTGTTGCCACTTCCTTCTCCAGGGGATCTTCCTGACCCAGGAGTCGAACCCACATCTCCTGCATTGGCAGGTGGGTTCTTTCCCATTGAACCTCCAGGGAAGCCCAGCCATTCTATTATTTGGGCCCTGATTTTTAAAAATGTAATTTTTACCCTCATTAATAATTTACCTAAAATGGTACATTAAAAATATAGCTAAACTTTCCCCTTCCAGGTGCAGAGTCACAAGCCTCTGAGGCAGGAGGGCAGTGAGGGGGGGAGGGTACAGAGGCAGAACGCAGAGGAGGGGGCTAGAAGATTGAGAAGATTGGTTACATCAGGTGGATATGTTTGTTGAGCAAATAAGTAAATGTATTGGGAATAATGAGAGCCAGGTTTCTTATTGTCTGAAAAGAGATGTGCAGAGATGGAAAGGGGGCTTCCCAGTAGTAAAGAATCTGCCTGCCAATGCAGGAGATGCCAGAGACATGAGTTCGATTCCTGGGTCAGGAAGATCCCCTGGAGTAGGAATTGACAACCCACTCCAATATTCTTGCCTGGAGAATCCGCATGGACAGAGGAGCCTGGCGGGCTACCGTCCATGGGGTCACAAAGAGTTGGACGTGACTGAGCATAACACACAGGAAAATGAAACAGGAGTCAGCTAGAAGGGGCCCCTGCCGGTCAGATCTAGGACAATTTGAGCACTAACTTAAGTAATGAGGGTTTTGGATGTAACTTGTTAGGTTAATAGCAGTGTGTGTGTGCGTGCACACACGTGTGTGCTAGCATTTGTATATATATAGCATGCACATATATGTGTGCATGTGTATAAATATTAGACACACAGAGATGGGAAGAAGTGAGAAATGGGGAGAATTTCTGTAAAGTGACAAAGAAGGTGACTAAAATTAGGGTATAATTAGCTTTAAGATGTGGACAGAAAGTCCCAGAGCATAAGAAATGGGAAGGCAAGAGATGGCCATCAGCAAATGAGCCCCACCCTCTCCGCAGCCCCGTACGTTTTTAGAGTACATAAATGAATTAAAAACAACCTCTCAGCTTGTGTTTAAAATAAGCCTCTGTGGTTAAGTTTCCCCTTTACAATCTTCATTTATCAGACTTTCTGTCCCCCTCTAAAAATGGACCGTTCTATCATTTTTCTGCATTTAGAACCCTTGGTAACCCCTTTCATTGTAGGGAGGAGAGAGGAGGAATTTCAATAATAATTTTTCATCTCAGCTCCTCCACAGCTTCACATCAGCAGTTTTTCGGTATTAATACAATTATTTTTGAGCGCAGATGAAAGAAATGTCCGGAAACTTTGGTGGTGCTGACTCGTCAGGTTTGCCTGGGTGATTTTGTCACTTCACCTTCCATGTCCGTTTGCAGTCTAGCCGTTTGACAGAGATATTGACGTCCCGTCTCCAGGGCTTCAGAAATGTGATTTGTCTCTTTAGATATCAAAGACATTATTCGTAGGTGAGATTCCCTCCCCCCCTTTATTCTGTTAAGAAATGTCATTTTCAAGTGCAATTACCACGGCCTGGGAAAAATGACACTGAGTTTTAATAGTTTGCAAATTAAGTTTTTCAGATTCTGAATACTTAAGATATATTGCTGGTAATGAGTCAGATTGATTGTTGCAAAGAAAAGACTTCCTTTTATGGCCTATGTATATATTTTTAAACCTAAGATTTAATAATATTGTGAGACATGCAAGCATGAATCCTTATGTTGAATAATGGAATTATTCTTGGTGTTAGAAATCTTCAAAATAAATAACCTCTAGTAACCTTTGTTTCTATATGTCTATTCACTACTTAACCACTAATTTTTTTCTTTGCACAATAATCTCATCAAAGAAGAGATGATGGAAAGAATGGGCGTGTTTTGAGAAATTGGTAGAAAAATGCTACAAATTTAATTATAGCTATCCAGAGACTTAAAAATGAACTTAAAACTTATATGTGTTTTTTAAATCCGTTTCAGACACGGAATCGTTTTGAAGGCACAAGGTCAGAAGTGGAAGAACTCATGAACAAGATCAGACAGAATCCCAGGGACCACAAACGAGCAAGCCAGTTCACAGCGGAAGGCTACCTGTACGTCCAGGAGAAAAGTAAGAGATTCTCCCGCGGGGGTGAATAGATCATTAAAATTATTTTAAAACTCTCACTGTAATTACTCTCTGATATTTTGGGAGTAATTTTTCCTACCACTTTCTTTGCTGTCTGGAGGTGTTGGTTGCAGTTTTGGGGGGGAGAACACATTCCTGCTCTAGGGAAAGGATGGTGAGATTAGGAACGCTCTGAGTACCCTGCTTTCTAGCCACAACCCACCGATTCTCTGTCGCACTTTGTTAAAATTTGCTTGCAAGGGAGGAATGACTTGGTAACATCTGAAAGCGAGGTGGGTATTAGCTTTTTCCTCTTTTCTTCTCATCCTCGTCTTTAGCACCAACACCCAGCCACCCACATACTCATATACACGTGCACCCCCCAGAGCCCTGTTCTTCCATGTTGAAGTCAAGAAGTGCGTATGTCTCTCCTGCTTTCACATCAGTTCTTTGATACTTGTCTGAGATCATTTTTTGTCCTTGTTAAAAGTATCAGGGCAATTGCATATGACTATGAAAAAAAATTCCTAGACGACCTGCTAATGTGTCTCACTGAATTTTCAGCATTGTTTTTTTCTCAATGAGTGTGCAGTGTGTAGAGTATCCTTATTTTGAAATTAAAGCACCCTGCCATGCTTTCACACTTTTGACAGTTTGGTCTTACTTTAATGATGAGGCTGTTGCAGTTTACCTCTTCAGCTGTGGAGCCTGATGGCTGGTTAGCAGAAGCAGTAGTGGGCTTCCCGGGTGGTGCTAGTGGTAAAGAATCCCCCTGCCAGCGCAGGAGACGGGAGAGACTAGGCTTCGATTCTTGGATCAGGAAGATCCCCTGGAGGAGGGCATGGCAGCCCACTCCAGGTTCTTCCTGGATAATCTGATGGCAAGAAGAGCCTGGCGGGCTACAGCGCATGGGGTTGAAAAGTCAGACGTGACTCAGGGAGTGAGCACGCAGACGCAGAAGGGGCGGTATGTGAGAGTGTTCCTGTATTTCCAGTTTCCCTCCCCTCTGCCCTTGACTGCGGTTAGGGTGCTTTAGAGTTTTCACTTCATTTGCCAAGTGGGACTCTTGCAACCAGTTTTCAAACTGACCGGTTTTGTAGCAGAGAGACTCAGGGAACAGCCACGTGATCTGGGTGATCATGTTACATGCAGTGGGCAGAGTGGCGGTTCTTTTTCGATTTGTCCTTCTTTAATGTGGGCTTAGTCTTAATGCCTCGTCAAGGACAGTTACTGGCATGGCAGTACTGTAAATTTGTCTATTTTTTTTTAGTCTCTCTCCCTCCCCCAGCCAAAAAAAGAAACTGAGAGGCAATTTATTTTTACAAATTCTGGTTGAATGGCAAAATCATGTCATTTCTAAAGGTGCTATTAGGAAAAACAGCTATTGAACTGTGTATAGAGTGAATATTTCATTAAAAAATTTTTTTACTGGAGTACAGTTGATTTATAATGTTGTGTTAATTTCTGCTTTACAGCAAAGTGAGTCAGTTATACATATATTTGTTTTCTTTTTCATATTCTTTTCCATTGTGATTTATCATAGGACATTGAATATAGTTCCCTGTGCTATACAGTGAATGGGACCTTGTTTATCCATTCTGTATATTCAGTTCAGTTCAGTCGCTCAGTCGTGTCCAACTTTTTGAGACCCCATGAATTTCAGCACGCCAGGCCTCCCTGTCCATCACCAACTCCCGGAGTTTACTCAAACTCATGTCCATTGAGTCGGTGATGCCATCCAGCCATCTCATCCTCTGTCGTCCCCTTCTCCTCCTGCCCCCAATCCCTCCCAGCATCAGGGTCTTTTCCAATGAGTCAGCTCTTTGCATGAGGTGGCCGAAGTACTGGAGTTTCAGCCTCAGCATCAGTCCTTCCAATGAACACCCAGGACTGATCTCCTTTAGGAGGAACTGGCTGGATCTCCTTGCAGTCCACGGGACTCTCAAGAGTCTTGTCCAACACCATAGCTCAAAAGCATCAGTTTTTTTGGTGCTCAGCTTTCCTCACAGTCCAACTCTCACATCCATAGGTGTGTATTACTAGCTTGCTAATCCCAAGTTCTCAATCCTTTCTTACCCATCTAAATTTTTAGATCTTCTTAACAGTCAAGTGAAAAAAATCACAAGAAGCTTTTTTCGACTTATAATTGTTGGTTAACTTACTGACTTTGAGAGAGATGGGGCTGAAATTGGACCGAAAAAACCACAGTGACAGAATTCTTCACTTATTAGCTGTATGCCAGGCACTGTGCTAAACTCTTTATCCATCTTGTTTTATTTAGTGCATTAAAAAAGCCCTATGAATTGTAAGGTGCTGCTATTACCCCATTTACCAATGAGAACACAGAAGCACCGAGGGTTAACAATGCTCCTTCGGTCCTGCGCCTCCTCACTGCTGGAACTGTCTGAGACTGGAGCCTGTGTTGGGCTTCCCTGGTGGCTCAGATGGTAGAGAATCCACCGGCAATGCGGGAGACCTGGGTCGGGAAGATGCCCTGGAGGAGGGAACGGCCACCCGCCCCAGTATTCTGGCCTGGAGAATCCCATGGGCAGAGGAGCCTGGCGGGCTATCGTTCATAGGGTCGCAAAGAGTTGGACACCACTGAGCGACTTTCACACACGCGTGCACACACACACACGTATGCACACACACACAGAGTCTGTTGCACCCTTTCTGTCATATTGCCTGAAGCTTGGACGGTGTGAGAAGCCGTCGCTAATCTCTGTGCTTAGGGCCGGTTGAGTGGGGTCCGATGGAGTCAGGAGGGCATTGCAGCTTAATTAGTGAAGCATCATGATATCTGGGCAAGAGATTCTGAGGTTTGGCTTTGCCATTTTGCAGGCATTTAGTCTAAGCCCAAGATTTTTTAGATTAAAAAGACAGTAATATAATTATCCTCTCTTGAGGTATTTTTCTTGGTGTTGAATGAAATACCTATGCAGTATTTTTATGAACCGTAGAACAGAGTACATATGCCTGCTATTGATAACACACACACTCATACCAGGGGTTCACAAACTCTGGGCCAGCCCTAAGGATGGTTTCAGATGAGATTTATTGTGGTCTAGTGACCCGTTTAATCTCCCCTTCACCCAAGGTGCTGTAATTCATTTTTCCTAAAGCTAAATGCATTTCTTTTAAATGAGTCCTTCTCCCTGCTCGTAAGTTTGTTCTTTTTGATTTTTAGGGATAAAAATCTATATTTTTAAGCTTTATTTGTTTTCAGATGTGATGATGTTGATAATAAGTGTTGACTTTTTTTTTTTATTTTAATGTCCTTTCTTGGTTAAAGTAAAAATTATCAATGGGATAATTGATAATTATGAATGGGACCTCACTTTTCCTTTGCTGTGATGGGACCATTCTAGGTCTCCCGACTTGGGACCATTTTCTTTTAAGACCTGTGATGGTTGTAATACTGACTAAGCAAGAGGTAAAAAGTGGTTCCAGAAGTGTTCTGGTGCATATGTGGACAACTCCCTCTTATGTTCTTCATGCTTCATTTAAATATATTTTTACTTTTGGCTGCCCTGGGTCTTTGTTGCTGCGAGTGGGCTTTCTCTAATTATGGTGAGTGGGGGCTCCTGTTTAGTTGTGGTACACAGGCTTCTATTACAGCACGTGGCTTTGGCTGCTCTGAGGCATGTGGGATCTTCGTTCCCGGACCGGGGATCAAACTCTTGTCCCCTGCAATTAGCGGGCAGATTCTTAACCAATGGGCCATCAGGGAGGTCTCATACTTCATTTTAAAGTTTAACTTTGACATCGTTAGTAAGGATAGCTGCTTGCAAGGTGCTTTAGTGGGCTTAAAACACTAGATAGATTTATAGTCTACATGCTTTTCTGCACTGTGATTCTACGACTCTATTAAATATTTTGAGAGGCCAGAATTGAATCCAAAACCATCACATATATCTGGTGGAATTCTTGACATTCTCATGAGCTATTCATACGTAGACAAAAACAAAAAGTATAGTTTAACATTAGGAGATTTTCATGTATGAGATAACAGTCTAGCAGATTATATGAAAAATATGTCTTTAAATTATGTGTTTGTTGCTGAGAACTGTTAGGACCTTTTCTCAAACTGTCTCTATGCGCCCTCTTATTTCCCCTAGTTTTTCCCTTGTCTTAGATAAGCTGTGTTGCTAATTTCTTACCTTGAGCTGTATTAGTTGCCATTTCTTGGGTTTTTTCTCTTTAGCAATGTAGAATTCTGCATATCTGTTTATAAGGAAACATGTAAAGTTCTGTTTTTGTTGAAGGGCCGCCTCCGTTCGGTTCCAGCTGGGTTAAACACTACTGCATGTATCGGAAAGCGGCCAAGAAGTTCACCATGATCCCGTTTGAGCACAGATCCGGGGGGAAGCTTGTAAGTGTTTGCTTTTTATACTTTGTACTGTCTGTGATGTGGTCTTCGAGGGCGTCAATTTAATGGTGTTTCCATTCCCTAATGATAAATACCTTCTGTTTTGTTTTTAGAATGAAAAAATTGTCTTTTTTTCCTAAATAAAATTGGCCAGAAAATGATTCCCGTGTTTTCTGAATTGCTGGCATGTGTTTTTTAAAACATATTTTAGAAATATGTATTTATTTGGCTGCACCAGGTCTTAGTCCTGGCATGCGGATCTCTTACATGCGGCATGTGGGCTCCAGTTCCCTGACCAGGGGTTGAACCCAGGCCCCCTGCCTCGGAAACGCGGAGTCTTAGCTACCGGACGTCCTGTTGGCATGGATTTTTATGGTCAGAATTTTTTTTTTAAAGAATTATTTGATGTCCCTGTTACTGGAAGATACAGTTAATACCTTCAGCATGCTTTCCTGACTCAGTGGGCTGACTGCTTAGGATTTACGGGGAAGGCCTGGTGTGTCCACGTGATGGTGCTGGTTTAGTTGCTAGGTCGGGTCCAACTCTTGCTATCCCCGCCATGGGGGATAGCCCTCCAGGCTCCCCTGTCCACGAGATTTCCCAGGCAAGAATGCTGGAGTGGGTTGTCATTTTCCTCCTCCAGGGGAATCTTCCCCAGCTGGTGATTGAACCCACGTCTCTCACGGAGTCTTTATTGACTGAGCCATGTACACACATAAATTCACATAAATGAGAAGATTACAGAGTAGATGATCTGTAATGAAGTTTGCTGCTTTTCATTCAAACTTTAACCTTCTCACTTAGACACTCACCATTTAGTTTACACCTCCTGTAGAAATAAACATCACAGCAACTCGTGATATAGGAAATGTATGCAAGAAGCCCACAGGAGGTGTCTGGGTGGAAAAGGTGGTCTTTGTTTTAAAGCAGAAGCTGTAGCTCTTAGCAACAGTAATAATCAACACAGAGCTCCTCTCACTAACATTGACTGTAACTGGTGACACATTTTAAGGTTAATTCATTGCTTGCTGGGTGGATGGGCATAATTTTGCTTCTGTGAATAGAGAATTAACCCAAGTTCACGTCTGTTTACACATACTTTGCATCTTCCTGAAAACTATTTAAAGCTGCTTGTAATAGAAACACATTTTTGTGATATCGAAATAGACATGTAAAATCGTGGCCATGGTAAAGAAGAGGAAGCGAGGATGTCACCCCTGGAGGGGGATGGGTTTTTTGGTTATTGTGTGCTTTTTTCTTTCTTTTTTTAAAGATCACAGTCATTTATTTTTGTCAAATGTAACTAAAGTTTAATGGATACAATCAGGAATAATCTGTTAAGAACATATCAGACACAGAGAAGGCAAAATTTGTTGTTAAGTGAAGCATCAAATCTAATAGAAGAGCAAACTCCAGGAATGATCAGCAACTGTGTGCAACTCATCAACCAAATGCTCGTGATTACTTTATACCTCTGAGGACCACTGGTACGATCAGAAGTAGTGAAAGGATAAATATGGATTAACTTGTGTATCTCTGTACACTTTTTCCAGTTTTTAAAAATTTTATATTTAGTGGGAGGATAATTGCTTTACAGTGATGTTGTTTTCTGCCATACATCCACATGAATCAGCCATAGGTATGTATATGAACCATGCCTCTTGAACACCCTCTCCCCTCCCCATTCTCTTTTTTTTTTTTTTTTGCCTTTTTTAAAATTTATTTTTCAGTGGACCAACTAAGCACGAGGTGGAGTGCGAGTTTCCTATCAGAGCCGATCAAGTCCCCGACACACATCTGCTTAGTGGTGGCTTTCTGTTTTAGCCCCAAATAATAAATACATTAAAAATATGATGACTGTGATATTTTGAATGTTTTTAACATCTGAATGCTGGTTTAATATTAGAGATCTTCACATTCCAGAAAATACTAAAATATTGCAGAAGTGTTTCTCCGACTCCTTACAGTTTCTTACTGAGAACCTGTTTTTGCATTGCTTCTGTCTCCTGTTTTCCGCTGCTTTTTAAAGCTCTTGAAGAGCTTTAATGGTATCTGGGATAAAATGGTACCATATTTAACTGAACACCCAGTAAAGGTAAATTCAGGGTGTTTCACTGAGGAACCGGCAAAACACATAGATGTGTTGTGAAGATCCCCAGGAGAAGAAAATGGCAACCCACTCCAGTATGCTTGCCATGCATGCTCCCATGGACAGAGGAGCCTAGTGGGCTACAGTCCATGGGGTTGCAAAGACTTGGGCACAGCTGAGCACACGCACACATAGATGGAATGGTTCTAGCTTTAGGTGATCACAATGGCTGATCCAAGGTCCTTCGTGTACTTTTATGTAGATTCCTATGGAATTGAAGTTTTTGTAGGTCAGAAATGGTTACCTGTGAGCTGTTTCATGTGGTACAATGTAATGTGAAATGCAAACACATGATCTTTTTTTTTTTTTAACAAGAGGGCAATAAGAATAACAAATATAGATATGTGGAAACTATATTGTTAATCCACCTTTTAAAATTAGCACTCAAAAGGTCTGGTTTAATGTTACTGTAATTGAAGCAGGGTCTAAAAAATCTTAAGAAAAGATCAGTGACAGAAATGGCGACAGTTCTAGATAAACTGGTTCAAAAGAGAATAGAATAGAGGAACCTAAAATCTGAACCTTGCCTCCCTCCCCGCATCAAGTATAGGATACTTAACTCTGTGTATGTTTATACTGTAGTGTCTGAAAATGCTTAAAATGATTCTTTGCAGGGGGATGGAGAGGTCTTCTTTTTGAAAGAATGTACCAGGAGACATACTGACTCCATTGACAGAAGGTTTTGCTTTGACGTGGAAGCTGCTGACCGGTAAGTTATTGGAATTATTGGACTTCATGGAAAGTCGTTTAAGAAAATGATTTAAAGAATAGTTAATTGCAACTTGGATTTCTGTGGCCTGGGAGGCTGTTATCTTGCTATATTTCCAAGCTGTGTATTCACTGTGGGCTGTTCTGTGTTGGTTACTGCGTTTCACTGTGGAATGATAGCTTAGTCTTGGCCGAAGTCTGCAGTCACTTTACTGGTATTGTCACTTAAACGATGACCTTGGGGTGTTTCATTGTTGATCCAAGCCTCCTTTTCTGGCACTAAAAGTGTAAGGTGGGAAGATGAGGAAGTAGGTGATAGAGCTAAAAAGAGGTGGTTGTGGCTGTTCATATACGGTAGTATTCATTTTTCTGTGGGAATTCTCCATGTATGTATGGAAAGGTAATAGAAGGTCACAGGCAAGCTCTGTTTATTCAAAGACGAGTTATCTCTTTTTCTTGTGATATGACTTTTAGTTATTTAGTTAGAAAAGAGTCTTAGCTGGAGGGAAAGAAGTTAAAAAAAAAGAAAAGCAAAGCTCATTTGTCAGTATTACTACCTGTCTGGCATTTATTTCTGTGTCCTTCCATAGTACTAAGGCAAATCATGGTGCTCATAGAATATTTCTTTTTAATGACTGCTGGTATGAAGGTTTCTTGCCAGCCTAGTTTTGGACAACAATGGTCTTTAGATAATGATGTTTCGTATTTCTATAATAAAAGTTTACAATATGAGATTTTTTAAACACAAGTTCGTTTCAGATCAGGACCCAAGAATACAAAAATAATTAATGTTTCCTCTTCCGTCAGATGATATAACTGAGTCTGTGGGGTTCATTCAATAAATGCATTGAAGACCAGGGACATAAAAATGTGTGCTTATGCACCATGGTAATACGTAAATACAATGAAAAGGACAAATGGTTTAATAAGGCTTTTGCCAAGACTGTAAAAAAAAAAAGAGAGTGTCATTGTAAAAGAGGTTAAATTTCAAGCCAGTAAGGATAAGTTCAAAAACTTTAAGACAAGATTTGGGCTGTATAATACAACTTGAGTGTAAATATGTATGCTGTACATGTTTGGGCACATATTTGCTGTACGTATTTGGGTGTACAAAGTACCCCCATTGTAAGCATTGACTGAGTTTTCTCTACGTATCAGACAGTGTTCTAAATTCTTCTCTTCTTACCTCACTTTATGCTCAGCCCAGCTCTGTCAGGCAGACATTATGCTTCTCATTTTGTGATGAGAAATGGAGCCTTATGTGGTTCTCCTAAGGTCGTGTAGCTAGTGGGTGGAAGAGCTGATGTTTGAACTGTTGCGTTTGCCTCTGGAGCCCAGGCTGTTGGCTGCTCTGCTGCAGGCATCAGCGTGTGGCTGTGTAAGTGTGTTGTCTTTGAAACAGTTGACAGAGGTGAGTCAGCAGTGATGTCTTATCAGAAAATATGTCAAATGAGGTTCATCTGCATTTCTTTGAAAAGGTAATTCTAGTACTTCCATTTATTGTTTTAATATGATTTGTATTTTTCCCAGTCCTGTGTTTTCTCTAAGACCTTGATCATGCCAAATGCTCTTCTTCATTGAGATCCTTATTACAATGATAGCTATTGAATTGACCAAAAAGTTTGGGTTTTTCTGCAAGATGTTATGGAAAAACCCAAACAAACTTTTTGACCAACCCCGTACTTTCCACCCCTCATAAAGGTTGATGAGTGGTTATTGTAGAGTTACTTTCATATTGATGGTGTCTTGTATGAAGACCCTCAGAACTGGGGAAGACATTAGAGGTGATCTGTTTTAAAGCAGAGACATTACTTTGTCAACAAAGTTCCATCTAGTCAAGGTTATGGTTTTTCCAGTGGTCATATGTGGATGTGAGAGTTGGACTATAAAGAAAGCTGAGTGCAAAATAATTGATGCTTTTGAATTGTGGTGTTGGAGAAGACTCTTGAGAGTCCCGTGGACTGCAAGGGGATCCAACCAGTCCATCCTAAAGGAGATCAGTCCTGGGTGTTCATTGGTAGGACTGATGTTGAAGCTGAAACTCCAATACTTTGGTCACCTGATGTGATGAGCTGACTCATTTGAAAAGACCCTGATGCTGGGAGGGATTGCGGGCAGGAGGAGAAGGGGATGACAGAAGATGAGATGGTTAGATGGCATCACCGACTCAATGGACATGAGTTTGGGTAAACTCCGGGAGTTGGTGATGGACAGGGAGGCCTGGCGTGCTGCGGCTCATGGGGTCGCAAAGAGTCGGACACGACTGAGCGACTGAACTGAACTGAACTGATTTCAGTGGTTTTCAAACTGCTCTATAGGAATGTCTTCTTTTCAAATAAAAACTTTACACTTTAGGTGTGTATAAATCAGAAAAAAAGAGAGCTCTCTTATTAAAGTGGGGTAGGGTACCTGGAGGGCTTCCTAGGTGACGTTAGTGGTAAAGAGTCCACCTGCCAATGCAGGAGACATAAGAGATGTGGGTTCAGTCCCGGGACTGGGGAGGTCCCTTGGAGGAGGACATGGCACCTCATGCCAGTACTCTTGCCTGGAGAATCCCGTGGACAGAGGAGCCTGGCAGGCTGCAGTCCATGGGATCACAGAGAGTTGGACACGACTGAAGTGACTTAGCATGCGTGCATGCTGGGGACCTGGATCCTTACCCTCTCAGCTGCCTTCTTCTTGAAGAAATCTCTAATTTACTTCCATTGATGCCCAGAGCTGCTTTCTGGAAACTGGGTGGAGGTGGACCAGTAATCTAGTTTACATGATTCAAGAGAGGCATACAGGATCTAACGTCTAAAATGATAGCTGACGATGTATTTGGAGTCAGCTGGGATTGATTGAGAGACATTCCAGGCAGAGGCATGCATATGTGTAAAGTTCTGGAGACAGGAGAGAGTGTGGTCCATGTGAGGTGCCCCTGGGGATGGACGCCCAACATCACTGGAGCAGAGAGCCGGGGAGGATGGAGACAAGGCTTGACGGTGGGGGTCAGGGCCTGACCTTGAGGTTTCGAACTTAATTTATTAAATGGTTTTAAGCAGGGCCTTGAGTGATAGGTTCATATTTTTCAAAACCCGCTGTGGCAAAGTAGAGAAAGTTTAGAAATGGCAGGAGTGGTTGGAAGGGTTATGGATTGGTGTGGTGGTGGTGGAAATGGAGGCCAGAGTGTTCTGTTTGAGGAAGACTTTTAGAGAGAAATTTACAGAAACATTGGACGTTAGACTCCAGGGTGAAGGAGGAGAAGATTTCTGGCTCGAGCAACTACGTGGTGCTGTTTACTAAGATGGGAGACCCAGAAGGCACAAGGTTGGAGGAAGGTGATGACTCCGGTGGTGGGTCTGTTGGGTTGGCTTGCTGTGGGCCGTTCATTGATACACAAAGCAGGCAACTGGGTGTAGCCCTCGGCATTTTCAGCAGCATTGGACTCGAGCTGCCCTTGTGCCTCCTGCCACTCTGCATCCTGTGACTGTCACCGCAGAGAACCAGGCTGGTCCTCCCCTGATTTGGGCAGCCTGTCCGTTTGCAGCCGTTGCACCTTGAAGTGTATTTCCCATTGTGGTATTTGTCTCTCCATCCATTCACGTGGTTTCACCCTCAAAGTATCTCTGTCTACAATCTGTAGTTTTCTTCCTTTTTTCCGTGTTTGGAACTACATGTAGACTTTTTAAGTTCCGTGTATCGGTGTGTCTCGGTTCCCTTCCATTTATACTTTTCTTGGTAATTTCAGTGTGACTTCAGATACTCCGTGTAGGACTTTGCAGCTTTCTCCGTGGACTCCCCTCCTTCAGTCCTCTGTTCCTCACCTTCCCTCAGCCATTTCCGCTCGTGCTCACTCCTTAGATCTTATCACCAGGATGGGTACCCTGTCGGTCATCTCAACTGTGAGGCTTCCTCCTTCCAACACCATCTTCTATTCTTCTCAGCTTACTCTTCACTAGTAAGTAGCCTTCGCTTGCAATCAACTGATCCTACTTTTCTCAGCCCCTCACACCCTCACTTCTTTCCATGTGTGAATGGGATTTCAATGTGTGAATTTGTCATTTGTTAGAGTCACTCTTTTCAATACACTCAACCCCGCTGCCCTTCTCTGCCATGGTTAGACTTGTTTGCACAGCTCCAGATTGAGGAGGATTCACCGCTGCCTTCTCTCTTCCTGGAAAGTTGTATTCACTTCACATTCATGACCACTGGCCTCAGATAGGCCATTAACCCTGACCACAAATCATCTTCCATTTTCTTAGCTCCTTTATTCTCCTGGTTGATGAATATTTTATATTTTCCCCTCTCTCTAAACTTCTGGGATGGCCTCCCTTTCCTGATGATTTTCTGTCCTGTTTTGCTGTGAACTGTGAACTTAGAACTGATTTGAAGAGCTCTTCCCCTGAAATGGATGTCCTCTCCTTCGTCAGTGCCGGGTACCCTGCCTTCCCTCTGCTGCCATGGGGACCGTCAGCAACCAGCCTGTGTCCAGCTGTTTCCATTCCCTCTTCGCCTTCCCTCCTTACTTCTCCAGGATGTCACACAAGTAGTTCTTCTTTTGCTTTCTCATTGACGCCTGTTTTGCCCTTTCTACTGGACGATCCCCTCAGTCTACGAAACACTCTTAATTTTATCCATCTTAAAAAAAAAAATACCACCGCCAACACCAGTGAAAGAACCCTATCTTCCCTTTTGTCTGCTGCCTATGATTCATTTCGCATACACAACAGGAATTCTTCAAGAAATGCCAACATTCAGGTCTCCCGTGTACTCAGGGCTTGCGTTCCCTTCCAGCTGCTCTCCTCTGGGCCCTCTCTCGCTGGGCCCTGGCCTCCGCCCGTCCGCTGCGGTGTTCAGCGAAGGTCATCGTGGGCTCAGGCCGCCGCCTGCAGTGTCAGCTCTGTCTTCCTGTTCTTCCCCGGCAGCAGCGTCTGATGTGGCCGTTCACCTTCTCCTCTGTGATACCTTTGCTCTGCTTGGCTCAATAACCTCACACCTGCTTGCTTTTTCTCCCGCCCCACTGGCTTTTCCATGTTTAGATTCCTTTGCCAGATTTCCTCATTTCCTGGACTTTTTGTTATTAGAGTTCTCTGGAGCTCAGTACTTTTCTTTTTATCCTTTAAAATTTTCTTTTCTATTGAAGCATAAATTTATTATAATAATTTAATTTTATTTACAGTGTTGTGTTAATTTCTGCTGTACAACAAAGTGACTCAGGTGTGTGTGTGTGTGTGTGTGTGTGTGTGTGTGTGTGTGTGTGTGTGTGTGTGTGTGTGTGTGTGTGTGTGTGTGTGTGTGTGTGTGTGTGTGTGTGTCTCCTCTGTCCATGGAATTCTCCAGGCAAGAGTACTGGAGTGGGTTATCATTTCCTTCTCCAGGGGATTTTCCCGACCGAGGGGTCCAACCCGGATCCTCCCACATTGTAGGCAAATTCTTTGTTATCTCAGCCACTAGGGAAGCCCCATATATATGTATGTATGTATCTGTATATATCTATCTGTCTGTCTGTCTATCTATCTATAAAAAGATCTTCATGACCCAGATAACCACAATGGTGTGATCATTCACTTAGAGTCAGACATTCTAGAGTGCTAAGTCAAGTGGGCCTTAGGAAGCATCAGTATGAACAAAGCTAGTGGAGGTGATGGAATTCCAGTTGAGCTATTTCAAATCCCAAAACATGATGCTGTGAAAGTGCTGCACTCAGTATGCCAGCAAATTTGGAAAACTCATCAGTGGCCACAGGACTGGAAAAGGTCATTCATTCCAATCCCAAAGAAGGGCAATGCTAAGGAATGTTCAAACTACCGCACAATTGCACTCATTTCACATGCTAACAAAGTATTGTTCAAAATCCTCCAATTCTCCAAGCTAGGCTTCAACAGTATATGAACTGAGAATTTCCACATGTTCAAGCTGAATTTAGAAAAGGCAGAGAAACCAGACATTCAATTGCCAACATCTATTGTGTCATAGAAAAAGCAAGAGAATTCCAGAAAAACATCTGCTTCATGACTATGCTAAAGCTTTTGACTGTGTGGATCACAAGAAACTGAAAAATTCTTAAAGAGGTGGGAATACTAGACCACCTTAACTGCCTCCTGAGAAATCTGTATGCAGGTCAAGAAGCAACAGTTAGAACCAGACGTGCAATAACATACTGGTTCAAAATTGTGAAAGGAGTACATCAAGGCTGTATTTTGTCACCCTGCTTATTTAACTTATATGCAGAATACATCATGCAAGATGGCCAGGCTGGATGAAGCACTCATTGGAATCAAGATTGCAGGGAGAAATATCAGTAACTTCATATATACAGATGACACCACCCTTATGGCAGAAAGTGAAGCGGAATTAAAAGAGGCTCTTGATGGGGTGAAAGAGGAGAGTGAAAAAGCTGGCTTAAAACTCAACATTTAAAAAAGGAATATCATGGCATCTGGTCCCATCACGTCATGGTAAATAGATAGGGAAACAATGGAAACCAAAATCACTGTGGACAGTGACTATAGCCATGAAGTTAAAAGATCCTTGCTCCTTGGAAGAAAAGCTATGACAAACCTAGATAGTGCATTAGAAAACAGAGACATTACTTTACCAACAAAGTCCATATAGCTGAAGCTATGATTTCTCCAATAGTCATGTGTGGATATGACAGTTGGACTATAAAGCAGACTGAACACTGAAAAATTGATGCTTTTGAACTGTGGTGTTAGAGAAGACTCTTGAGAGTCCCTTGACTGCAAGGAGATCAAACCAGTCAATCTTAAAGGAAATCAGTTCTGACTATTCATTGGAAGGACTGATGCTGAAGCTCTGTTACTTTGGCCACCTGATGCAAAGAGCTGACTCATTGGAAAAGACCCTGATGCTGGGAAAGATTGAAGGCACGAAAAGGGGATGGCAGAGGACAAGACAGTTGGATGGCATCACTGACTGGATGGACATGAGTTTGAGCAGGCTCCAGGGGGTGGTGAAGGACAGGGAAGCCTGGCATGCTGCAGTCCATGGGGTTCCAAAGATTTGGACACAACTGAGCGACTGAACAGCAACATATATATTTATATAAGCCCCATGTACACATATCTGTATATATTCTTTTTTATATCCTCTTCCATTCTGATTTATCATAGGATATTGAATATAATTCACTGTTCTATATAGCAGTACTTTGTTGTTTTGTCTGTCCTATATTTATATCAATACTAGTTTACATCTGCTAATCCCAACCTCCCAATCCTTCCCTCCCCTTTGGCAACCATAGGTTTGTTCTCTATTTCAGCAAGTCTATTTCTGTCTCACAAATATGTTCACTTGTGTCATATTTTAGATTCCATGGAGCTCAATCTTTAGATCTCTCTCTAACCATCTTGTCCAGCCTCAGGACTTTACATGCTATCTATATGTCTGTAAAAACTTCCCAATTTATTGTCTATGCCTGGAGCTCCTTCGTGAACTCCAGGTTTTTATAGCCATTTTTATAGTTGCTTCTGGGGTGTGTACTAGGCATTTCAATCAATGCCAGAGTGGGAGCGATTGATTGGTTTTTATAAAGTTTCTAAGAATTCATGGGGGAGACAAGGTATATGCTCTTTACCGACCCAACATTTTATATAGGTATGATACTTCAACCTTATCATATAAATACTAATAATATGTAGATTTTTTTAAGTAGTGTGTCTCATTGTAGTCTTCTTCTCACAAGCTTTTTGGTTACCTTGGAAGGCTTTCACGTGTGTGTCTCCTTGGGTCTCTGGGATCATGTGACTCTTCAGTTGTATTATAGAATTCTGTTGTCTTTGGTTTGTTTCCTCATTTCTGAATAACCTCAGTCTGTTCAGGTTGAATATTACCAGTGGGTAGTGTATTTGTGGGGCCCTTATTTTCCTTTTACCCACCTCTGGCAGTGTGTTGCTGTTAGTCTTCTACTTCTAGGACAAAATCAGGAAGGAGGGAGAGAGAGTCACTACCCTAATTCTGGGGATTTTTAAGGCATAATTTAGCAAAAAATTTGAATGGGATTGGCTCTTATTTTGTCTCTTTCCCTGATTCTCGGTCAAGCAAACTATTGGGAATTAGAAGTAATTTGTTCCTTGTCTATTAGATTATGAATTCCTTGAGGATAAGACTCTCATCTCATGAACTACAATACCCAATGCAGTGCTTTATATGTGGTGGGCATTCACCAAATTTGTGCTGGATTAAATGAAATTGAATTGTTGCTTAGCAGAGACAGGACTGGGATTAGATTCAATCAGGCAACAGTCAGTGAACTGTCCTTTTCTTCCGTGCGCACTGCAGCATTGTGAGTGTCCGCGTTTGCATTCTGCTGAAAGAAAATGCGCTTAACCCATTTTGGAGTGTATGAGTATTGCAGATAGGTTTCTAATGGGGTGTGTACAGAATTTCTATTGTGGACCTTCGTATTCAGTATTTCACCACTGATTGCATGTTTCATGTAAAGTTATCTTGTCTTCTTTCTGGTTTCAGTCTTTGCTAGTCTTTTATTCTTTATGTTGGAAAAGCAGTCAAGTTAACACTGTAACAGTAGGAAACACTTCATAAACTGCAAAATGGAGCCTGGCCTTGAATTTGACCTGTGCACATGTAAATCAAGAGCATGCACTTCACTGTCACATGAGTTCAGATCAGATTTGATTGCATGCAACAGAAAAACTCAAAATATAATAAAATACATTAAACAGTGTACAGGATGAGTTTTCCCTTTGTTAGTAAGCCTGAAGGTGAGCAGGTCAGAGCTGATAGACTTCTTGGTGTCAGACATGCCCCATCTTGTGCATTTACCTTGCTAGTCACCTGGGGGCAAAGATGCCTACTCACATGTACTATGTAGCCTTGTCTCTTGTAGTAGGAACACTTTCCAGAGGAAACACACACTGGTTTTGCTCATATACCATTGGCCTTGATGGAGTTGTGTGGTTATATCTAGCTGCAAGGGAAGCTGGGAAGTACTGAGACAAGGAAATGTCTGGGAACAAAAGAGAGCAATCCTGGACTCTGTGGTGGTTCCGTGGTTAAGAATCTGCCTTGCAATGAAGGGAGTGAGTTCGATCCCTGGTCAGAGAGCTAAGACCCTGCATGCTGTGTGGTGTGGCAAAGAAAAAATATTAACGTTGCATTTGATGAAAATAAGAAAAATAATTATTTAAAAAGAAAAGAGCAATCCATGTGTTGTTCTAATATTAATACTTGGGAAATCTCTTGCTAAGAATGAAGGGGAGAATAGCCCACGGGTTGGTTTCCAACGTGCTGTTACTGCTTTGGTTATCAGTGGTTAGGAGGGTATGTGGTTCATTTTCCTTTCTTCTGTTCACTGAAAGCTTACTTTAACTACTTTAGATAAGAAGTAGTTAAGAACACATATATTAAGAACAACATTAGCAAAGTGAAAAGACAACCCACAGAGTGGTAGAAAATTCTTGCAGATGACATATCTGTAAAGGCAGTGGTCCCCACCAGGGACTGGTTTTGTGAAAGACAAGTTTTCTATGAGCTGGGGATGGTGGGGATGGTTTCAGGGTGATTCATACACATTACATATATTGTGCACTTTATTTCTAATCTAATGCCGCTGCTCATCTGGCAAGAGTACCGGTGCACAGCCCAGAGGTTGGAATCTCCTGCAATAAAAGCCTTGTATCCAGAATATATAAAGAACTCCTAACTCAATAACAAAAAACAAATAACCCAATTAAAATGGGTAAAAGTTCTAAATGAGACATTTCTTCAAAGAAAATACACAGGTGGTTGATAAGCATGGTCTTCCCTGGTAGCTCAGCTGGTAAAGAATCCACCCGCAATGCAGGAGACCCAGTTCAATTCCTGGGCTGGGAAGATCCACTGGAGAAGGGATAGGCTACCCACTCCAGTATCGTTGGACTTCCCTGGTAGCTCAGCTGGTAAAGAATTCACCTGCACTGTGGGAGACATGGGTTCAATCCCTGGGTGGGGAAGATCCCCTGGAGAAGGGAAAGGCTACCCACTCCAGTATTCTCACCTGGAGAACTCCATGGACTGTATAGTCCATGGGGTTACAACTGGACATGTCTGAGCGACTTTCATTATTAAGCACATCAAAAGGTGCTTAACATCATTAGCTAGTAGGGAAATGCAAACCTAAACCACAATAAGATATCCCCCACTAGGGTAACTATAATTGCTGCTGCTGCTGCTAAGTCGCTTCAGTCGTGTCTGACTCTGTGCGATCCCATAGATGGCAGCCCACCTGGCTCCCCTGTTCCTGGGATTCTCCAGGCAAGAACACTGGATTGGGTTGCCATTTCCTTCTCCAATGCATAAAAGTGGAAAGTGAAAGTGAAATCGCTCAGTAGTATCCAACTCTTAGTGACCCCATGGATTGCAGCCTACCAGGCTCCTCCGTCCATGGGATTTTCCAGGCGAGAGTACTGGAGTGGGTTGCCATTGCCTTCTCCCAACTATAATTGAAAAGTCAAAAAGTAACAAGTATTGGTGATGACGTGAAGAAATAGGAACTCTTACATACTGATGGTATAAATTTGAAATGGTAGAGCGGTTTTGTCACTAACACTGTATAATCACAAGGGATTTGATTTAGATTATACCTGAATGGCCTAATGGTTTTCCCTACTTTCTTCAATTTAAGTCTGAATTTTATAATAAGGAGTTCATGATCTGAGCCACAGTCAGCTCCTGGTCTTTTTTTTTTTTTTTTTTTTTGCTGACTGTGTAGAGCTTCTCCATCTTTGGATGCAAAGAATATAATCAGTCTGATTTTGGTATTGACTATCTGGTGATGTCCATGTGGAGAGTTGTCTCTTGTGTTGTTGCAAGAGGGTGTTTGTTATGACCAGTGCGTTCTTTTGGCAAAACTCTGTTAGCCTTTGTCCTGCTTCATTTTGTACACCAAGGCCAAGCTTGCCTGTTACTCCAGGTATCTCTTGACCTCCTACTTTTGCATTCCAGTCCCCTATGATGAAAAAGACATCTTTTTTTTTTTGTTTGTTTTTTTGGTGTTACTGTTGGAAGGTCTTGTAAGTCTTCATAGAACCATTCAACTTTGGCTTCTTTGGCATTAGTGGTTGGGGCATAGACTTGGATTACTGTGATATTGAATGATTTGCCTTGGAAATGAACAGAGATCATCCTGTCATTTTTGAGATTGAAACCAAGTACTGCATTTTGGACTCTCTTGTTGACTGTGAGGACTATTCCATTTTTTCTAAGGAGTTCTTTCCCACAATGGTAGATATAATGGTCATCAATTAAATTCATGCTTTCCTGTCCATTTTAGTTCATTGATTCCTAGAATGTCCATGTTCACTCTTGCCATCTCCTATTTGACCACTTCCAATTTACCTTGATTCATGGACCTAACATTCCAGGTTTCTATGCAATATTGCTCTTTAAATAGTGTTGGACTTTACTTTCACCACCAGACACATTCACAGCTGAGTGTTGTTTCCACTTTGGCTCAGCCTCTTCATTTTTTCTGGAGCTATTTCAACGCTCTTCTCCAGTAGCATGTTGGACACCCACCGACCTGGGAAGTACATCTTTCAGTGCAGGCACAATAAAGGACAGAAATGGTAGGAACCTAACAGAAACAGAAATACTGAGATGAGGCGGCAAGAATACACAGAACTATACAAAAACATCTTAATGACCTGGATAACCAAAATGGTGTGATCACTCACCTAGAGCCAGACATCCTGGAGTGCGAAGTCAAGTGGGCCTTAGGAAGCATCATTGTGAACAAAGCTAGTGGAGGTGATGGAATTCCAGCTGAACTATTTAAAATCCTGAAAGATGATGCTGTGAAAGTGCTGCACTCAATATGCCAGCAAATTTGGAAGACTCAGCAGTGGCCACAGGTCTAGAGAAGGTCAGTTTTCCTTCCAATCCCAAAGAAGGGCAATGTCAAAGAATGTTCAAACTACCGCACAACTGCATTCATTTCACGTGCTAGCAAAGTAATGCTCACAATCCTTCAGGGTGGGCTTCAACAGTGTGTGAACTGAGAACTTCCTGATGTACAAGCTGGATTTAGAAAAGGCAGAGGAATCAGAGATTGTATTGCCAACATCTGTTGGATCCTAGAAAAGGCTAGGGAATTCCAGAAAAACATCTGCTTCATTGACTATGCTAAAGCCTTTGACTGTGTGGATCACAAGAAACTGTGGAAAATTCTTAAAAGAGATGGGAATGCCAGACCACCTGAAGTGCCTCCTGAGAACCTGTACACAGGTCAAGAAGCAACAGTTAGAACCAGATGTGGAACAATGGACTGGTTCAGAATACAAAAAGGAGTACGTCAAGGCTGTATTTTGTCAGCCTGCTAATTTAACTTATATGCAGAGTGCATCATGAGAAATGCTGGACTGGATGAAGCACAAACTGAAACCAAGATTGCTGGGAAAAAAATCAATAACCTCATGTATGCAGATGATTCCAGTCTTATGGGAGAAAGGGAAGAGGAACTGAAGAGCCTCTTGTTGAGGTGAAAGAGGAGACGGAAAAGCTGGCTTAAAACTCAACACTCAGATAATGAAGATCATGGCATTTGGTCCCATCACTTCACAGCAAATAGGTGGGGAAGCAATGGAAACAGTGACAGACTTTCTTTGCTTGGGCTCCAAAATCACTGCAGATGGTGATTGCAGCCATGAAATTAAAAGACGCTTGCTCCTTAGAAGAAAAGCTATGACCAACCTAGACAGCCTATTAAAAAACAGAGACATTACTTTGCCTCCAAAGGTCTGTGTAGTCAAAACTATGGTTTTTCCAGTTGTCCCATATGGATATGAGAGCTGAACAATAGAAAAGGCTAAGCCCAGAAGAATTGAGGCCTTCAAACTGTGGTGCTGGAGAAGACTCTTGAGAGTTCTTTGGACTGCAAGGAGATCAAACCAGTCAATCGTAAAGGAAATCAGCCCTGAATATTCATTGGAAGGACTGAGGGTGAAGCTGAAGATCCAAAACTTTGGCCACCTGATGCTAAGAGCCTACTAATTGGAAAAGACCCTGATGCTAGGGATGATTGAAGACAGGAGGAAAAGGGGACGACAGAGGATGAGATGGTTGGATGGCATCACTGACTCAATGGATATGAGTTTGGGCAATCTCTGGGAGCTGGTGAAGGACAGCGAAGCCTGGTGTGCTGCAGTCCATGGGGTCACCAAGAAGGAGGCATGACCGAGTGAATTGTAGAACAACAACAAATAGCTGTTTTGAAACATATTTGTCAGTTCTTTCAAAAATTAAAGTTACTTGACCCAGAAAATTCTGCTCCTAGCAATATAAAAAAGAGAAATGAAAACCTGTTGTCTACCTAAAAACTTGCACATGAATATTCATAGAAACATTATTCATAATAGCCAAAAAGTAGAAATGATGGAAATATCCATGAAGTGATTGATAGATAAAGGTGGCATAGCCGTATGATAAAATACGATTTGAAAGTAAACAGAAATGAAGAGCTAATACATGTTATGCTTTGTTTTTAGGCAAATTTAATGTAGAGCCTGAGACTGTCTTTGCTTATATTTTATTTAACACAGGTTTATTGTGGGGATAATTTCACAAAGCAGTAGCATGTAGGATGCATAATGTCTCAACACATAATGTGTCTAATTGCATACATGTTCTCTCTTAGCAAGTTAATACAGAAATAACATAACCCAAACCAGTGACAGATTAACTGAACTATTGTTCCAGACAAGGGAAGATGAAGGGAATAAATGTAGTTGAGGGGTACCTTTTTACAAGTCGGCTCTTGGAAGGAGACAGCTTGACCCATTGAGAGCAAATGTGGAACGTCCCTGGTTCCTAGGGAATGACGGTGCTGGTGTGGATGGACAAGGTCTTCTTTGTGGGCTGCTGGGTTTTTGCCTCTGCTGGTAAGAGTGCCCTTCACCACTGCTGGCGTTAATTCCCCAAGGTCTTCAGAGAGCTACTTAGATCAGTGGAGGGTAGCCTTGCCCAGACCTCACAAACTGCATGTGGAGTTCGAATCCCCACCATTCCTTCTTCATGTGTTCTTACTGATAACCCCCCAGCAGTGCCCTTCACTAGTTAAATACTGAGTGCTTTTGGTATCCACAGATGTGGTTGGTGCCCTCCGGAGTCACAACTTCATTTTTTTTTTTAATTAAAAAAATTTTTGTTGGAGTATAACTGATTTGCGCTCTTGTTAGTTTCTGCTCTAGGGCAAGATGAGTCTGTTATACATGTATTACATATATCCACTTTTTTGAAGATTCTTTTCCCACATAGGTTATTACAGAGTATTGAGTAGTGACTGTTCCCTGTGCTGTACAATAGGTTCTTATTAGTTATCTATTTTAATTTAAATTTATTTTTAATTGGAGGATAATTGCTTTACAATGTCATGTTGGCTTCTGCTGTTTTAACAAAGTGAATCAACTTTACACCCGGGGTCTTCCCCAGAGCAGTATGTCTCCCAACCTCACTCTTAAAACACTTTGTTTTTGTCATAAACAAGAAGATTTGAAATTATATCGAACTACCACCATGTGGATGAACCTTGAAAGCAAGCAGTCTGCTGACTGAAGCAGCCAGTCATGAAGGACTGTATCCCGGATGATTCCATTTATATGACACATCTGGAACAGGGAAATCAGTTTAGGGAGAAAGTAGGGTACTCATTGTCCAGAATTGAGTATTTGAAGGGAAATAAAGATTAATGGATAATGGGTTTGGTTTTTTTTTTAGGTGGTGGTGAAATGTTCTAAAATTGATTTTCATGATTGTTGTACACCTCTGTGACTGTATGAAGAGCTATTAAACTGTACGTTCTAGGTAAATCTTATGCTTATGGTGTGAAGTATATCTCAGTAAAGCTTAAAAAGGAACAGTGCTGAAAATAGATAGATACTATAACTAAAATCAGGCTTTTAAATGGCTATAAACATTCATTGCTTCATGCCCAGCCACACATCAAGCATCATGGGCTGTGAAATGGTCACGTCACTGCTTTTAGATGGGAGAAGGGCATTTTGTATAGTCGCCTCCTCCATGGCAAGCTGTAGCCTATCAGGAGAGACAGCTTTCCTTCTTGGAGGGTGAAATATCACCTCCCCCCACACACACGATTTTGTTACATAAACGTGCTTTTCATTTTCACCGGCATGCTTGCCATATGCTCCGTTGTGCTGTGACCCCATAGCCTTGCTTGGTATATAATCACCATTCTGTGCCATTTTCCCCCATGCTGCATTCAAGCATCACTTAAAGAAAGCGCTTGCTGTTTTGCTTTCATTAATCTAACATTTCAGAGAGAGATATATATATATATTTGGTTTGATGTTGCCTCATTCCTAGTGTATTGCACCTGAGAGGATGCAGGCAAGATACTTCTTGTTTTTATAATTCACCCACTTATATTTTCATGATGATGATAAGATGAAATCACCCCTGTATCTGAAGCAGTATGCATTTATACCGGAGACTTTATTTAGCATCTGTGTGCATGGTAATGTACTCTTTATCGCTTTAAAAGAGGGAGTTGAGAACATCCTGCTTCCAGAAGCCCATGTCATTGGACTGAATAATAATAACAGAGATGTTTCTGTAGCACATCAATTGGCATAATATTTGCAAGTATTTTCTAGTGCGTGTCCCTCAGGCAACTAAACAGACGTGTTTGGTTTGTGTTTGATGCTGAGGATGGGAGGGACAACCAGAGACTGAGACCTAACCCACAGCCTGGGAGTGTTTGCAAACGAAAAGCAGCTCAGAGCTCTGTCCAGGGTGCTTAGGGAGCTGAGAAGCAATAGGGAACAGGGCTGTCTGCAAAAGTGTGTACTAGAAAAATTGATTGTTAAATTTAATCTTAAAGATTTGGTCACAGTTTGGAAACTTGGAGGAAAAGAGACCCAAATAAAAGGAATCATAGAAATCTTGGGAGAACATGTTAAGATAATCCTTGGAGTCTGAGTTTCTCAACAGTGAGTGACTTTATATCTGGTGACATTTTGATGCAGGTGGAATGAGGAAGGCAGCAGGGGTGCAGGCTGCTGCTTCAACTGTTTGGTGAATGGAGGGCAGTAGTGATGCTAAATGTCCAGCCCAGGGCAGCCCTTCCCAAGAAAGCACTGTCTGGTCTAGCCTGTCAGTATGGTCACTGTTGAGAAGCCCTGTTTTAAAGCGTTTGGAAAGACAACGCCAAGAGTTGGTGGGATTGAGTGGAGTTGTACTGTTTTCCTTTACATGTTTACAGGAATGTATTTATGAGGTGTACATTTCAATTAAAAAATAACAGCAGCATAATCGGTTATAGTGCAGGGGATGAATAAAGGCACAGTGTGCATTTCAGGCATTGTGTATCATTTAGTATTTCTGCTCAGATACCAGGGTGGAAAGAAGAGGACAGGAAGTAACTTTTAAAGAATTTTGGTTTAATTGGTAGAAAATGGAGTGGGCAGAATTATAAGCAGCATTTCTTGTATATAGGCTTCAGTGTTTTTCATAGAATATAAGATTTGTTTTTTACCGTAAGGATGGTACTGTTAATAGTGGTGTGCTGAAAGCTACATTTTGTACTGGTTCCAATATTTAAATGGAAATCTGAATTGACATTCATCTGAATTTATTCATGGAAATGCATGCTGAGGGACACAGGAGTGTGGATCGTTGAAAAGTTTTTTAGGTTTGTAAATAAAGTTGTAATGAAAGTTGTATACAAGGGTTTTTGTAGACACATGTTTTCATTTCTCATGGATCCCAGTCTCTGAGTGGGATTGCTGGGTCTGTGGGCTGTGTGTGTGTGTGGGTGACTTAAGGAAACTGAGTTTCTTCCTACCAGCCATGTGTGAGAATTCCAGTTTCTCTATCCTCTTACCAACCTTTGATTATGTTAGTGTTTTTCCTTTAAGCTGGTCATGACTAGTGATGTTGATTGAATGCTGTTCCATATGCTTTCTGGCCATTTATATTTCTAATATTGTGAAGTGTCTGTTAAAATCTTTTTTTTTTTTCATGTAAAATATGTTGTTGGTCTTTTTGTTATTGAATTGGAGGATTGTAAGTTTTCTGGATACTAATCAACCATATTGTGAATATATTAATGTGAATATTTTCTGGGCTCTATGGTTTGCCTCTTCAGTGTCCTTTGATGAGAAAAACACTCTTATTTTGACGAAGTTCAATTTATCAGTTTCTCGCTGAGTCTATTCCTTTGGTTTGTCTGTCGTTTTTGCCAGTTCTGTAGTACCATTATTACTGGAGCTTTATAGTAAGTCTTGAAGCCAAGTGGTATGATTCCGCTGGTCTTCTTCAAATTTGTTTTTGCCATTCTAGATCCTTTCATATAAATGTTGCAATCAGTATAAATTTGTAGGAATTATTTTAAGTATTCTGGATAGTAAGCCTTCATCAGAATCCTTCATCAAAAAACCTACAGGCCAATATTATCAATATGGAACCATAATAATTCACAAGTCTGACTTTCTATTTATTTAGTCTTAAATTTCAGCAATGTGTTATAGTTTTTAATATCAGGTCGTGGATATCTTTTGTTAAATTTCCCTAAGTATTTTATGCTTCTGGATGCTATTCTTAAATGTATTTTATTTTTCATCTTATTTTCCCAATATACTATTAGTATATAAAAAATGCAGTTGGTTTTTGTGCCCTATAATATTGCTGAGTTGATTTACTGCTTCCTATAGTTAGTTTCCTTAAGGATTTTTCTATTGTATACAATGGCATCATGTGTGAAAAAGACAGCTTGCTTTCTTTCTTTCCAATCTGAATGCCTTTTATGTCTTTTACTTATCTTTTTGCACTGCCAAGACCTCCAACAATATGTTGGATAGAAGTAGTGATAATTGGGCATCTTGCCCTATTCTCATCTTAAAGGGAAAAGCATTCCTTATTCACTGAAAAGGATGGAATTTGGTTTAAGGCTGTAGATGCCTTTTGTATTGAGGAGATTTTTTTTCCCCCATCTGTTCCTAGTTTTAATCATAAATAGATGTTGACTTTTGAAAAAAATGTTGGTATCTATTGAAATCATCATGAAATATTTTTCTCGAATCTGTTAGTAGGTGAATCTCATGGAATTTTCTAAGTTAAACTAACTTTGCATTTCTGAGATCAACTTTACTTGATAGTGATGTATTAACTTCTTTGGATATTGCTAATAATTTTAAGCTAATATTTGTTTGATAAGGAAAATAAAAGTGTTAGTTGCTCCGTCATGTCTGACTCTTTGCAACCCTATGGACTGTAGCGTGCCGTGACCCCGCATCCCCCAGACTCCTCTGTCCATGGAGTTCTCCAGCTGAGAATACTGGAGTGGGTTGCCATTCCCGTCTCCAGGGGATCTTCCTGACTCAGGGGTTGAACCTGGGTCTCCTGCATTGCAGGCAGATTCTTTACTGTCTGCGCCACCAGGGAGCTCTTTTTTGGTAATGTGTCTGTCTGATTTTGACATCAGGGTTATGGTGGCTTCAGAAGAGTTGAGGGGTTTTCCCGCTGGATCTGTTACTTCAAAGTGACTGTGTGGTTTCTTTCTTTAAGTGTTTGGGAGAATTTACCTGTGAAGCCGTGTTGGTCTCGTTTTTTTTCTTTTGTGTGTGAGAAGTTTAAAAATTACAGATTCAATTTATTTAGTATGTAAAGTGATATTCAGATATCCTGTTTTTGTGTGTCACTTTTGATAACTTGTTCTTCAAGGAGTTTGTTAATTTCCTCTAAGCTGTTGACTTTATTGGCATGCCCTTCATAATATCCACTTCTTCATAATATCCACTATTTTCAAAGAGCATCTATAATGATAAGCCTTTTTTAATGCTTGGTACTGAAGGCTTATTTTTTTCTCAATAAGTCTTGCCTAGAACTTTATTAATTTGTTACTTTTTTCAGATGACCCATATTGTCAGTATGTCATTGATTTTTGCTTCTATTTTTATTTCCTTTGGATTTTCTTTATCTTTTAAACATTTTAGACAGAAGCATGACTTTTCTGTTTTATTTTGAATACAGACATTTCAATCTAAATTTCCTTCTAAAACTACTTTAGCTTGCATCCCACAAACTTCGATGTGTAGTGTTTTCATTGTAATTCAGTTCCAAAGAATTAAAATTTTTTATATGATTAGAATATAGGCATTGAGTTTTAACTCAGATGTTATTTAGAATGATGTTTAAAAATTTGCAGTGGATGGGGAATTTCTGTGTACATGTTATTTTTTATTCTACTTTTAGTCTGATAACATAGTCTGTATTTTATTAATGAGTTGAAGTTTACTAGACTTTTTTCATTGTTTTAAGTGTGACCTATTAGTAAATGATTCACGTGCATGTGAGAACAGTGATTTTTCTGCTGTTGCTGGGTGTAATGTCCTGTAAATGTCAATTAGATCAAGTTGGTTGTTACTGTTGCTCAGATCTTTGGTACTGTCTTGATTTTTGATAATGTGCTATCAATTACTAAACTAGGGATGTTAAAATTTCTAACTAATATGAGAACTTACTTGTTTTCCTTTGATTTTGTAATTTTTGTTTCCTATACTGAATATTCATGATCTTTTTCTTTATGTTTGCACATTTATGATTGTCTTCTTCAAGTGGCCATTTTATCATTATGAAATGTCTGTTCTGGGAATTATCTTTATTGTGGAATCTTGTTTGATGTTATAGCTATACTAACTTTCTTAGTGTTACTTGGTGTATTTTTTTCATCCTTTTATTCATTTGTGTCTTTATGCTTAATTTTTTTTTGTAAACAATGTAATTGAGTCCTGCTCTTAAAAACGTCCAGTGTATTAGCCTTGGCTTTTTAACCAGAGTTTTAGCTAATGTGTATATAGCGTAGTTATGGATATGCATAGGTTTAAACCCACCATCTTGGTTTTGTTTTCCATTTGTCCTTTTTGCTCTTTGTTTTTCTGTTCCTCCTTTGCTGCCTTCTTTTGAGGAACTGAGTCATTTTTAGTATTCCATTTTATCTCCTCTATTATATAATTTTTAGTTATACTTCTTTGTACCTTTGTTTGAGTATGAGGTGCATTTTATAGTTAACCTATTTTTTACCTTTTCATAAGCAGTATAAGAACCTTGCAACAGTAGACTTCTAATTACCACCCTTTTGCCCTCTGTACCCTTGTTTTATATATTTTAATTCTACACACACTCTGAGCCTAGTTGTATATTACTGCTTTCACTTTATGAGATCAATGATCTGTAATCTTTTGAAAAAAATTTAATGTTTTATTTACATATATAAGAGTGTGTGTGTGTGTGTGTGTGTGTGTGTGGTTTCTTGTCTTTTAGTATCAGTGTATTTATCCATTCTGATTTTCCTCATTCTTTTCTGCAGAACTAAATTTCTATCTTGTGCTATTTCCTTCAAGTCCTTTAGGGTAATTTAATTTGAACATTACTTATAATGCAGATGTGCTGGAGAATTCTTTCATGTTTTGTTTGTCTGAAAGTGACTTTATTTTACCTTCATTTTTGATGAATGTAGAATTCTGGATTCATCATGTTTTACCCCCAGCACTGCTAAGAAGTCATTTTATTTTCTTTAGCTTCCGTTTTTTTTTTTTTTTTTTTCCTCATGGCAAGTCATCTTTCTTACTGTTCTCTTGTATGTTGTCTTTTTCTCTTGCTGCTTTCAAGATTTTCTTTTTATGACATGCCTAGATGTGGTTTTCTTTGTTTTATCCTGCTTGGTGTTCTTTGAAGTTATTGAATGTGGGAGTTGATAATTATTCTCAGTTTTAGAAAATCTTACCCATTAGCTCCTCAAGTACTTCTTCTGCCCCCCTTTCTCTTCCTTCACTTTCTGGGATTCTGATTACATTATGTTAGACCATTTGAGACTGAGTTCAATAATACCTGCAGGATTTTAATTTACAAAGGTGGCTGAGGGGTGGAAAGGCTAATGCCACTGAAGAGAATTTTATCCTTACAGTTTCCAAGGGCAGAGAGCAAACGTGCCGTGTAGGGGCACGTGGGGAAACATCAGGGTTTGGTCAGGAGTCTGGAAGGAGCAAGGGAAAATATTAGACCCTCTGAAAATCCTAGATCCTCTTTACTGGGATTTCCAAGGGAAAAGCAAGGCAGAAAAGGAAAAAGCATAGAGTTGGATGCTTTGAGTTATGTTTGTGGGCTCTAGGCTGTAGGGGTGATTTTCAGTTGTCTGGCCTGGGGGTGACTTAGGGCAAGAGAAATTCTGGCTGGGCGTGTGAGAATTAGGGATATAGACTTGAACTTGTTGCTTTGCCTTTGAAAGTGAACTCTTCACTACTGTGATTTTCTTTCCTTTTCTTTCTTTCTTTTTTTTTCTGGTAATAGTTTATAAATTTATTGAATTTTTATGGCATCGGAAAATTGCCCAGACATTAGCATGTAGGGATAAACTCGATTTGATTTATACCAGTTGAATACAACACCTGATCTCTATTGGAAAACTTCTCTGATGTTTTATGATATTTTGTGATTTTTTTTTGGTTTTTGTTTTTATTTATTTATTTTTTCAATTATTTTTATTAGTTGGAGGCTAATTACTTCGAAAAAATATGGAACGCTTCACAAATTTGCGTGTCATCCTTGCGCAGGGGCCATGCTAATCTTCTCTGTATCGTTCCAATTTTAGTATATGTGCTGCCGAAGTGAGCACTGTGGTTTTATTTTCTGTTTCTTGCATATCCACTTGTCTCTTTTTAAGAGTTTCTGTCCCTTTGGTAAAATTCCTATTAATTTATGCATGTTGGCCAGCTTTTTAAAGAAGAGTTTCATTTATTTATTTAGCTGTTCTGAGTCTTCATTGCGGCATCAGGGTCTTTAGTTGAGGCGTGTGGCATCTTACGTTCCCTGATCAGGAATTGAACTCGGGTCCCCTGCATTGGGAATGCAGAGTCTTGGCCACTGAACTGCCAGGGAGGCCCCTGGCCACTTTTTACACTGGATCCTTTAACATATTTAGAGTAGTTTTTAGGTTTCAGTCTGACAGTCTCCCTCAGCCCCCACCACCTGAATACCTGGGCTGTTTCTGGGTCTCTTTCTTCATGATTCTGAGTTACATTTCTTTGCCTCTTTGCATGTCCTGTAATTTTGTGCTGGAATATCAGAGATTTTGTGTAAGAGAGCAGAAGAGACTAACAGAAGTACTAGCTGTGCCTGGTCAAGGGCACACCCATTTTTCTGTCAAGCTACTAATGTGTAGGACCGTCAGGTTGGTTGGCAGTTGAGCTGAGATTGGGCACGGTTGTTGTTTGCTGCAGATCCTGTTAGTCACAGGCTTCCTGCGATTTGAGGATGCTGTCAGAAGCCTGTCCGGAAGCACGCCTTGCCCCTTATTCTTACAGCACATAACTCTTTTAACTCTGCCCTCCAGCTGCCCCTGAGCATCTGGGGACACCCTGTGGGAAGAAGGGAGAAGGTGGGCCCACATTCTTCTCTTGTCCATGTCTTCCAGGGACGGGGGTCTTTAAGCTCCGGGTTCAAATGCCTAATGATCTGAGGTGGAGCTGATGTAATAATAATAGAAATAAAGTGCACAATAAATGTCAATAAATGGAGTGCACTTGAATCGTCCCGAAGCCATTGTCTGCCCCCATCCATGGAAAAATTGTCTTCCCCCATCCATGGAAAAATTGTCTTCCATGAAACCGGTCCCTGGTGCCAAAAGAGTCAGGACCCACTGTTCTAGAGGTTTAAACCATCACACCAGCTCATGCGCTAGTCTCCTCAGTCGTGTCTGACTCTCTGCGACCCCACGGACCGTAGCCCGCCTGGCTCCTCTGTCCATGGGATTCTCAAGGCAAGAACACTGGAGTGGGTTGCCGTGCCCTCCTCCAGCAGATCTTCCTGACCCGGGAATTGAACCCATATCTCCTGTGTCTTCTGCATTGCAGGCAAGTTCTTTACCCATTGAACCATCTGGGAAGCCTCCCACCAGCTCAAACTCTACCTTTAAAACTTTGTTAAAACCCAGTTTTCCTCTTCTCTTCGGCTTCCTCTTTGTCCTGCTCTTCCTAAAGGATGAAAACAGCTGTACGTGTGTGCATGTGCATTCTCTTTAGGAAAGGACTCGTTACTTCCTGTGTTTTAGCGTGGGGTTTTTTTTCTTTTTTTTGCATCTTCAGTTCTCAGATGTTTATTTAAAAAAACCAAGCTACTGTGATTTTGTAGGGACTTTGTAGGTTCTCCATCTTGTTCAAGTCATTAAGGGAAAAATGATGTTTTCTATAACTTCTGCAGTTGGAGCAGAGGCAGCCATTTTCTAATGAGAATGGGTTGAATTCACTTTTACTGGAGAAAATAATCCTACTTGTGACTATATCACTGCTTATTTGTTCTGTTTGAAACACCTTTTTGGTGGACCAAAGAAAGAAGTTGTCATTAAGTCTTCCCCCTTAGTAAGCTCAGGTTACATGCTTTAACCGTCTCTGGAAAAATTCATAGATTTGTATTTAAAATTTTTTCCCCAGCACCTCTTGTGAGAAGCCGATTATGACTGCTACATTTCTAAAACTTTTAAAAGTGTTTTACTTGGCTTTGGCACTTTCCTCTTAGAGTAAAATTTAGTGCAGGACTTGTAATTTGCTGGGCTTTTTTTTTTCCCCTCTTCCTTTTCAACATTCCTCTTACAAAAGCATTAGAATATTCCTGATTTATTTCCATCATAAGTTTTGGTAGCTGCTGCTTAGTTTTTTTTTCCTCTTAACTTCTCCATTTACAGTTATATCTCGTTAATTGACATCTTATAAATGTGAATGTTTCTCTCTGTGCTTATGTTGTTTTATATTTTCTTAATTTACAGGCTCATTGATCTGTCTTGTAGAATCTAAGAAAAACCCATGTCTTCCACATGCTTTGACAGAACAATAAAAAATGCAGTTAAAAGAGGATTAATAGATAGAAGGTCAAATGGAGAATGGAGATACTAGCTTCGTAAGGCTGTTTCTCATGCGTCAGTCTTGGGTTGCGTCTGATGCCTCATAGTCCATATTTTTTTTGAATGAATGAATGAAAAGAGATTGAGATGGTGATTTAAGAATAAGAACCTGTTTAACCCGAGTGTTTCTTTCTTCAAGTTTCAGTTCTCAACCTTCACTGTATAACAATTTTGGTTTTAAGAAAGACAGACTATCCCAGCCAAGTGCTCTCTTTGGTCTGGTTCAGTTTTCCTTCATGAAGTTTATCCAGTCGCCTTTGTGCTCACCTGGAATCTGCTTTGCCTTGCTGGGCATGGAGTAATCTGCAGACCTTAGCACACTGTCTGGCACACAGTACATACCAAATGTTAGTTTGGTTGGACTGATTATTTGATGAAGGAAGAAGAGGAGGCTATGTCCTCTGCTGGACACACTGCAGCAACATCTGTTCCAGAAAACCGAGTTAGAACATTCTCAGTCCTGGTTTCTGGCTCCAGGGAAGTCACTAACGTTCTTCCCTTAGCTTGTACGTGAAATGAAGAGATAATTGCTATTTCTGTCTTTATGTGGGCTTTCCTGGTGGCTCAGATGACATAGAAGCTGCCTGCAATGTGAGAGACCTGGGTTTGATCCCTGGGTTGGGAAGATCCCCTGGAGACAGGAATGGCCACCCACTCCAGTATTTTTGCCTGGAGAATTCATTGTTTCTCTCTTTATGGAAATGTGAACAATCTAGCACATTGCTGTAAAATTTTCTGTTCTTCAGTAGCCTCATGGTCACCAAGTTGCTCTATATGTCCTCTAAATCTTATTAGAAAAGCATGTTTTATCAATAAGACATGTCTTTCTTTCAAAAACTGGAGAATTTTTATAATTTGTTTCAATGATAAGATCCTGTTAATACTGTAGTTTAAAATGTGTCCTTGTCTCAGTTTTGCTTAATGATTTCCTAGCAGCTGATTATTACAAATAAAAGGAAGAAACTTGAGAAATTTTAAATGAATGGTTGAAACGTATTTTAGTGCATGATATTTTATTTGGAGGTGGGAGCTACAGTGGATGGCTTGGGTACCTTGTGTGGTAGGATGGGGCTGCATTCTGTAAATCTGGTGACTGTTCCCTTTAAGAAGCATGTGACGAGTGTGAAGTGTTCTGGGGAATCACTGCAGTATAATGGATTAATTCTCTGAAATGGAATTGTTGTGAGTTACTGTGTTATTATTTGTCAAAATGGAAACAAAAATAGAATTCTGTCCTTGTAGGTAACGGATCTCTACTTAATCTCTCATCTTTCAGCAGGTAGGTTGGTTCGTTCTCCGCTGTATTCTTCAAAGAGCCAGGGGGCTCAAGTCTGGATCTTCGTGCCTTGGAGACAAGGCGTGGAATAGTATTTTCATTTTTGTGCCACATTGGATTTCTGTCCAGACATAATGTGGCTGTTTGATCTGAAGCCTGACAATTGCTTTTTTATTTACTTTAGCATCTGTAATTCTAGTTTCATAACTCTTCATCATTCAGCACTTTTGTCTTCACTCCAAGTTATCAGGACCAGTCATTGTTTCCTGTATCTGTTGCTCTTGTACCGTTTGGTTAAGAATATCAGCTGTCTGCTGGAAGTAAAGGTTACCTCCCCTCACGTATGCATGGAGAGCCTTAGGGGAGAGCCAAAGGGAACTAGCAAGTACAGAAGATTCCATCACGGTTTAGGTCTGATTTTGAGTATTTGAAGTATGAGTGTGCGCTACGTGCCTGCTCGGTCTCAGCCATGTCCGGCTCTCTGAGACCCTGTGGACGCTAGCCCACCAGGCTCCTCTGCCCATGACATTTTCCAGGCAGAAATACTGGGATGGGTTGCCATTTCCTCCTCTAGGAGATCTTCCTGTCCCAGAGATCGAACCTGTGTCTCCCGTGTCTCTTGCACTGGCAGGCGGGTTCTTTATCATTACGCCACCTAGAAAGCCCATTCTAAGTATCAGTTCAGTTCAGTCGTGTCCAACTCTTCCCTGTCCATCACCACCTCCCAGAGTTTACTCAGACTCATGTCCATTGAGTCGATGATGCCATCCAACCATCTCATCTTCTGTTGTCCCCTTCTCCTGCCTCCAATCTTTCCCAGCATCAGGGTCTTGTCAAATGAGAGCATCAGGTGGCCAGAGTATTGGCGTTTCAGCTTCAGCATCCATCCTTCCAATGAATGTGCAAGACTGATCTCCTTTATGATGGACTGGTTGGATCTCCTTGCAGTCCAAGGGACTCTCAAGTCTTCTCCAACACCATAGTTCAAAAGCATCAATTCTTCAGCGCTCAGTTTTCTTTATAATCCAACTCTCACATCCATACATGACCACTGGAAAAACCATAGGTTTGACTAGACGGACCTTTGTTGACCAAGTAATGTCTCTGCTTTTTAATATGCTGTATAGGTCGGTCATAACTTTCCTTCCAAGGAGCAAGCGTCTTTTAATTTCATGACTTCAGTCACCATCTGCAATGATTTTGGAGCCCAGAAAAATAAAGTCTGCCACTCTTTCCACTGTTTCCCCATCTATTTGCCATGAAGTGATGGGGCTGGATGCCATGATCTTAGTTTTCTGAATGTTGACCTTTAAGCCAACTTTTTCACTCCTCTTTCACTTTCGTCAAGAGACTGTTCAGTTTTTCTTCACTTTCTGCCATAAGGGTGGTGTCATCTGCATATCTGAGGTTATTGATATTTCTCCCGGCAATCTTGATTCCAGCTTGTGCTCCAAGTTTTCTAATCATAGTATGTCTTTGTTTGCTGTAGCTGTTTTGGCTTTCACTGAACCCCTTAACTAGTTGTTAATGGAATATTGTAAATGTGTTCTTTATCCTTGGAGTGGTAGCTTTCTTATTCAATTTTTTGTTGCCCGTAGCATATGGAAGTACCTCTTGAGCATTTTTCAGATCCATTCATTTATTTCTCTTTATTTTGGTCATTCTGTCTTATCCTCTGAATTGTCTGGCACATCTTTTTAACCACCCCTGCTCAGCTTCAGTCCCTTTGTCACTGAGCATCCATTGTTCACGTACACTTTTTTTTTTTTTACTTTACCATAAGTTTTTTATTGGAGCATAGTTGCTTTACAGTGTTGTTCCTTTCTGCTTTAGAGCAAAGTGAATCAGTCACAGGTGTGCATGTGTCCTCTCTTCCTTGAATTTCCTTCTCATTCACGCCGCCGCAGAGCCCTGAGTAGGGTTCCTTGTGCTGTACAGGCGGTCCTCATTAGTTACCTGTTTTACACACAGTGATGTGCGTCTGGGGTTTCCATGATGGCCGCGATGATGAAGTGTGTCTTCGCCAACCCCAGTCTCCCATGCATCTGTTCTTGGCATCTCTGCCTCTCTTTGTGCTTTGCAAGTTCATAAGTTCACAGGTACCATTTTTCCAGATTCCACACACATGTGTTCATATATAATATTTGCTTTTCTCTTTCTGACTTACTTCACTCCGTATGTCAGTCTCTAGGACATGGAAGCAACCTAAGTGTCCACCAACAGAAGAATGGATAAAAGAAGATGTGGTGCATATACACAGTGGAGTATTACTCAGCCGTGAGAGGGAACGAAATTGTGCCGTTTGCAGAGACATGTACATGTTTAATCTGATCACGTTAACCCCCTACTAAAAACCTTCAGTGACGTGTAGGATTTGTTTATGTTGTTAAGTCACTTAGTTGTGTCCGACTCTTTGGGACCCTATGGACTGCAGCACGCCAGGCCTCCTTGTCGCTCACTATCTCCTGGAGTTTGCCCAAATTAATGTTTATTGAATCAGTGATGCTATCCAACCACCTTATCCTCTCCTGCTCTCTTCTTCTTTTGCTTTCAATCTTTCTCAGCATCAGAATCTTTTTCCAGTGAGTCAGCTCTTCATACCAGGTGGCCAAAGTATTGGAGCTTCAACTTCAGCATCAGTCCTTCCAATGAGCATTCAGGGTTGATTTCTTTTAGGATTGACTGGTTTGGTCTCCTTGCCGTCCAAGGGACTCTCAAGAGTCTTCTCTAGCACCACAGTTCCAAAGCATCAGTTCTTCGGCGCTCAGCCTTCTTTATGGTCCGGCTCTCATATCCACACATGACTACTGGAAAGACCGTAGCTTTCACTACATGGACCTTTGTCGGCAAAGTGATGTTTTTGCTTTTGAATACTCTTGTCTAGGTTTGTCACAGCTTTCCCTCCAGGGCACAAGTGTCTTCTAATTTCATGGCTACAGTCACCATCCACTGTGATTTTGGATAAGTAAACCCTCAGCGTGACCAAGGAGGCCCTGCATGGTGGGACCGCATCTTTCCATGGAGTTGCTCTGCAGCCAGTTTGTAGGACCGGTGATGAGACTGACCCCCGCTCCTCCAGAGGGCGGTGTTCCCTTGCTGTGTGCCTTCTCAGCCTAGGGAACGCCATGGCCCTCTTGCTTCTATTCCTACATGGCTCATTTATCCTTAAAGTTTCAGATTAAATGTCCCTTCCCCAGGGAAGCCTAACTTCCAGGTTTAGTACAGGCTTTCTTTTCTTATGGGGCTTCCCTGGTGGCTCAGATGGTAAAGAATTTGCCTGAAATGTAGGAGACCTGGATTCGATCCCTGGGTCAGGAAGATCTCCCCTGGAGGAGGAAATGCCAACTCACTTGCAGTGTTCTTGCCTGAGAATCCCATGGACAGAGGAGGCTGGTGGACTGCAGTCCATGGGGTTGCAAAGAGTTGGACACAACTGAGCAACTAAGACGTTCGCTTTCTTCACTTCCTTTCTTGCTCCCAGATCACCTGAAAAATCCTGAAGTTGCTCAAAGAGATTGGCAGATTCACAGACAAGTCTCCTAGACCACAATGATTTAGCATAATTGAAACTGAAAGATTTTCTATTTGGGCACATATCTCCTGATGTCCTTCTTACTTCCTCTGGGAAGTAAGGGAGCTGGCTTTGCTCATTTACACTCACTTGACTCCCTTGCAGCATCCTCTGTGTGTGCTAAGTCGCTTCAGCTGTGTCTGAGTCTTCGTAACCCTGCGGACTGTAGCCCGCCAGGCTCCTTTGTCCATGGGACTCTCCCAGCAAGAATTCTGGAGCGGGTTGCCGTGTCCTCTCTCATGGGATCTCTCTGACCAGGGATGGAACCCTCATCTCTCACATCTCTAGCATTGGCAGACAAGTTCTTTGCCACTAGCGCTGCCTGGGAAGCTCAGCATTCTGTGTACTTGTAGTTAATTGATTATTTATGACTTATTTATCTTCTGCTTTCTCTGCTAGACAGTATTCTCAGCCCAATACCTAGCACATGGTAAGATATTTAATAATTCCTGACCTTCTGGGACACGACAAAGCATAGTAGCTCATCATCCGGAGGTTGTTGAAAGAACTGAGTGGTTGTAAACCCTGTCTTTGTATCCTGTGACAGACTTTGCTGTTTTTGGCCTGAATTCCCATTTTTCTCTGCTGGTTTTGTCATTCCTGGATTAGAAAAATCTGTTAGCTTTCTATTATGTGTTTGCTGTAGCCCCTCTCTGTCCATTTTATATTTATTTCTTTTAATTATACATTAACTGTTTGAATCCATATACTTTTGGGAGAGGTCTTTAGGTATTTTTTCTGCTTTGCAAGAATGGAGCATTCATGTAAACCTGAGACCCCCCGTGTGTAAATATTGTTTTATCACTTAACCGATGTAAAGAAAAACACGCCTGCCATCTGAAGTTTTCCCTCACAATTTTAATTAACTCCCCTGAGCCCAGTGTGGGTTACTAAGAATAAGGGCCAGAATCCCCACGTCCCAGTCGAGGCACTTCTCAAAACAGCCTGGTTTTCTGGGCATCTTGCCTCAGTTCTTGCTGCAGAAGGATGCTGTGCATAGCAGAGCGAGAGGGGTGGGATCTTGGTTGTGGGCTCCGTAGTGCCAGGGTGATGGCAGCCCTGGGCCGTTGTGGAAATGTTCTGGGGAGACCAGTCAAGAGTCCTGTTGCTGTTCCGAAGTGCACCTGGGGGTTGAGAGCTGATTTTTAATTTTTAGGATTTTTTTTTTTTTTGCCGTGGACCATTTTTAAAGTCTTTTGAATTTGTTACATATATGTGTGTATATGTGTGTGTGTGCGTATTTGGAGTCTGTGTGGCATCTGGGATCTTAGTTTCCTGACCAGAGATTGAACCCCCACCTCCTGTATTGGAAGGTGAAGTCTTAACCTCTGGACCACTAGAGACATCCACAAGTTATTTTTTTCCACAAAATTCATAGCCTGGAGAAAGTGGTTGAAGATGCAGACCTATCAGTCATATGTACTTGGTAGTGAACTTGAAGCAGATAACTTCTCAGGCTTTATAGCTGTCACGTGGGGAGAAAGCCTAACACTCGTGGGTGTGAGTTTTGGGAACACAATATATTTGCCTTGGGTATGGTGCTTTTGGTGTATTGCATGCTTTAAGTACTTTATAAAAATTGTAGTGGTTATTGAATTACATTTGATTCTTGCCACTTGCTTTACTTGTAAAAGATTATCCAATACTTGAAAATGAGGTGAAATACTGTTCCAGGAGTGATAACTTTAAGAAGTGTTGTATATTCAGTATTAAATGGGAATGGATATTTATTTTCCATTTCAACCATCTGTTTTCATTTCCAGTTGTCTGTGGTTTGGAGTATTCTACCTTTTCATCCCTTTCCAAAAAGTTTATTTTTAATACTTTTTATCAAACATGCAAAATTTGTTTCATTGGAGAAACCACCAAAGTTTAAGAGGAATTATTAATAGCTTTTCTACCTAGCACTTCTTCCCAGCATGTAGAGTTTTCTGGCAGATTGTCTAAATATCCAAATAAACTGAACTAAGAAAGATCAGCTTTTGGCTCTGAGGACCAACCCAAGGCTCTGAGAGAACACCAAGGAAACCCCCAAACGGTTGACAGTTCTGGGATGGGATGAAAAATGACTCTGGTTTCATTCTGTCCATGCCTGGGTAACAAGAAATATTACTAAGTTGCTTCAGTAGTGTCCAACTCTTTGTGACCCCATGGACTGTAGCCCATCAGGCTTTTCTGTCCGTGGAATTTCCCAGGCAAGAATACTGGAGTGGGTTGCTATTTCCTCCTCCAAGGGGTCTTCCCCACCTAGGGGTTGAACCGTGTATGTCTCCTACATTGGCAGATGGGTTCTTTACCCCTAGAGCCAGCTGGGAAGCCAACAAACGTATATATCTTTTATAAATAAAAATGTAATCCTCCCTACCATCCCACATCCATTGGATGGCTACTTTCAAAGAGAAAGAGAGGAAGAAAATGAAAGTGTTGGTGAAGATATGGAGAAATTGGAACCCTGTGCAATGTTAGTAGGAATGCACAACGTTAAAAAGAATAAAAATAAAATTACCATTTGACCCTCCTTGTGAGAGAAAAAGGTTTCTCCCTAATTATAGAACACATCTGTACTCTAAGCAATTCTCTCATTCTCTGTGGAGAGCAAGTGTCCTAAGATTAAACTTGGCTTTGGCAGTAGGTAGAGTTCATGAAGACCCCACAGATCAAGGCCTCAAGGCTGCCCCCTACCACTTCCAGATGACAGTCACAAGTCCAGGTTGCCATCTGTGCTTTTGGCTATAAATCAGGTGTTCCCATGACCCTGTCCTCGAGTTTGTTAATTTGTTAGAATGGCTCACGGAACTCAGGAGAATAGTTTCCTCACTGTTGTTGATTTGTCTGTGTGTGGGCTCGGTCATGTCTGCTGTCTGTGACCCCGGAGACTCTCACCCGCCAGGCTCCTCTGTCCGTGGGATTTCCCAGGCAAGAATACTGGAGTGGATTACTATTTCCTCCTCCAGGGGATCTTCCCAGTTTACAATAAAGGATGTTTTAATGAGAACAGGTGAAAAAACCCATGAAAAGATAATACAGGAAAAATTATGGAGGAAGGGACTTGGAGCTTCCGTTTCTGCTGTTGGGGTACTCTCCCTTCCGTATCTTCATGGGCTTACCACCCTACAAACTTTCTTGAACCCAAGGGATTTTTATGCAGGCTTCATTTTGCAGGAATGATTGATTAAATCACTGGCTGTTGGTGTTTGAAGTCAACCTCCAGTCCCTCCCCACTCCTGGGAGGTGTCTGGAGGAGATAGAGCTGAAAATTCTAATCCTCTAATCACATGGTTGGTTCCCCAGGCAACCAGCCCACATCCTGAGGCTTTCCAGGAGCCTCAGCTCATTAGTATACAAAATGACACATCATTTTAAAGATTCCAAGTTTGTCCTTCCTGCCTGCCTCCCTTTCTCTGTTCCTCCCTTCCTTCTGCACCACATGTCATGAGGAATCTTAGTTCCCCAACCTGGGATCGAACCAGTTCCCCTGGCTTCAGAACTTAGAAGGGTTCTGAACTTAGAAGGGTAGTCCTTCTAAGGGTTTTTGGAACTGTGTGCTGGAAAATGGGGTCAGAAATTAAACATATATTTATTATATCACATCCTACAACTCCACTTCTGAGTATATACCCAAAAGAATTGAAAGCAGGATCTAGTAGCAGCATTGTTTATGGTAACCAGGTGGAAACAAGCCATGCATTCATTGATGGATGCATGGATAGAAAAATGTGGTATATACATACAGTGGAATACTATTCAGCCTTAAAAGGGAAGGGAATTCTGACACACGCTACAGCATGGATGACAATGGAGGATACTTGACCAAGTGAGGTAAGCAAGTCACAAAAAGACAAATACTGTATGAGTCCGCTTGTAAGAGTCACCTAGAATAATCAAGTTCCTTGAGACAACAGATAGAAGGGTGGTTGTCAAGAGCTGGGAGGGAGTGAAGTGGGGACTTGTTGTTTAATGGGTACCGAATTTTAGTTTTACAGAATGAAGAGTTCTGGAGTCTGGAGTCAATACTGCTGAACTGTGTCGTTAAAAATGGTGTAGATGTAAATTTTATGTTTTGTATATTTTATTTTATCTCAATTGAAAATTTAAAAGAAACAGTAACCACAATGAAACATTAGAAAGTAGAAAAGGAGGTTTGTTTTTAGCAGACAAGGAATAACCTGATCTCTTCCTGGTGTCTTGCAGGCCTGGCGTTTCCTTGACCATGCAGGCGTTTTCCGAAGAAGAGAGGAAGCAGTGGTTGGAAGTTCTGGGTGGAAAAGAAGCTGTAAGATATAACCAGTGGTTGAGTTTTATTTCAAGTCCGTTAAAGTTGACTTCCGTTCATTTTCGTGTTATTTTTGCTTTATAGTATGTGAAAAAAAGTTCCCTGCTGAAGCTGGTGTCTGAATTCCTCCTGGAAGCATTTGGTAGTCTAGAAATTTGGTTTGAGGTAGCAGAGGCGCACTAGAGACTGGCATATCGTTATTTTTTATTTTTCTTGACTTTGCCGCTCAGGTTCGCTTTGCTTGAGGAAGTCATCTAAATTCTCAATTTCTTCTTCCCTACCTGTGAAAGTACTTTGGGTGATGAACACAATAAATGCTTGCAATTCATTTTGATCTCAGTGGAGATGGAACGGTAAATGTGAGGCTGTGCAGGCAACATTACAAGTGACTGCTATACTTATTTGCTTGATTTAACAATTTCTGGTTTAGCCTAATGAGCCACAGTGTGCAGTGTTAGGTAGCCTTAGTGAATGGGCCTCTGTGTTCAGATTGGTTTGAGGAGTAAATTAAAGGCAGTGATAGCAATCCAGAGGCATGGGACTTCAGTCTGTTTGCCACTTTATTCAGGCACTGCCTTCCTCTCAGAGGACTGGTGGCATCTGGGAGTTGAGAACTGGGCAGGTCACATATTGAATGGGGGACTTAGCAAGGATAATTATAGAAAACCCCACAGGACTGGTTTAAATCAACTCTACTTAAAGTATTGTGACTCATAACCAGCTGCCAATGCAGGTACCAGGTAGGCTTATGTGGCAAGCATTTGGCATTTCAGCAGGATTTAAAAAGAGGCATAGAGCACAGTAGAAGAGGGGTCATATGTAGTAAAAAGAGAGGTGTCAAAAAAAGAGCTTATGAGATGGGCAGAAGATAATGTTATCTGATGGCAGTGGGCGGGCCCTGAGAATATAAGAAATAGGGCAAAGAGGATGGGCAGCAACACATGTAGCAGCCTTGACGTGGTGTTTGAAACATGGAAGCCCAAATTACATATTTTAGAAATAGATCCTGTATAAGAAAATGTATCATCCTTGGAGGAAAAAAGCAGTGATCAGATATGTGTATCATTTTTTTATACTTGATCTACATTTAGCTTCCATGATTTTAGTTATATTGATTCTTAATTTGTCCTTGAAATGTTTAGCTAGGAGTCAAGAGTACTTTCAGCATTGGTAGCTGCTGAGATCCGAAACAGTTTGTCCTAATCCTTTCTAGTAAAGGCACTGACCTAGACTTGTCCCCCCAGAGTCAAGAAATGCTTTGGAAAGTGAGTTTGCCTATTTGCATAGCAAAATGGTCATATGGCTAAGTCATGAGGAAATAAGTCTGTTGCCAAAGGCAGTGTAACCTTGACACATACATCCTCTCCTTTAAAGTAAAAAAGCCAGGTAATTAATTTGAGATATACAGATAAAGGCAAGTCTGCATAAAGAAAATAAACATTCAGCTATGTATTTAGGTAAGGGCACTGAAGGCATTTCATAATTTTTTTCAGGTGACGTATGTGCCTTGAAGATAATGGGGCAGCACTAGAATTCTCAGAGGCAGCCTGGGATCATTACCTCGATATTTCAGATGTGGTTATTGAGATTATGGCAGGAGTCATGTCTTTAAGTAAACAGCAGATTTTAGCAATGGTGAATAAATGAGCTTCATTTTCCTAATTAGAATGCAGCAATTTGTTTGAGTATTTCAAATTTACATGAACTTTCAGTCCTTGCCTTTCATATTATTTTTGCAATGCCTTGGTGAGAGGCCAGGGAGACTCAGAGCCCTCCTTTTTGTTACCTGTCTTTGTCTTTGGGTCCATGATAGTGATTAACCAATGTCACTGTATTTTTTGGACAGTCCCTAGGTGTGCCTACTGCAATAGAATCATTTTTATGGATTTGCTGAAAATATTGTTTCCCCTTTTTCTCTTTTACTAGCTGTTCCCTAGTTTTAATAGAGCCATCATCCCAAGACCAGAAGGAAGTAAGTGTTAATGTGTAAAAATAACTGTTGTCGCCCTTTCTCATGAGTTGCTCTGTTTTTGTTACTGATGTCAAGCTCTTGCTGGGTGCTTGCTGTCTGTACTCTGTGAGTCCACTGAGTGGTAGATGTCTTATCCGCTGAGGCCCTCTTCAGACTTTTCTTGACTGCTGAAACTCGCCTTGATCTTTCCCATCTCTGAGTCTTTTCCTTTCTAGTCTTCCTCTACGAAAACCAAAATACTCTATCATTGACTTCGGTATTTGTTTTTATAGCCATAAATGAATACACAAGAGTTTCAGGTATGCATCTGTAAGCTTCCTAAGTTGTAAACTCCCGTGGGAAGGAACTCTGCATCAGGTCCTCTGCCCCCAACCCCTCTCCCCTCCACACTTGGCATCCTTGATCCTTCCAGTCTGCCGGGCGTGGGCTGTACAAATAGTTTAGCATTACACCTTAGAAAACAAACAACAGCCAAATGCGTTCAGATGTTCTAGGACAGCGATCTTCCCTTGCGTGGTATGTACTAGAGGAAAAGGAAATCCTCTCTGGCTCTGACTCTTGATTTTAACTGAGAGAAGATGAAGATGTGATCAAATTTGCTGGATTCCTTATGAATCTACTTTTCATTTCTTTGGAAGAATGAAGCTACATTTGTCAGATGTCCCCGGTTTGGAGACATGGTTAAATAAGCCATGATTTCAAAGTGCTTTTGGTGTGTGTATCACTTACCCTGGCACTGGAAATGGACCAGGTGCCTCGCAAGGTTGTCAGTCATGGAAGCACCTGCTGAAGACTTCCCTCCTTTTTGTCTTTCCCTTCTATTGTCCTTCCTTTTTCTTTCCTTTCTCCTCCTCCTTTCCCTTATCCCCTCTTTCTCTCCTCTCTTCCTTTCTTTTCTTGTTTTTACCTGAGAAATGAAAACATGTTTTGGAAAAGTAGTTTTGCTAAGCCAAAAGAAACACTTATATTTTATATAAATGTTGTGAATAGTAGATCCTTAAAAAAAGATAAACCACTGCCTTCTTTTCCTCATTAAAATGCTCTCCAAGTTTAGCTTTAAACCTGCAAAGTTCATAAATTATTCCATGCTATCCCTTCTGAGAACCAAGGGTTAGTATTCCTGCTTCTGAGTTCTAAATACGGAATAAAGCATTCACTTTCCCTGAGTGCATTTTTGAAACAAGAATTGTCTTTTATTAAGGTCCTCAAATACGTCAGCCTAATCAATGGCAAAGTATTCATGTTAGGAAAAATATAAAATTGTATTTTCAAAATAATTTTTTTTGATACATGAATCTTCTTTTAAATTCATTATGAAAATAATAAAATATTAAACATTTAGAGCATGGTATAAAATGTGAAAAAAGTTTCTAGCTCATCATTCAAATACTATTTTTAAGAGTGTCTAAGAATTTTTTCCTCCTAGATTAAAAAAGAAAAGTTTTGTGTTACTTCCCCAGCTTGTTAAGTAATTTAAGAACTTTCACTCATGTCTATAATTAAAAAACAAACCTAAGTTGTTGGAATTTGGGCAAAAACATTAACTATTTCTAGATAGCTTCCTCTAAAGATTAGTTGTAATCACTTTCTTTTTCACTACTTAAACTATTATTTTTGTTAACAGCTAGTTTAAATGATAAATTTATTTATCTATGTTGGTAATGTTAGTCATATATTGGTAATGTTAGTCATGGCCAACTCTTTGTGACCCTGTGGACTGTAGCTCACCAGGCTTCACTGTCCATGGGATTCTCCAGGCAAGGATACTGGAGTGGGTTGCCATGCCCTCCTCCAGGGGATCTTCCCAGCCCAGGGATCAAACCCAGGTCTCCTTTCTGCAGGCAGATTCTTTACCGTCTGAGCCACCAGGGAAGTATCTGCTGCTAATGAAGGTCCTGATACTACAAATGCTCCTCTTCTGTGAAATTCTCATTTACATTATTTAAACAGGGAGTGCATGGCATTTAGTTTTCTTTTTTTGAAGAGGGAAATAGTATATTGGAGCTAAATAATTTTGTCTTATTTTTGTCAACAAGAAATATGTGAGTATTTGCACCTTTAATATTTTACAACTGTATTTCTTTTAGGTGCACAATTGGATAAGATGGGATTCACAATTCTTAGAAAATGCATCCGTGCAGTTGAAACACGAGGTAACTTGATTGAATTGTTTTATTCATGAGAGGCTATAGGTATGTAAAATCTTAGGGTCGTTTCAAGTGCTTTTTGCTTGGTTAAGTAGAATGAAATGTTTTAATGCAAAATGCACCTTCTAGGCATCAGAGATTCAGTTATTCATTTACTGTGAGCGGGGTTAGGGGAGGAGGGTGGTGGGGGTTCCTTTTTATTTACACGTTTCTTCCTTGTGTTGAAACCCGAAGTCAGTAGAAGAATCAGCAGTGCTGGACATGGACAATCAGGCTTAATTGCTTCTTGTTTACACGCTAGTAAGGTATTTCCATCTTCACTTGTCTTGTTAGCTTCCAGTTTAAAAATCAGCATCACTGAGATATCTTTTATGTATGGTAAAATTCACTGATTTTAGCTGTAAATTGATAACTTTTGATGAATGTGTTATAGTTGTGTAGCTGTCACCACTGTCATAGAAGATTTCTATCTCCCCCCAAAATTCCTTTGCGCCCCTTCTCAGCCTGCACGCCATCCTTGGCCCTTGGCAACTACTGGACTGCTTTTTTTTTTATCACTTTAGTTCTTTTTATTTTTTTTGAAAAGCTTTTTATATGAATGGAGTTATGCAGTCTATACTCTTTTGAGTCTGGCCTCTTGTTTAGCGTAATGCTGCTGAGATTCGTCTTACTGGGTGTTCTCTTGTGTGCTAGCATGCTCAGTTGCTTCAGTCGTATCCCACGCTTTGTGACCCCATGGACTGCAGCCAGTCAGGCTCCTCTGTCCATAGGATTCTCCAGGCACGAATACTGGGGTGGGTTGCCGTCTCCTTCTGCAGGGGATCTTCCCGACCCAGGAACTGAGCCCACCTCTCTTACATCCCCTGCACTGGCCAGCGGGTTCTTTCCCACTGGCAACACCTAGGTGTCCTCTTAGTGCTTTGTTTTATTGCCGGACAGTATTTCATTTTATGGATATACTGCATTTTGTTTATTCATCCACCTGTTGGTAATATTTGAATTGTTTCCACTTTAAATTTCAGGAAGGATAATCCCTCCCCGTTTTGGTCCCCAGACTTAAAAGTGCAAGGGTCTCTTCTTTCTAGTCCTCAAGGAAAAACAGGGCCTCGGCGCTTTGCAGCCATTGTGGCAGACTTTGGAGAAACTTAATACAATAAATTTGCAAAACAGGCTGTTTCTGGGGGCTGGATTTCTCTTTGTTTAGAGTCTAGTGAAGTATGGATAAATTGAATATTTAATTCCCTCATATATTGTTTATCCCAGTCCTACTCTGAATGACTTAGTGGAATGAAGCATTGCACTCACGTTTTCTGTCAAAACAAGGTCTTTGTTATAAAGCCAGGACTGCCACCTGTGAAATGAAAGTGTTGGCTAACAGATGAATACGAGCTGTTTTATGATTTGGGGATTTGCCCATCGATAATAAAAACCCAAGCCACAGAGAGCTTTTCTTCCATTCTCCCTTAACAGTGGCAATTCAGGCGGTGACACATTTTCATTCATTTCAACCTGCACTGAGGTTGAGCTGACAAATTTCTTCTTTTTCCTAATGCTTCAAAAATTTCCAAAATGGGGATACTGTGATTTTTCATATCTCTCACTTCATCATTCATGTTTCTCTTTTTCCTGAGCTTCTTAAGAGCCTTTATGGTATCACTTGCATGGTTATTTTTTTCTTTTAGTAAATACAATTCTTTCCACAAAGGATATAATTTATATCTACTTGTCTCTGCCTGGGCAGATAAAAATCTATCTAGAATGCTTTCTGATTAATCTGTAGTTTTATGGAGTATTCCGTTCATTGCCTTCCCAGGTGGCGCTAGTAGTAAAGAAAGTGACTGCCAATGCGGGAGATGTAAGAGTCATGGGACTGATCCCTGGGTGGGGAAGATTCCTTGGAGGAGGACATGTCAGTCCACTCCAGCATTCTTGCCTGGAGAAGCCCATGGACAGAAGAGCCTGGCGGGCTACAGTCCATAGCGTTGCCCAGAGTCAGACACAACTGAAGCAACTTAGAGTGCATGCACGTGTTCTTTGAATGGAATATATATGGTAGACTCTGCATGTATTGAATGTATTTTATTATAAACATGTACTTTTTTTAATAGGAGAATGAGTCTATATCTTTTAAGTTAGATTTTTTCCCATTTAAGATAAAAAACAAAAATGCATGTATTTTTCTTTTCAAATCTTTTGTCCCTCAAGGTCTTTCATTACTAAAGCCTTTTGTTTTTAATGGAGTAATAGGCTAAAAATAGAGTTAAAAGGATCAACTGTCAGATCATGTTACTCAGTATGATGAGGAACCTTGTGGAATCTCTGAAGTTTTTATCCTAAATTTGGAAGTTCCCTCAGGGAATATTGCTCTGAATGATTTCCCCTAAATCATCTATCATGGCTATTGATTTTTTTGGTACCAATGTTGTTGCATTCCTTTTTTTCATCAGTCAGAAAAAAGCTAGTTTATGTTCCTATAACAGGAAGCTGGAAATTCTCTGCGACTTAAGACAAGACTTATTTCTCATTCAGACAGTTGGTAGGAGGGCTTCGCGCATCACTGCTACCTGGCTACCAGGTTCCTGGTTGCCTTGCCTGAAGGACTTTGGACTATCAAGTGAATACTCTGGCTTTGATGTGAGTTTCATTTGCTCACAGCTCATTGGTCAGAAATGACCGCATGGCCTCACTCAATCCCAAAGAGTCTACATAGCACACCCCTACCAGGAGCCTGGAAAGCAGGCAGAGAGCCAGGAGTATCTGGTGGTAGCATTAATGACCACTGTGCGTACTTTGTGGATGTACATGCCTTTGGTCCAGAGGGATTTAATGAGATCTGTTTGAAGAATTATTTCTATTCACATTTTTTCAGCATTTTAAACAAGACTATCATTTTCTCTGAAAACTACCATATCATATGTTTTTGTTAAAGCAGTTAGTGTGCCTTTTACCTAACATGTCTTTTAAAAATGACACCTGGCATTTTAATCAACTTTTGAAAGTCACTCGGTCGTGTCCGACCCTTTGCGACCCCGTGGACTATAGCCCTCCAGGCTCCTCTGTCCATGGGATTCTCCAGGCAAGAGTATAGGAGTGGGTAGCCATCCCTTCTCCTGGGGGTCCTCCTGACCCAGGGATGGAACTCAGGTCTGCTGCATTACAGGACGATTCTTTACCAGCTGAGCCATAGGGAAGGGGCATCAACTTTGTGTTATTTAAGTATGTACAAAGCATCAGACAAATGTCTAAAACTTACTGTAGTCCTCAGCCCCCTAAGAAAAGGTAACCTTTTTACTGATGTGTCTATAACACATAGTGATGTAGATAACATATGTACTATGTGACTCATATGTAGTATAATATATATTGTCCTAGATGGGACTGTTAGCGTTTAACTGTCCTTTTGGCATTCCAACAAACCCCATTTCACTGTAGTATCAGCATCAGTTAACAGATCCTACTCTTCATTTCCGCAGAGTTGTTCATGAAGCTAAGGCAAGTGAGAGAGTCAGATCAACGGATCTTTCATCCATTTACCGAGTATTTGTTAATGATCTTGTACCGGCTCTTAATGGATCCAGGTCATCTGACCGGTACTGGGAGCATATTGCTTATGTTTTCCAAGTTGAAGGACTTCCTGAAGCATCTGTTCTCAAACATTGCTGTGCCGTGGAATCACCTGAGATCTTTAAATAATGTTGCTGCCTAGCTCTCACCCCAGTCAGTCTGATTTCATTGTTGTTGGGTGTGAACTAGGAAGCTGGTGTTTTCAATGTTCCTCAGGTGATGCTAATATGTAGTAAAATTTAGGAGTCTTAATGGAAGAGTTTCTTACGTATTAGAGCAACGGAATACACAGTTGTTATCTTTATAGTGTCCTGCTGCATGGGTGACTTTCAACTTCTTTTTTAACATAACCCAAACTAAACCCAGACAAACAACAGATAACTTCCAAAGAAAATAGCTCCATGTTTGTTTCCTTTCCTCAGTAACAAGTGATTTGTCATAGTTAAAGTGTAGTTCTCATCTGAAGCCAGTATTTATGGAGCATTCATGGGGTGAATATAGCCTTGCTCTAGGCTTTTGGGATTCATACTAAAGGTTGGTTACATGTAATGCTCAACCCATGAATGATAGACAAAACATAGATATTTGTAAGTAATTTAAGTATTTCAGCTACTAAAATAAAACTGTTACAAGATTGTGTGGATGAAGAGAATTTGAATATACAGATAGATTGCTGAGTGTGTGTCTGTGTGTGTGTGTTCAAGTTGCTACATCGACTCTTGCGACCCCATGGACTGCAGCATGCCAGGCTTTCCTGTCCTTCATTATCTCCTGGAGTTTGCTCAAATTGATGTCCAACCAATTTTGATGTTATAAACCATCTCATCCTCTGCCTCCCTCTTTTGCCTTCAGTTTTTCCCAGCGTCAGGGTCTTTTCCAGTGATTCAGCTCTTTGCATCAGGTGGCTAATGTATTGGAACTTTAGCATCTGTCCTTCCAGTGAATATTCAGGATTGATTTCATTTAGGATTGACTGGTTTGATCTCCTTGCAGTCCAAGGGACCCTCAAGAGCTTATTCCGGCACCACAATTTGAAAGCATCAATTCTTTGGTGCTCAGCTTTCTTTATAGTCCAACTCTCACATCCATACATGACTACTGGAAAAGCCATAGCTTTGACTAGATGGACCTTTGTTGGCAAAGTGATGTCTCTGCTTTTTAATATGCTGTCTAGGTTGGTCACAGTCTTCCTTCCAAGGAGGACGTGTCTTTCAATTTCATGGCTGCAGTCACTGTCCACAGTGATTTTGGAACCCAGGAATGTAAAATCTGTTACTGCTTCCACTTTTTTCCCTTCTGTTTACCATGAAGTGATGGGACCAGATGTCGTGATCTTAATTTTTTGATTGTTGAGTTTTCATCTTAATTGAAGTGTGTTTTGGAACAGCCTTCTTTGGATTTAAAGGAGTAGAAGAGTATATTTTAGCATTTAGAGAGACCTCACCAAAGACATGGAGACAGAAAAAAGCTAAATGGAAAGGAAGCATGAAGAAGTAGAATAAAAGAAATACTCAGGAGTTTGCATTTAATTGACAAGACCCTGAATAAGCACTAGAGGGTGGTCGATAGCAGAATAGCAGGCTTAGAGAGGTAAATATGAAAGCTAGTATTAGTGGCCATATGTGGGATAGAGGGGCTGAAGAGGCACGTGGGAGGGAGGGGTGAGCTCAGGTTACTCTGGGAAAGAGTTGCCTTCTGTGGGTGATGAGATGTAGGTTCCAAAGTGGTGCAATAAAGAGAGGCCTTTCAGAAAGTTACAGGTGGGTACAACTGTATTTACCCTTCTAGGCTGTTAGTTTCTGAAAGACTGTAACTAGGAAGTTCATTCATTCTGTCTACTCCTGCCGCGTCTGTGATGGTCAGAGAGCTAATTTTTGTACACAGTAGATTTTACTGCTCATTAAGTGTATCTGTTTCCTCTTTCTATCCTTCCCCTGAGTTGTTTTATTTCTTTTTTAAACTTTTTATTTTGCACTGGAGCATAGCCAGTTAGCAATGTTGTGATAGTTTCAGGTGGACGGCAGAGGGACTCAGCCATGCATGCACATGTATCCATTCTCCCCCAGACTCCCCTCTCATTCAGCCTTTGTATTGTTTTAATCTTGAGATGTCCATGTTCCTTCATCTGGTACTTCTGTTGCCTGGTATTGTTAATTATATATTTATTTTGTTTCAGAACGTGGAGAATAATTTTATTTTGTAAATAACTTAAGAAACTGCCTCCCATGCCCAGCACCTAGTTTTTTTTTGGAATTGGATGATACCATGTTTTTCAGGTGCATGCACTAACAAAGTATGCAAAAACAAGGTATAAGTCTTGCTGAAAAGCTTCTTTCAGTTGCTATTTTTTAAATGGTCATAATTTAAAACTAAATTCGTATGCCACTTCGGTTTATGAAATTTCTCTTAAAAAAATTCTTCCATATGTGGATAATTTGAATATTCACTTTAATTTCTAGAGCATGGCATTAAGACGTCAGTCTAGGCAAGCTGTCAGTTATCAAATTCAGTTTTGTAACAAGCTGTGAATTCATGGGATAGAAGTAGGAAGCCACATCTAAGATATGGCAGTCTTTGAATTGTCTCACGTGAAAGTGAATTTCTCTTCCTTTAGAAAGCAAAGTTTTAGGTCTTTGGAAAAATATCCTGAAGTTGGCTTGAGGACTTTTCCTGCTTTCAGATCACTTCTAGAGCTGCATGGAGCCTTAGGATGGACCTGGTAGAAGATGATAATGTACAATTTGAGTATTAATCTTTGTGGGAGGGAAGATGCCCAAAGTAAACTTGCCACATATTTTACCAGGGTTGCACATTAATCTTAAATTACCAAGGGCCATTTACGTGCAAAATGAAAAAAATAAAGAACAGCTGTCCCTGGAAAATTTACAGCAAGTCAACTAGACTTTCTCGCTCACTGTCTCTTTTTTAATCAGAATGAGTGTGAGATGCGTGTGGGTGGAGAGAGGGGACAGTTTTCTGTGGGAGGGAGCTGGAGTCTTGTGGTGTCTGCATAATGCAAATACAGAGCTGAAATACTAACTCCAGGCGAGTCAGGACTGACTTTTCATTTTCTCAATTAGTAATCTTAATTGTTTTAAGAACAAGTACACTTCCAAAGCTATTAGCTTCCAAATGAGTGGTTCTGTAAAATTAATAGGGACAAATGGTTAAACCGTCTTGCTCCCGAGTGGGAGTTTTGTGTGTTTGGCTCACGGTTGGATGAGGTCCATGGGCATTTTCTTGTGAGCCTGCCTTGGCACTTGGAGCATCATGCTGGAGACCAGAGGCTCAGAAGTCAACCCTGATTAGAATCTCTTTCTCCACTTTTCTCTGAGCTCTGCAGCCCTGTGAGTGAGCTTGTTAACCTGTCTCAATTTTATCATGAGTAGGACAGGCTAACAGGAGCAAATTGTAGTGTGGTTGTGAAAATTAGCAATGGGGATTCTTGGGATATTGGCGTACATTGAGCACTTAGTAAATGTGAGTTGCTTAGAAATAAATCTATTAATTGAAGCCAGTCATCATTAAGTGGTCCCATCATTGATGCAAGGCTCTGGGAAGACTAAGGAAGTTTATTTTTTTAATGGTGATTTACACAGGGAAGGAAACCACCTGAGTTCAGCTTGTCGTGTAATGCTGTGGGACTTTTGTAACAAGCAGCAAAATTAACTGACTTGGCTTTCAACCTCTGTCTGTCAGTGCCTTGTAATGGACACTTGAGCAGTTAAATGGCTCAAATGCAAGGAAGAGACCTTGCATATGGAAAAAGAAGAAGATGGCTTTAGATTATCTCAAGCTTTCCAAAAAAGAAAAAACAGAGAGATTGTCCAGGGTAGCCTAACATTGCTGTTCAGTTGCCAAGTTGTGTCCTACTTGTTTGGGACACCATGGACTGCAGCCCACCGGGCTCCTCTATCCATGATATTCTCCAGGCAAGAATACTGGAGTGGGTTGCCATTTCCTTCTCCAGGGACCTACCTGACCCAGGAATTGAGCCTACGTCTCCTGCATTGGTGGATTTTTTTTTTTTTTACTGCTGAGACACCAGGGAAGCCCATACGTGAGAATAAACCCACAGAAATATGGATATGAAATTGTGATGATTTTTGACTTGCCCCTGATGCCACAGCTGCTCTGAGGTGGTGAGGCAGGTGGCAGCAGAGAGACACCACTAGACCTTTTCCAGTAGTATTCTGATCTCTGTAGAGGACCGATAAAAAAAAAAAAAAGCCTTCCTGGACCTTCCCCAGTGGTCCAGTGGTTAGGACTCTGAGCTCACAATGCGGGAGGCATGGGTTCAGTCCCTGGTGGGGGAACTAAGATCCTGCATGCTGCATGGCACAGCCTTAAAAAAAAACAAGTATCTTGAAAATAGCAACAGCCAACTTGTGCTTTAAATCTGAGTCTCTTTTTTAATTTATGTCAGTAAAAATTTGTAGCTGCTTAAACTTGAGCTACGTGAGTGCTGAGTTTGAAAAGAAAATGACTCCTACTTAGCAGCCCATCCGTTCTAGCTCGCTGTACTACTTATCCGCTCCTGAGTGTGCATAAGTTAGATGGACTTGACTCAGCACTTTTTGGCTGTTTCTTAAAGGAAAGATATGGGGCGGGGGGAGTTGTAGAGAGATGGTTCCTGTTGTTAATTATCGCCTTTAGTTTAAGGCAGTGAAGGCTCTGAGATTTTATCTAACTTTCATGTGAGCAGGTTCCCCTGTAGAGTTTCATGGATGCTGGTAGAAAACTCGAGACTCCTGGATCAGGGGTCAGGGTCAGTTCATTACTCTCAGTAGGCAGCATCCTACATCTTGTGTTGGTGTCCTGAGCCCCAGGTCCCAAGGGCATGGCAAAGAGGGTGAGCGATATCTGCACACAGTACGTTGAGCACGGTGTTGTAGGAGACTAACTCTGAACTTCGGAGACTCGGCTGTTTTGAAATGACTGGCACTTGTGCCTGCTGTTTGCTCTAGATGGACACTAGCTCTTATTTTCCAAGGCTGCAGGCAAACCTGTTCTCTGTGTCAGAGGAAGGTGCTGCCCCAGTTGGTGTTCGTGCACCCTGGGGTGTTGCTGGCAGAGGTGAGTGGGTGGGGATGACTTGAGAAGATGCTCTGTAAGCAGTTGAGGCCAGTGTGTGGTAGATCCCGGGCTGGGATACTTGCCTCAGTTGCTGGCAACTGCATATTTGGGCTGCGTGTTTGCCTCAGTTGTGCAAGCACAGGGGACACAGTGACAGATTGGAGCAGAAGGGGACGACAGAGGATGAGATGGCTGGATGGCGTCACCGACTTGATGGACATGAGTTTGAGTAAACTCCGAGAGTTGGTGATGGACAGGGAGGCCTGGTGTGCTGCGGTTCATGGGGTCACAAAGAGTCGGACACGAGTGAGTAACTGAACTGAGAGTTGATGTGGGGAAGGGCAGGGAAGCAAAGATGGCTGGTTGGATTTTAGAAATAATCCAGGTAAGAGGTGATGGTTTAAACTTTCCATGGCAGAAGGAAAGAGATAATGGATTGGAAGAGAGACTCAAGAGAAAAGCAGGATCTGGTGACCTGTTGGATGTGTTCAGTTCCGTCGCTCAGTCGTGTCCGACTCTTTGCGACCCCATGGACTACAGCATGCCAGGATTCCATGTCCATCACCAACTCAGAGCTTGCTCAAACTCATGTCCATCGAGTCGGTGATGCCATCCAGCCATCTCATCCTCTGTCGTCCCCTTCTCCTGCCTTCAATCTTTCCCAGCATCAGGGTCTTTTCCAGTGAGTCAGTTCTTCGCATCAGGTGGCCAAAGTATTGGAGCTTCAGCATCAGTCCTTCCAATCAATATTCAGGACTGGGAGGTAAACAAAAGTGACAAGTAAAACAGAAAAGCAAAAACTTGACTCTAAAGTTTCCACCCGGGTAGATGAAGACATCTTTAGCCAAGACAGAGATGCAAGAGAAGAACTTTTGAGGGAGTCTGAATTGGTTTTGGGTATCCCACATTCAAGGTACCTGTGGCATTTCCATCAGAAATGGGTTGAAGGCATCCAGACAGCTGATGGGCCTCCATTTTCAGCAAGGCAAAGTTTGGAGAGTCAGAACGTCATTCGTGTAGATGATGAGGTAAGAAGAAAATGGGGCAAAGGGCAGGCTCTTTGGGGATCTTTGTGTTTAGAGGACGAGAAGAAGCAGAAGAATGAAGGAGACATTCCACAAAGGGGTAGGAAGAGAGTGAAGAGAGTGTGATGTGGAGGAAGCCACAAGGGGAGTTATTTTGTTCTTTATTGGAGCATAGCTGCTTTACGTTATTGGCTAGTTTCTGCTGTAGAGCAAAGTGAGTCAGCTCTCCAGTATACACATAATCCCCTCTTTCTATCCCGCCCCCCGCCCCAGTGAGGTCATCACAGGGCTCTGAGCAGAGATCCTGTGCTGCCCAGGAGGCCCTGATCACTTTTCTGTTTTATATGTAGTGTCAGTAGTGTATGTGTCTCTTTCCCAGGCTCCCAATTCACCCCATCCCCTCTTCCCCCTTGGCGTCCGTACATGTGTTCTCTATGTATCTATTTCTGCTTTGGGAATAAGGTCATCTGTACCAGTTTTTTTTTTTTTTTTTTTTTCCCTCCCAGATTCCACGTTTATGTGTTAATATATACATCCCCTTGTCACAAGGGGATGATTGAAAGAGGAGGAAGTCAGCAGTGTCAGGTTCTAGATAGCTCAGGTGCGAGGAGGACCGGGAAACAACCCGTGGAAGTCAAGAAGTTATGAAACCGGAGAAGAGTGAGGTTGTACTTCATATGTGTCGTCCTCACAAATCCCCCGTAAGACAGTGCTATTTCTCCATTTCACGTGGTCAGCTGAAGTGCAGACCCATCATTTGCCTTGTGTAGCCCTCAGCTAGGAAACGACAACTCAAATCCAAGACCAACTTTTTTTTTTTAGATCTGCTGCTGTTAACAATAGTGAACTTGAGGAGATGGAGATTCTCTCGGCTGATCTTCTGAAGTTGTTGGAGATGAATGAAAAAAGTGGAGGACAGATTTTTTTAATCTTTTATTTTATTGGCGTACAGTTGATTTATAGTGCTGTTAGCTTTGTGTGTATAGCAGAATGATTCAGTTGTACATCTACATGTATCCACTCTTTTTTAGATTTTTTTTCTCATGTGGGTGATGACAGAATACTGAGTAGAGTTTTTATACAGGAGGTTATTGTTGTTCTTTAGTTGCTAAGTTCTGTCCAACTCTCTGTGACCCTGTGGACTGTATCCTACCAGGCTCCTCTGTCCACAGGATTTCCCAGGCCAGAATACTGGAGTGGGTTGCCATTTTCTTCTCCAGGGGATCTCTCTGACTCAAGGATTGAATCCCCATCTCCTGCATTGGCAGGTGGATTCTTTATCACTGAGCCACTCGGGAAGCTAATGCAGTAGGTCCATGTTGATTATCTGTCTTATATATAGTAGTGTGTGTGTGTTCATTCCCAGCTCCTGATTTATCCCTCTGCCTTTGGTAACTGTAAGTGTGTTTTTGATATCTGACAGTTTGTTTCTCTTTTGTAAATACGTTCATTTGTGTCTTTTTAAAAAAAAAAAATTAGATACTGTCTATGAGTGATATCATATGATATTTGTTTTTGTGTGACTTCGCTTAGTATGATAACCTCTAGGTCCATTCATTTTGCTGCAAATGGCATTTTCCTCCTTTTTATGGTGGAGTAATATTCCATTGTATATACGTACCATATTTTCTTTATCCATTCCCCTGTTGATGGACTTTTAGGTTGCTTCTGTGCCTTGGCTATTGTAAACAGTGCTGCGGTGAACATTGGGGTGTATGTATCCTTTCAGATTATGGTTTTCTCTGGATATATGCTCAGGAGTGAGATTGCTGGATCGTATGGTAGTTCTGTGTTTAGTTTTTTAAGAAACCTCCATAGTGGATGTACCAGTTTACATTCCCACTCCCAGTGTATGAGGATTTCCTTTTCTCCACACCTTCTGCAGCATTTTTTTTTTTTTTAAATATTATTTTATTAGTTGGAGGCCAATCACTTCACAACATTTCAGTGGGTTTTGTCATACATTGACATGAATCAGCCATATAGTTACACGTATTCCCCATCCCGATCCCCCCTCCCACCTCCCTCTCCACCCGACTCCTTAGGGTCCTCCCTGTGCACCAGGCCCGAGCACTTGACTCATGCATCCCACCTGGGCTGGTGGTCTGTTTCACCATGGATAATAAACATGCTGTTCTTTCAAAACATCCCACCCTCACGTTCTCCCCCAGAGTTCAAAAGTCTGTTCTGTACTTCTGTGTCTCTTTTTCTGTTTTGCATATAGGGTTATCGCTACCCTCTATCTAAATTCTGTATATATGTGTTAGTATACTGTAATGTTCTTTATCTTTCTGGCTTACTTCACTCTGTATAATGGGCTCCAGTTTCATCCATCTCATTAGAACTGATTCAAATGAATTCTTTTTAACGGCTGAGTAATATTCCATGGTGTATATGTACCACAGCTTCCTTATCCATTCATCTGCTGATGGGCATCTAGGTTGCTTCCATGTCCTGGCTATTATAAACAGTGCTACGATGAACATTGGGGTGCACGTGTCTCTTTCAGATCTGGATTCCTCAGTGTGTATGCCCAGAAGTGGGATTGCTGGGTCATATGGCAGTTCTACTTCCAGTTTTTTTAAGAAATCTCCACACTGTTCTCCATAGTGGCTGTACTAGTTCTGCAGCATTTTTTGTTTGTAGATTTTCTGATGATGGCTATTCTGACTGTATGAGATGACATCTCAGCATAGTTTTGATTTGCATTTCTCCTTGGTCGCTCAGTGGTGAAGAATCCACCTGCAGTGCAGGAGACATAGAAGCCCTGGGTTTGATCCTTGGGTTGGGAAGATTCCTTGGAGAAGGGCATGGCGACCCACTCTGGTATTCTTGCCTGGAGAATCCCATGGACAGAGGAGCCTGGTGGGATACAGTCCAAGGGGTTACAAAAGAGTCGGACATGACTTAGTGACTAAACTACAACAGTTAGTGATGTTGAGTATCTTTTCAGAAGACAGATTTTTAAGGAACAGAGGAAGTTTGAAACTAGACAGTAGGAAAGGGCAGTGGGGAGAGAAGATTTGAGTATCTCTCTATGAAGTGCTCAACTCAATTTGGGATAAAGGCATTCTGAAGTTACACCTGCCCTCTTTCCAGATCAGCTCCATCATGGACCCCTGAGGTGTATCATCAGCCCAAGAAAGATATGTCCCCTTTGCTGAGACTCTCTGCAGTGCCTCAGAAAGTCTCTTAGTGGCAGAATCATGTCAGTGTAGAAGCTGCATCTGACGGTGTTTAAAATCTATTAAACAGCAGTTTACCTTTTCTAAGTATTTCGTGTATGCTACTACACTACTTCACCCAATCCCTATAGAACTTAGTAGGTAGTTGACCAGATATATCATCTTTCTTAGGCTCAGGTGCTTAGTTCAGGAGACAAGTTGAAAGTGGCAGAGCTGGAATTCAGACCTTGGTCTCTGATCTGATCCTGGTCTGTGATTCTTAGAAATGCTGTGTGGTGTAGAAGTAAAGTGAGAGGAAGAGTTGGGTGATGGAGCATCTTGGTGGTGACAGGGATGCTGAATTCTGCCACAAGGTCCAGAGACTGTGCGATGCTTCTTTTCCCAAGGCTCACACTGTGAGGAAAGACGGAAGGGCGTCTTGAATGAGTTGAAGCTAGATGTCTTAGATCTGGGACAGCTGGACATCTGACCTCTGCGGAGAGTGTGTGACCCTGAGCAGTTTTCTGGCCATACCTTGCGGCTTGGGTTCCCTTTATTCCCTGGTCGGGGATCAATCCTGTGCCTGCTGCAGGAGAAGCGTGTGCTGTGTGCTAAGTGCTTCAGTCGTGTCTGACTCTGTGCAACCCCGTAGACTGTAGCCCGCCAGGCTCCTCTGTCCATGGGATTCTCCAGGCAAGAACACTGGAGTGGGTTGCCATGCCCTCCTCCAGGGGATCTTCCCAACCCAGGAATTGAACCTCCAGTTCTTAGGTCTCCTGCATTGGTAGATGGATTCTTTACCACTAACAGTACCTGTTAGAGCCTTAACCACTGGACCACCTGGGAAACGCTGTCCCCCTGAGCATTTCTAATGAAATAAGAGACTTCCTGTCACTTTGTAGCTTTCTCCTGCCCCCTCTAGACATTCTGCCTGCTGGTTTGGGTGCTTGTGCAAGGGATGCAACAAGTCTAGGGGTTTTCTGGTCCAAAACAAAAATTCTTTCTTTTGTTCTCTCTACAAACTCGAGCTGAGGCCAGCTACCTGGAGTGTTGGGAATATTGTGTAGTCCATTTGGGCCCTAATACAAAGTTAGGCCTTAATAAACCAAACACTCTTTATATTCGAGACTTGGATTTGAGAGGATGAGACTCATGGTCAGACCTCGATGTGCTGTAGAGTCCAGAAGTTATCAGTACTTCCACAGAAGTTGGCTTGGACCTGGAATTGGATATTTGCCTTGTAGTTTTCTTGAACATGCCTCACTCCCGCTGGAATGGGTGTGCATGTGACGGCTGGACTCAGGAGTGCCAAGCTGGCGGGGTTCTGAGCTCAGCCTTGGGTTGGTCTGGTGAAAAGAACATGTGAGTGAAATCCTGAGAGCTGTCTTCCAGGTGCCTGTGGATAGGGAGGCACCTTGATCCCAGCCTAGAAGTGGATTTATATGGAAAGAGTGTGGGAAAGGCAACATGAAAGTGAAAGCAAGACTTCACAGGAAAGGAAAATGCAGATCAGTTCCTGGCAGGTACTAGCTGTCTGTAATGCTTTTCTATCTGCCGCCCAAATAATTATCATCCAAGGGAGAAATTCCAAATGTTATTGGTGAACAGGAATTTTATATTTTCCATGAGTCATTCATATTAAATAAACTTTGACTCTCTTCCCAGCATATGCTTTATTTTATGACAGTGGGCTGCAGACTATAAGCCTTCATTAGGGTGACTATTTATATGCATTGTGCCAAATTATTTTGATATTAATCTTGAATTTTATGTTACAGTAAGAGATTTTCATGGCTGTTATGTAAGGCTTATGCAAATGCTTTATAAACATCATCTCTTTTATTTTCGCAGCAACTCCATCCCGTCATTAACCTCGTTTTCAGATAAA